>NC_045606.1:16031933-16334964 GCF_009762305.2 Zalophus californianus | reverse complement strand
GTGTTAATTTCATTTTTTAATTTTTTTAAAAGATTTTATTTATTTCTTTGACAGAGAGCGACACAGTGAGAGAGGGAACACAAGCAGGGGGAACTGGAGAGGGAGAAGCAGGCTTCCCCCTGAGCAGGGCGCCCGATGCGGGGCTTGACCCCAGGACCCTGGGATCATGACCTGAGCCGAAGGCAGACGCCTTTTTAAATAAAAATTACCTTTTATTTATAAGAAAGCAAGAGGAGTGAATGTCTATAATCTGTACCATTGTGGAAGTAGCAAATTATATAAATAAATGTAAGATAATAAAATCAAGCCACAGTCTTACTATGAATTTTCTCAAACTTTGACTTGGAAAATAAAAAAAAATAAAATAGAAGTATATTTATATTATTGATATCTTATATAATAGAGCATATCTCTATATATATTATGATATTTACACATTTATAAAGTATAAATAAAAAATTAAAATGCAAGGCAGGAAATATAATTGAAGAGATTTGTATACCAAGGAGAAATCACAAATACTTTTACTACACCATCGTGAATATTTACCTTTTCGTTCAGTATTTGGATATCTGGTACTGTAATTTGCTTTAATTTTTCCAATGACGAGTTTTGTTTTGAGGTTAGCATATCAAAGATAGTAAGTAAGTCATTCCTGGTTTTTTCAGAGTTTTTTATGATAGAAGTGGTTTCACTACTTTTCTTTTCAGCAGATGATGATCTCTGATAATGCTTCTTGATGTTCTCTGAGTAATCTACATTAATGCAAATTGAGGTAAGGTAAGTTTTGTGGGAACAAATGAAATTATATATTGGTTATCAAGACAATCATCCCCCAGTTTGTCCAATGTCTTGGTCTCAATGACCAATACAAAAATTCACCATCCTCTTCGTTGAATTTACACTTAATGGGGAAGGAACAGAGTGAAACAGACATCAATATAATAGGTACAGAGCCTTGAGATTTAAGTCTGCAGACATGGGTTTGAGTGTTGGCTTTCCCCTTTACTGTCTGCCTAAGTCCTTGAGCAAACCAGTTAATCTTCTTAGATTGTGTTTGCTTCTCTGTAATTTGTGAGGACTAAGTGAAATAATACGAGAATGCTCTGTAAAGTGTTCCACGGATGTATTAATCATGTATTCATTGGTATTAATGACGACTACCTGTACGAACCCTAACGCGACACACCAGCCGAGCTTACCTAACTAGATGGAGCAGCAGGGGTTGACAAATTTGTTCTGGAAAGGGCCAGAGAATAAATGTTCTAGCCTTGCCGGCCACAGCAGATCCAGCACAGCTTCTCAACTCTGGAGAGTGAGAGCAGCTGCAAGCAATGTCAACGAACGGGTGAGTCTGTCTCCTAGTGAAACCCCTTTAAAAAAAACCGGCTCCAGGTAAAAGTGGCAGGTTGGACCATGGTGTGCTGACTTGTGATGTGGAGGCTGATGACAACAGGTCACAATTGTGTAGTGCTTTCTCTGTGCCTGCCCTTCTTGTCAGTTTTCTTCCTGAATCTTCACAAAACACCACGAGGTGCGTGTTAGCATGATCACCCCCATTTTACAAGTGAGAAAACAAGGCTCTCAGGAGGTAAGTTATTTGCCTGAGGTCTCATGGACAGCAAGGGATCAAGTCAAGATTTCAAGCTGGGCAGTTTGATTCTGGAAACTATGTTCTTCAGCACTGCTTTATATTTTCCATATTTTTAGTAAAATACAAATTCATGAAGGTAATACGGTTCGTTTTACTGCAAATGATAGTGTTGCAGGACTTTCAACAGTAACTCAATATTTTAGGAACCAGAGGCCCAGGGTCCTGATCTTTACTCCCTATGCAACCAGAAGTCGGGCATGAAACAAGCACACCTTCCTATTGCTTGGGATGATTTTGGCCTTTATTTATCTGGCAAATTTTATCCTCATTTTGTGAAGTCCAAGTCAAATGTCACCTACTTCCCAGAGCCTTTCCCAGTAAACCCAGGAAGAATTCTGTCCCCATGCTCGAGTTGACAGTCCAAATCTTTCATGCTGTGAACCATTTTGAAGTGGCAACCTAGACAGCAATGGTCGGATGTCCTTTCTCCGAGTGTCCCTGTTTGTTTCTTTGACTCTGAGGGGAGAGCCAAGGCAGGGACCTTTCTGGGCATCATTCTGCGGAGGGACAAGTTGGTTTTGGAACATCATGGGCCCAGTCCGAAGCCAGTTACACAAGACCCCTTGCATGCTTTGGCATTAGGATAGTACGCTGGGTGTCAGTATCTGTTTAGTATCTGACGGTTTGCTGTATTCATTATTTTCAACAGACACTCCCCAAGCTCTGCCCTGTTTAAAAAGTTGAAATATTCATGTACAAATAATACCTTTAATGGGTGTGTTTTCAGGGCCTAAAGTGCTCAGCTCTGTGGCAATGAGCACAAGGTACCTCGCTAATGGAATAAACGATGGATGGCAGCAACCTCTGTCCATCAACGGACCATCCAAGTGCATTTTCTCTCTTACCCATGATGCTTGCATTACGGGCACGGGAACGCAAATTGATTTCTCGCTGAAGATCTTCACATAAGAGGTCTGCTTCATTCCCCGTTCTTCCTATCCTTTCTTTCAGATCTGGAAACTCATGCACTGCTTTCAGTTGCACACTTAGCTGCATGATTTGTTCCCTGGAGGGAAAAGAGAGTAAATGTAGCGAAGCTTGTATTCCTGTTGATAGATGAGTGAAAAAAACACACCAATATTGCCCTTGTGATCAGGCACCCTCATAATTAGAATGGATCCTTCTTCCTTGATGTTGTGTTTGACAGTTTATAGTTCTGTTTATGGTTCCTCTCTTTCTTGTCAATTCAGCTTCCTGGAATATTTTAGCACTCACTTAAAATACAATCCGCATAAAAGGTCTAGTGGAAGAAAGGCTTTGAATCTTTCAATTTCAACTATTTAGACTCTGTCTCCCTTTGCTTTGGGTTTTCAAAAACACACATTCAGAGACTGTTCATTTAAATCCATGAGATCCAACCTATATCCAGCTTTTAACACGGAAGTCCTCACCCAGCCCAGGGTAAAAACCAGTTCTTTATTGAGAATAAATCTGCTTGCAGCAAGGATCCTTCTAGTGCCACTGCTGTACAGGGTCTTAACTTGTCATTCCCATGAGTGACAAGGAGATTTCCTTGTTGATGAGGGTACCCAGGCCTGGGATGTGTTCATTCTCCTCACCTTCTCCATGATGCCTATCTCTGTCCCGCTTCAATTTGCTGGGTTCAGCACCCACAAGTGGGTTCAAGGAAATAATTAGTAATATCCCTCATGATAAGGAAATTCGGTGCAAATCGTGAAGAATACAGTTGAGGAAAATTACAATATGAATCTATGGGACTAATTTATCTTGGCAGAAATGCAAAACATTAACTAATGCTTCCTAGCATTTTCTACTCTAACTCTCCCTTCTAATCTATAGACTTTTCCTTCCGGCGCGCCAACTGTCAGGACTATAATTCATCAGGTTAATAATAATAATAACAATGATAGTAGTTACTGTTATTATAATTGGTACTCTCGAAGCCCTACAATGCACCAGACACCATGCTGAGAGCCTTGTCTGAGTAATTCTCACAAGAAACCTATGAAATAGAGACTCGATCCCCCTTTTGGATGAAGAAACAGATGCCTGGAGAAGTTAAATAACTTGCCCAAGGCCACACAGCAATAAGTGGATTTCAGTCACGGAATCTGTACTCTTGATATCCTGGCTTCCCTGCCCTCAGCCTCCCCTTTCATTAGTAATTTACCCAGCAAACATTTGTTATATGACTGAACCGAGCCTGGAGAAGGTAGCCTCTGTCCTCAGGGGTCCCTCAGTGAGGCAATGACCCTCCCAAGCACAGGGAGGGGGGAAGATGGAGAAGGAAGGACATGTCTTTTTCTGAGGAGGTCATGGAAGGCATCAGGGAGGAGGTGGTGTTTTGGTGGTTGCTAAGGAGGAACAGGAGCTCAGCAGGTGGACCAGGAGGGGACAGGCATGCTGGTTTCTGGCAGAAGAGGCCCAGTACTCACTGCTTTCCTCATCACTTCAGGCCTGGCCCTGGGACTCCTACTTCTCTTGCTGTCTTTCTGCTCTATCTGAGGTCCTGTGGTCTCTGTTTAGAATGCCCACTGTGGACGGGCTCATTCTGCTTTATTTCTGACAGGTCCACTTTGTTCATCATATTCTAGAACCACAAACCCGTGGTCCATGGGCCAAAGCTCATTCTCAGACACATTTATTTGGCCTGTCTGGTGCTTTTTAAGAGCATTATTGGATTAGCCAGCTATATTTTAAAGTGGGGACATTTCCATAAAAATCTGGAGGCCTGACATCTCTTGAAAAGTGGAAAGACCTGGGGACACAGGGCCCAAATCCTGCAGGACAACAGTCTTTACAAGGCGGTGGATGTGCCTGCTTTTAGTCGCCAGGCTGGCTTGGCCACGTGACTTCCCTGGGCCCTGTAGGGGCATGGCCCTTCCCCCGAACTATGGCAGTGGACTCCCATCTCCTTCCTTGTGTAACTTTGAAGCTACTACCGTGTTTCTGCGACTTTTGCCTGATGAAAATGAATGGCTTTATATTGACACTGGTGTTTTATATAACACAAAACTCTGCAGCTTCAATTATTCCTTAATCCAGGACCTTTGATTGGGGGGTGGGCAGGGGATATTTTGCTACATAATCACAATCTCTTTGGTTTCTCAGTAGACTACGTGCTCATAGAAGGACGGAAGACTGTATCCCATGCATCCTGGTTTTTGCCCAGAGCAGTTGGGAAACTTTTTCTGTAAAGGGTCAGATAGTAAATATTTTAGGCCTTGGGGGCCATAGTCCTGTCACAACTACTCCACTCTGTCTTGTCCCGAGAAAGCAGCCACAGAGGACAGGTACATAAATGGGCGTGGCTGTACCAGTGAAGCCTGATTTACAAAACTAGGTGGCGTGTGGGATTTTGCCTGTGGTTTGCTGAGCCCTGGCCCAGACCAACCAACATAATTTCCAGAAATGTTTGATGAATGTTATATAAGTATATATAACATATAATAAAAGTGACTGCATTTTGAGGAACTTCTCACACTTGCTATATGACTTCACATAAGGTACAGGCTTTTCCAAACAACTGAAGAATTGGGGAAGATTTAGCAAATCTCCCTGAGTGCCTGGTTGGAAAAAAAAATATCTGTATGATAAACGACTCTTTTTCTAATATTGTATCTTTCAGCTCTGCTGGGTTTGGGCTTTCCAAAATCAAGCTCTTAATGATTGCCTTTTTGGTCTAATCGATGGCATCTGGAAAGATCCCATGTAATCCTAAGTAGGTAAGAAAGAGACAGATAGTCATGATCACCAGCCTGGACGCTGACTGAAAAATTATTTCCGTAACGTCCACATAGGTACATTTCGAAATTGAAGGCTGCTTTATAAAGCTCCACAGGAGTCAAGGCAGATCGGGAACTTGCAATCTATTGCTGGAGCACGAATCTTACCGAACTGAGTCCTGATAATCCTTGACGGTTAAGAATTCCCCCGATGAGAAAACAGGATGTTTCAGAATCCTTTCTATTTCAGACATGTTCTCTCTGAGGCCTTTGAAGTCGGCCTCGCAGACCAGCACGGGCTCTCTTTTATCTTGCGTGTCAGCAGCCAGCCTCATTAACCCTTGCACGGCTTTGGAGAGGGCAGACACCGTGTGGTCCCAGGGATCAAAGCAGCCGTGACACCGCAGACAGGCAGGGAATTCCTGGCCGTGACCCCGGGCACAGCGATCGCATCTCGGGCCGCTCACCCCCTCCCGGCAGCGGCACATGCCCGTGTCCTGGTCACAGGGGGGGTTCTGGGCACCTTCCCTGTTGCAGTCACACGCTAAAGGGGAAGACAGAGGGAGCCGAGAATGTCAGTCACTTGGCCTTTTGCTTCTGGCTTGCTCAAGAATCAAGCCCATTCCTCTCCCCTGAGACTGTCCCCGATGCCCATTTTTAAGGTGAACGTTTAAAAACTGGTATAATTACAGAGACCTGGGCAATGGCCATTACATACAGCACTCTTATTTGCATTCCACTAACAAATCAGTTCATGGTTTTCAGAAGGAAAATACAAGGTGTCGTCTTTACTGTGTGAGTGTACACGTGTGGGCTCCTTTGCCTATTCGAGTGAGTAACCTGGACCTAGTGGCGGACGACACACTAGTGTCTGGGGCCACTGTCCCCATGGGTGACTCAGGCATGCCGGCAACCCTCTAAGAATTCTCGTGACCACACTCTGTCTCAACAAAACCCAGCCTGGGGGTTGCTGACCCATGCTGTTTTCCATTATATAAGGAGAACCGGTCCATCCTCAAAAAAAGGGGGGGAAATCACTCCATCATATTTACCCAAAGCAGTTGAAAACTTATTTCTCTATGCAAAACCTGCAGACGGATCTTTATAGCAGCTGTATTCATAATTGCCCAAACCTGGAACAACCAAGATGTCCTGAAGTAGGTGAGTAGATAAACAAACTGTGGTACATGGGATATTTTTCAGGGCTAAGAAGAAATGAGCTATCAAGCCATGAAAAGACATGGAGGGACCTTAAATGCATATCACCTAGTGAACTAAATCAAACTGAAAAGGCTATGTACTGTAGGATTCCAACTACCAGACATTCTGGAAAAGGCAAAACTATGGAGACAGTAAAAAGATAAGTGGTTGGCACGGGCTGTGGGGAGAGGGGTGGCCAGAGAGGAACAGGTGGAGCACAGAGGATTTTTAGGGCAGTGAAAATATTCCGTATGATACCATCATGGCGGATACATGTCCTTATACATTTGTCCAAACCCAGACAATGGAAAATACCAAGAGTGAACCATAATGTGAACTGCGGACTTTGGTGGTTATGGTGTGTCAGTGTGGGTTCCTCAGTTGTAACAAACGAGTCTTGGAGGTGTGGATAATGGGGCTGGCCACACATGTGTGGGCTGTGGGGGTATATGGGAAACCTCTGTACCTTCCTCTCCATTTTGCTGTGAACCTAAAACTGCTCTTAAAAAATCAAGTCCTTTTGAAAAGGGAGACAATTAATTTTGTCTTAGTTAAAAAAACAACAGATGCCACATGTCATTCAGTTGAGTAGGTTTTTGATTAAGGCGGAGGATGGAGGACAGACAGAGCTATGGAAGTTACAGCAATTTCCAGAAGGTCAGGGAATCATTAGCCTATGTCACTGGACTAACTGCAAGGAAAGAGTGATTTAAAAATGCATTTTAAAGCTTGAGTAAAAATGCTAATTACAAATAAAAACTGATTAAGATGCTAGGCTCTTCAGCTAGATACCATCTGTCCAGCACATTGGCTTTGGCACAGAGGCGTCAGCAGGACCCCTCAGGGGCAGCACTATGTCAAGTCACCAGCTTATTAATTGCTCTTTTCCAGGAGCGTTAGAGGGGGTCTGTGGTCTGAGTTGATCATTTGCAAAATTTTCTTTATCAAAGATGAAAGCATTTCAGAAAATGAGATTATTGAAATATTAGAAAGGCACAGAGGAAAGAGGCTCATACAGATTTTCCAGGAGCCAAAATTGATCCCTGGTTTTTTGTTTTGTTTTGTTTTGTTTTTAGCTTACCAAAAGATAACCCTGGTTTTTAATGTAGCAATTCCACTTAGAAAACTAAGTGGGACCAGGGAAACCATTGAGGATATGGATTTGAGTGGGGCAAGGAGATGAAGGCCATTTATTTTAGCCACAAAAGCACATTTAGAAAGGAATAGAGAGGAGAAGAGTTACCATGTGTGGCTGTGGAGAGGTGACCGTAATAAGCCCACCACATCCGATATTTCTTTGGATATTTCTTTTGGCAGCAGACTATAGAGATTCAAAAACACCTCCTAGAACTAACCCAGATTCTCAATCTGTGCTGTCCAATATGGACATGGTAAGTAGCCACTTACCACCCAGGGCTACTGAAATTTAAATGAATTGAACATACAGTTCTTTTCCTCATCTGCACTAGCCACATTACAAGTGCTCATCAGCTCATAGGCCAGTGGCCCCTGCATCCCAATGGTGCCAATCGGACAATTTCCTTCTCTGCAGAAAGTTCTGTTGGATGGTGCTGCTCTAAATCTAAATCCAACAATCAGTGCTAAGACATGGGGCAAAAGGCACTAGACCACGAACTCCATAGGATTAGGGGCCTTGCCTTATTTGCTCATGACCTAGCTTACCCAGTAGGCACACTATGAATATCTTAAAATAAATGAATCAGTGAGTATCTGAAAGATCCAGAGTTATGAGCTCCAAGGTGAGGAAACATCCCCTCTGCTGACTTCCCATGAACCATCTCCCAGCCTGTACCCCCTTCTAGACACTGTTTCTGTCAACATGCTTCCAAATAGCAGAAAACTGGCTACAAGTCATGACCTCGACATCTGTTCCATTTTTAGGGACTTTAAGGAATTGCAATCCAGGCTTCAACACATCTAATATAGCCTATAGTTTGACACAAATCTTTTTATAAGGCTATAAAAATATTGTTTTCAAAACTAAGATTACACATTGTGAATTTTCTATCAAATAAAGGAATTTAAAATTCAGCTGGCTCATAGCATGCTCATGGTCGGAGCAGGTGGACGGTCCTCAGGTTTTTAGAATTAGCAATACTTACAAATGCATCGCCCCAGTGGATCACGGTAATAATTTTCCTTGCACCCTCTGCAGTGTTTCCCATCATAGCCGAATTTACACGGACACTGGCCTGTAAGCTGTAAGAACAGTCACGGGTGAGGAATTGACAAGATTTATGATCTAAAACAAACAATGCATCTTAATACAAAACAGTTTTCCCTCCAGTGGTTTAGAACATACAGCTGTGCAAAGGCAGAGGAAGGATGATTCCCACGGCCAGCAAACACCCTCGGCAAGACCAAGGCTCAGGAGCTAATGTGTTTGGGCGTAGCGCCCCTGAATATACCGCCTGCTTCCTGCTGTTCGAGGACAGGTGGCCCCAAACTGGGAAATATACACAGATGTAAATGAAAACAAAACACATCATGGGAAATGGGCCACATTCTTTTCCTCTACAGTTATTGGATTTAATGCATGACACAGCCAAAGACCCGAACGACTATTCATCAACTGATTTGGAAAATAATGTTTCCATTATGGAACATACAATGGAGTTTCTCCCAATTTTGCTCAACAAAACATTTTTTTTTTTGCAGTCGATGCTTAATCATTTAATGACAGTTATTTAACTGTGTTTTGGTGGAGAGGGCTGATCTTTTGTGCATCCTCCCAACTGGATCCTTGACCAGCTTTTCTGAAATCTGGGGAGGTTAGAAAATTCACAGGAGAAAAATACAGAAACAAATCATTATTGTCACGGTCCTAGGTTATACATGACCAAATCTGCTTAAACTACAGCTCCATAAGTAGCTTGATTTATAAAATGACTGGATCTACGCAGCTTCTGCCCATCTTTGGCATTCCCATTAGCTTCTGCTCAAACATAAGGAGCTGTGGCAAGCAGGCTGTCTCTGAGGCCTGGCACACTGCTGGTTGTCCTTAACTGTTGGACAATCTCTTCTTCCATGGGTGCAGAGTCTGCTCCTTTGTAACTTGTTCCCATTGTTCTGAGCCCTGTTGCACAAAACAGGCAGCCTCCCCCTTCCCTTGGACAGTCCCTCTCCCAACTAGAGATGACCATTCTCAATGTGCATTTGCTTCTTTTCTTTGGGCTGATCACCTCTAATTCCTTCAAGCCTTCATCATAGAATAGCGATGGTTCTACCCACTCTCCTGATTGTCTTCCTTCAGACACATACTAGTTTGTCAATATAATGTTTAAAAGGTGGTACTCAGAAATAAAAACAATGCTCCTACAGCTATCTGACCAGTACAGAGGACCATGGGACAGTGACTGGCCTGAACCCGAGCATGGCATTCCCACTAGTCCAGCCTGAACGGACACTGGGTCTTTGGCAGCCTGGCAACCACTGCTGGCTCACTGGAAACACACAGCGAAAATCCTCAGATGTTTTTCACACGAGCTGGTGCCAGGTTATTACTCCTACTCTGTATTGATGCAATGGATTTTAAAAACCCAGTTGCAAAACTTTCACTTTTATCCTGGTAACATTTCACATTCTTCTTTCCAGCCAACAGGACAGGCTGTTAGGATATCTTGTCTCTTGTTCTAGCTTTATCCCATGAACTTACAACTTTGCCGTATCTGCAAATGTGATAATATTTGGGAAGCATGTTTCTCCACCTCCATCTCAACTGTTGATGAAAATACTGGATGACACATTTGGGCCTCTCTGTAATAGTGCACCAGGGATGGCCAACCGGCTGACACAGAGACACTTACCGGTGGTGGTTTAAACAGCTGGGAATCTAAATATCCACCTGTCTCTTCTATACTCCAAAGAAAGTGTTTCCTGATTTCAAAGAGCAATCTTCCCCAAAGAATCCCCAATGGACCAGACCACCCCAAATGCCCTTGTCATCAGGGGGCTCTCTGGTTAAACCAATGCCATCTGACTGTTAGCTTCATAGGCTTCCCTTTGTCTCCATGACTGGACTGTGGTCTTTGTTGAGTCCTGCTACAAATATGCTTTGTCAGAGGTCTACCGGGCACCTGGGTGACTCAGTTGGTTAAACAGCCAACTCTTGATCTCAGCTCAGGTCTTGATCTCAGGGTTGTGAATTCAAGCCCCGTGTTTGGCTCCATACTGGGTGTGGAGCCTACTTAAAAAAAAAAAAAAAAGAAGAAGAAGAAGAAGCTAACAGGTCTAAGAAGCATGCCAGACAGTGATGTCATGAACCTTAGGGGTTCCTCTTGAATTAGGAAGCCAAGCAGTCATGTGGAGATCTACCATTTGTTCCATGGTCGGTGGCAGCAGGTATGAGGAGTGGATGGGGGGATATAAGACAGGTATGGTCATCTAGTGCTCAGATACCATTCTCCAGTAAAAGGAACCAGTGCTCCGTAAAGAAATGGCTGATTCAGGGCGCCTGGGCGGCTCAGTTGGTTAAGTGTCTGACTCTTGATTTCGGCTCAGGTCATGATCTCAGCGTCATGGGATCAAGCCCTGCGTCAGGTTATATGCTGGGCGTGGAGCCTGCTTAAGATTCTCTCTCTCCCTCTCCCTCTGCCCTCCTCCCACTTCTCTCTCTCAAAAAAAAAAAAAGTAGGAAAGAAAAAGAAAATGGCTTTTCCTAGGATAGGGGCAGGAAATACACCAGATGAGCTTAGAGTATCTTGTCATGCAGAAAGTGCTTAAAAAAGCCCCAAAACCCAACAATAATGAGGTATTGAAACCCACTGAAATTGCTCCCAATGACCAAAGCTGGACTAACTTGAACAGCAAAATAAAGTAGTATCAGATTGTAACTTAAACTATAATATAAATACCCATGACTCCATATAGGTATTAAAAAGTGCTTAATAAATGAAGATATGGGGGACAACAGATAAATCTCCAGTGTGGAAGAATTCCAAATAATTTATGGAGCTACTCTGCCCTCAAGGAAGAAGTGTGAAACTCCCCACTCCTCAAGTGAAGATTGTGCATAGTGACTTTCTTCCAAGGAGCACAGTATGGAAAGAAGGAAAAAAAGTAACTTTACAAAACAGAACCAGGACAAACACTACCTCAGCCAGGTGATTGGGATTAGTGTCAACAGTGATAAGTCATGTAAATAGTGTGTAGCCTTGATATGATGTGATGAGAACAGTGCTTTCCCTCTGCGGGCTTCTTCCTCAAACCCATAGTCCAAGTCCGATCAGGAGAAAACGTCAGACAAATTTGAACAGGGGGACATTTTCCAAAATCCTCCTCAGAATTGTTAAAGTCATCAAAAATAAGGGAAGTCTGAGAAACGTTACGACGAAGAAGAACCTAAAGAGACAAGATCATTAAACGTAAGGTGGTGTCCTGGATGGGGTCTTGTAACGGAAAAAGGACTATAGGTAAACAACTAAGGAAATCTGAAAAAATTATGGACATTAGTTAGTGATAATGTATCAATATTGGTTCATTAAATGTGACAAATCTACCATATTAATGTAAGCTGTTGAAAGCAGAGGAAGCTGGGTGTGGGGCCCATCTTCTTTGTACTATTTTCACAACTTTTCTGGAAATCTATTCCAAAATACAAAATTTATTAAGGGAAAAAAGGGCGTGGTGAGTGTGCGTGTGTGTGTGTGTGTGTGTGTGTGTGTGTGTGTGTTGGAGCAGGAGGGTTGGAGAGAAAGAAAAAGAAAAAAAGGAGAAAGGAAAACACATTCAGTATATGAGAACTACCTTCAAAAGTTGACTTGCATAAGATTTGACCTTTGAATCAGTTGAATAGTGGAGCTGAAATTGGAGGTGAGCCATGCTTATTATTAGTAGTAGTTGGGAAAAGTCCAGTTTCTTAAATTAGCATTTTGATTCCAATTGAACCCTGGTCCCTGTGGCATGGACTGACTCTAAAATTTCTTGTCATTGTTTTACCCTTCCCTCCAATCTCTATTAACGTGGAAAGTATTTCAAAGAATATATTTACTAAGCCAAATACCCTGATCATGATATGAATAGATTTTTTTCCATATAGATGTTATTATATTCGTTTCAAAAATTCCATGCTCGTTATTTTATTGACTAAAAATCGCATGTGCCGTGAGGAAGCATTAATTGTATATTGTATATTTACACAATGCAGATTTGCTCCTAGTACACTACACTGCATCCTTTAGAAACCACTGATGCTGGTCTGGCAAGTAAAGGGACACCTTATTTTACCCATAAGTAAAGTGATTGGCGAGCTGTAGGGAATGACAGCTCAGTTTCTGAAAATGGAACTGTGGGTTCTGCACGCATCCATTGATTTTCATTTTGGTTAATCATCAATTCTGGTTAATGATCAATTTCTTGGAGCTTCCCTGTGATCATACATATGGGATAGGGAAAGAGAAGTTGTCTCTGTTTCGCTGTGCATGAATTCTGACTTCCCCAGTCACAGAGAGGCTTGGAGAAAGCTGAAAGAGGCCAAACTTGACCTTGAGACCTTCGTTGTCTTTTTTAGCGCTTTTCATTCCTTACAAATGCAGACTCTATCCCTGTATAAGGCCAATCCTGTCCAAAAACACTAATTAACAACAGTACATAAAGAAGACATTATTTACAAATTTGGAAACCGCGTCTCACCCTCCCTTCCCACTCTAGCGCCCTAGGTAAGCTCAGAGCATCTTGCCTGGTCACAGTGGCCGCCGTGAGAGGTCTGGGGGTCACAGTCACATGGCTGGCATCCTCTGCTGGGGACCAGATTCCAGTATCCGTCTGCACAACGGTCACAGGCCCGGCCTGTGACATTGGGCAGACAAGGGCATGTGCCAGTGTCAGGGTCACAGAGGCAAGCTCCCCAACCAGGGGGACACTCAGCAGGATTCACCCCGGAAGGATGGCAGGAGCACCCTGGGATAATAGAGCCATTGCTACAGGTAAATTCAGGGATGACCCTGGCATTCCACAAACCACACAAACATTGTATGAATCACTTCTCCAAAGGGCTCAAGGAAGAGACACCTTATGATATTTCAGATTTATCAAAGAATCTAAGTAGGTTGAACCCATTCAACTCTTTCTGATCGCCGCACACAGCAATTTCATGTGGTTCTGCTGACTATGTTCTGAGAGCTCACGATTAGGATGACTGAAAACCTCACTTTTTCCACCTGCCACTCACAGTCTGAAAACAGTTTACTACGTTGACTTGAGTCAACGGAAATAGTTAAATATCTCCTAAAAATGAGCAGTTCACTCCTCCTCTTTTTTTTTTTAGATCATAGACTCAACCCCTTGCCCTCTTCTGCATCAGTGGTTCCCCAATTGATACATTAAAGACACTGGATGAACTGGTCCCAGATCCCTGGAGATTGCCCTCAGTGGGTCGGAGGAATAGTCTAGGAATTGGCCTGTTAATATCCCAGCCCTGTCTGCAGGTGATCCCGGCACAGGCACCCAGGGCCTCGCTCTGCTGCCACGTTCCCCCCGGGGGCCCGGCAGACTTACTCCTGCAGGTCTGATTGACAGCCGATCCAAAGTAACCCGGTTTGCAGAACTGGCAGTGGGGCCCCTGCGTGTTGTGCAAACACTTCAGGCACTCGCCTGTCAGCTGGCTGCAGGACTCGGGGTCCATCACATCCGTGTTCTTGTTGCAGGCACAGGGCTGGCAAGACGCTCCCGAAATTCTGGGATTTCCGAAGAAACCCGCAGAGCATTCTCCACACTGCTTACCTGAATGGAGGGGAGAGGAAACAGGAAAGAGATGAGAAGTGTGTCTGTGTGTGTGTGTGTGTGTGTGTGTGTGTGTGTGTGTCTGTGTGTGTCTGTGTGTGTGTGTGTGTGTGTCTGTGTCTGTGTGTGTGTGTGTGTCTGTGTGTGTGTGTCTGTGTGTCTGTGTGTGTGTGTGTGTGTGTGTCTGTGTCTGTGTGTGTGTGTGTGTGTCTGTGTGTGTGTGTGTGTGTGTGTCTGTGTCTGTGTGTGTGTGTGTGTGTCTGTGTGTGTGTGTGTGGTAGGGGGGTGGGTGTTGGGGGATCAGGGAATGGAGACGGATACAGAGAATAATTAGGACCTTCAAGGGATAATGAGATGTCACACATTGGGGATGAGGAAGGAAAAATGTTCTGAATTAAAACATTCAGTTTAATTTATTATCCAGTCAGGGAATACAATGATTATTCAGAACTAAAAAGCCCTTGGTGAGGAATGCATTCTAGTCCTTAAAAAAAACTACAGGGTGGTAGGCACAGGATTCTGGATCTTTCTATAACTGGGGTCACCCAAGTGTGCCTCGGGACCCAAAGCTGATCTCAGCCCCTGTTCTCTCTGGGGTACCCCCACCCTCACCTGGTTCTGGAGGTGAACCAGCAGCACCCTGAGATGGAAGTCTAGCAGTGAAGATGGTGATAGTGGTTTTCTCGATGTGCGCAGCCTGGAGGGTGTTTTTATCAAGCACTGTGTGGAGAAACCATTCCTTCACACCTCCACCTGCTACCCTTCCAACCACCGGGGAACTGTGGTCAGCTAGGCACCCAAACTGTGGGTCTACCCCCCACATTTTGGTTCATCCCATTTGGGAATGCTCTCGTCCGCCAATCATGGTCTCAGTTATTAAACACTGGTCAACCAAGCCAGAGTGGACATGGACAAGAAACTACATGGGAAGACGTCAGAATGAAGTAGAGACATAGGAAGCAAAAAAGAAAAAATTAGCCATGTCATTTATTATCATGGTGGTAACTATCGTTGAAGAAAATAGCAGCACCATATTTTCAAAATATGATTAAATCAAGTTGAATTCATGTTGTTTCCTTGTTTGCCTTATATGTTTACACTCATGCTTAAACTCTTCAAAATAACATTTTTGGTAGAGTGACAGACACAAATATCGAATTGACTTCTATGGTGTCTGTATGAGGCCCGAATCAGTGCTTCAAGACATTTGAAAAAATAAGTTGTATTTATTAAATATCAGTCAAATTGACTGGTTGGGATTATATAAAGAAAGCATTTGATTAAAATTTTATACTTTTTAATTGCTTATGTTATATGTTACATAAGACATATATATTACTTAATCACCTATGTATCTTAGTTAACATGTGATGGTTTTACTTTAAATAAATTGTTTTGATTTGAACTCATTTGGTCAGTTAGTTTTCCAGAACTATTTAAAAACAGGTATAGCTCAGAGGAATGAGCTCCTCATTGTCATTGGTTTCTGAATCATTCAAATCCTTTGTTCGGTAAAGCAGCAAGGTACCAGATTGTGTCTTCTTACCGTTAACTTCTATTCAGGACCACTCCATTGTTCAGAGCAGATAAATTATGAACATGGGATCATTTTTTAGATAGCATTATGGGATAGGAGCAAAAAGGCATCATGAACTAGACTGCATACCTGCATAACCTTGAAGACAATTGCAGATCACATCTGAGCTCCAAGGATGCTGATAACAGGAATGGGCAAAATATTGGCTACTTGAGGGAACATCTGGACATCGGCAAGGGCGGCAGGACTGTCCTGAAGGAGGATTCCCATAGTAACCATCGATGCATCTGGCAAGACAATTTCTTTTTACCAAATGTTCCCACGAAAAGCTCACATTAGCCAATGTGGATTTGCTATGCTTGAGGACAGTGCAACTCTCAAAACTCTGTATTTTAGAATGCTCACTTCTAAAGTGAAGTAATTTTTTGCTTTACATTGAAAGTCCCAAGGTGTGTAGTCATTAAACTCAATATAGTAGCAGTGAATTTACATGTCACATTTCAGGGACATAAAAAGCAAGGTGCCAGGCCAATAAATGCCTGTTTTTTATTTAATCAGACATGGTCTGGCTCATCACAAGATCTTGAAGGACACCAGGAATGACGCTCTCTCTTCCCCCCACCTCCCATAGCAATCATTCTACACTGAAATACCATTGAGTTTCTACCCAGTGGCCCTTCAGAGAGTGTTGTGACATCTGAACAAAAGAAACAAAATTAAATTGCATGTGGATTCTGTACCTTTCACAGTTTCTTCCAGTTGTAAAACCCCCGCAATTGAAACACGAGCCTGTCTCTGGATCACAAAGTTCGGCGAACCCATTACAAAGGCAAGGGCGGCAGCTGGGGAATCCAAAGTAGCCTTGCAGGCACCGATCACAACGGCGGCCAGCCACCTCCCCCTGGCAGGAGCACTGTCCCGTTATTTGGTCACATACAGGGCTCTTTGAGCCTTGAGGGTGACAGTGACATTCTAGACAAAGAAAGAGGAAATGCTGAGTGGGGGGTAAGTGGTGTGCTGGGGGAATGAGTGACGGTCCTGATTTTGTAGCAGCTGAACTTACTGTTGCATCCCGATCAGGTACATAAAGTGAGTCTGAGAACCTGGCATGCACTGAGTACCGGGTCAATGTTTGTCATACAATTCCCTGATTCACCCAATAAACAGTACGCTGTGAGCCATCGGGGCTTATAAGCATTGTTTATACACAGGACCTGAACAAATAGCGTGTTCTTAATGACTCGAACTTCTAATTAATCAAGTCAAACTTCAAGATTCTAAAAAAATATAAAAACCCCCTCTCAGGGTGGTTGAGTTTTTCTTTTTCCTCAGTGAGATCACAGAGGCTCAATCCTTCTCTAGAAAATTGTTGAATCCTCGGAGCCAATCTTCCCTACACAAAGACAGGAGGTGGAAAACAGGCTTGCTCCTTTGTGTATACCCCTTTGTGAATCTCAAGCACTTCATTCTTTTGTTTTTTTTAAGAAAGGGACACAAAAATGATCATGGACCCGAGCACTGTGTGCTGGGTTGACAATGACCAGGAAAGTATGCCATCTCTCTGAATCATGACTAAAAAGATATGTTGTTCCTTTACCTGAAAGAATTAAGCTATCTGGAGATAACCACCAAAGACAGGTTTCTGTGGGGAACAGTATTTTCACTAATGGTTTACGGCGTGAACGGAGAACTATATCCCCTGAACACGGGAGTCATGGGACTGGGTTGCCACCACGTAGGGACAAAGACCTGTCTAAGCCCATATTAACGTGTATGTTAACGTGCCGCTTACAAAATCAGTTCCGTGGCTGTTTGCCACCCCAGCATCAGAGAGGCCGATATCCAGGTGGCAGAGCTGTCCCCTTCTTTGACTTCTCAATCTCACTGTTCTTTTGGCCTGGCCAGCCACTGGGTTTCTGTGCCAGATCATACAGCTGGGTTGGCACAGCCAACTCCTTTCCCAGGGTTCTCACATCCTCCCTGGACTGCCATCTCTTTGATACAGACTGCACACTCCCAGAAGCCCGGGCCGTGCTTTTACCATCACTCGTGACGCCTTCACAAATCTGCGTGTCCTCCTTGCACACGGGCCACGCTAATCTCTGTATCATTCCAAGGTTAGGATATGTGCTGTCGAAGCGAGCACCATCACTCATGATTCCTAATGGAGCTCTGTATCCATTTGCTGCCCTCTGAACGGATCAATGAAATATGATAGAAAAATTTTCCCATACATTTTATCTACGTAGAGACAGCCTGAGTCATGTCGTCAAATTCCCAGTCTCCTCCTCTTTGAAAGACCCACACTGATTTTCCTGCCTTTGAAACGCCAATGTTGTGACCATGCAGGTCTTTCCCCATCTGTTTTTTGCTACGTACGGTGACAGCCATGATGTCCCAAACCGTAGCTTCCTGGTGAGCACCTGTCACAGCAGCGCCCGGCCACGTGAGGCTTGCACTGGCACTGGCCCCCAAGTCGGCTACAGCTGGGCCCCCCCGAGCCCTGGGGGTGACACTTGCAGGCTGTGGAGAGCCAAAGAGGGCAGTTAGAGGTGAAGGAAGCGACAGAGAAGCACCTGGTCCTGTTGGGAGCTTTAGTTCACTTGCTTTTGTTTGGTACTTCTCTCATCCTCGATTCCTTCATCTGTGAAATGGGAAAAATATAGGATCTACCCCAGGGGATTATAAGGATTAAAGACAATAATGCCCGTGAAGTACTTAGAACTGTGTGGCAGGTAGTAAGTGCTCAATAAACATGACTTAATACACATAGCTTAACAATAAATGTTACTTAACAAGTTAATGAAAGGCTTAAAAGAAATTGTTTTAGTAATTAACTGCTCCAATATAATTAGCATTATTGATATTATTCCTTCAAATCCTGATGATCTATGTTGGTGCTGGACCATCCGTTTGATTTCCCTTCTTCTGTCTCTTTCATGGGGTTGTGGGCACCCTGAAGCCAGAGTCCTGCAGTGTAATGGGAGAAGCATTTGCCCAGAACTCAGGAACCCCGAAGTCTCACTGGAGTTGTCACTCTATAGCAGCGGTTCTCAACTGGGGGGAGACTTTGTAAACCCCTCCTCCTGGAACATATGACCAAGTTTGAAGACATTTTTGAATGTCACAACTGGAGGGAAGGTGCTACTGGTATTAGGTGGGCAGAGGGTAGAGATGCTGCTAAACCTCCTATAATGCACAGAATAGCCCCCCATGACGACTCCCCCGACAACCAAGCATTATTCAGCCCCAAATTTCAGAACGAGAAACACAGCCCTAAGGTTTAGTGAAATGGACAAGTTACCTAATGTGTTTGGACCCCAAGAGTCTCATTCACTGAATGAAAGTTTGAGGATGAAAGAAGTTGTTTAGAGTTCATTCCAGCCCTAAAATTCCAGGGTTCCAAATAAGTATTTTAGGACCATTGTTCCAGTATCCTAGCAGCCAAATGCTACTACAAGGCTCCTTTTTTTATACACTTACTGTACTGTGTACTGGGATTCCAACACATCAACAGACTCTGTTGTATATCTAATCATTGGGAAATTGTCATTGACATTGATTGTTTGGAGTAGATGCTAAAATAAATTAAATCGATTCATTCACATTCTAAAAAGCTGTGCGTCGGTAGAGCCCACTGGGCCAATACTCACCTACTGCCCCGTTGTGTAGCCTGGCAGACATGCTGACTATCAGCCTTTCACACACACCGGGAAGCGCTTGAGGTCCCGTCTTCGAGGCAATTTCAACACAGTTGTGCAGCTGATATTCATCTAAATCCTGCTTGCTGCAGAAATTCTCCAATGAATTGATTTGGGGAATCAGACCAAGCTTTTGAAATAACGCAAAAAGAAGACCTAGGTTCATAACTGTCTCCTGTTCAAGATTCTAGTTGTATAAACAATTAGATCTATGAGAAAGTGCTTACAACGGAAGATTTTAGGATTTTCTTTGTATTTAAGAAATCTTTAAATATTTACATTTATTGACTTGGGACAAAGAAAATAAGACTTTTTTTTTACCATCCTTATTGTATTTTTAGCTAGCTCATAAATTTGTCTTAGATTTCAAAAACTTTTAACTAGGCTACTTGTGATAAATTCGGGAATTACGGCTTAGCGCATTCCATAGTATTATCGTGGAACTCTAAATCCACAGAACTCTCCTTTTAAACATTTTGTCCTTTTCAATTCCATATGAACAGTAGTGTCCTACATCAAACTATCTGCCTCTTGGAGAGTCACAGTGTAGATTAACATACGAAAGCTCTGAGAAGTCCTGCAAGAGAGATATTTTTAGACTCAGTGCTTTCCTGCTTATTTAACTACTTGGTCCTATATTCAAGTAACGCTAACACCCCACAAACTCAGTATCTCACAGATGCATTCTGTGAATTGCCGGCTTAGAGTACACAGCTATTAGAGGGGCAGATGCATTGTTCTAAGCTTATTCTTGAGGAGGCATCATCTACAGTTTGACCCTATGCGAAGAAAAGCCATATGGTTATATTTCTTGAGAAGATTTTGCCTGTGTTATAAGCTATTACCACCTTAAATGTTTTTCAGTGGTGTGGCTGATGCAGTGGAGAACATGTTGGTATAAGAGAATCGATCACACCAAGTTGGTCAGCACTGAAATTAAGATTTAATTCAGCAGGTCAAGTTAAAAGAGAGAACCAGGGGGCCCAGATAAATCTCCCCTGGCCTTCTTGTTTTGTCCATACTGAACCTTGTTCCCATGGTCCTTTGCTTCGAGGACCCTTTCAACCACCCCTCCCCCCACGCCCATTCACACCCCTGGTCCTTCTCTCTTTGCCCTTTGACACGCCAGGGGTGGAATCTCAGCCCTGGATGCCCATTTCACAGTGTCTCCACGCCTCAAACCACTATCTTCATTCTCCCTGCATTCCCGGATGGACCACTCACTGCTCTTCCTACTCTGGCTTCACAGAGGAAATGGAGCCTCCCGCTTCCTGCCTCCCAGACTCCGAGCGCACAGGTACTACCCCTGTCCCTGGCTCGGCGCTTATGAAGAAGTGTCCCAGGGGAAGAGATGTCTGCCACTGTGCCTTCTGCCCTCGGGAAACTTCTCTGTGGATTATACTTTCTTTCTTTAATCTCTTCCTTTCAACTGGTATTTAAACGTGCTGAAATCTCTCCCATCCGTAAAATCACCTCCTTGATCTCATATATTCCTCCTGCCACTGCCCCCGTCTCTGCCCTTTGACTCCTTGATAGCCACATTTCTTGAAACATTGTTTCCTTGCTGTCCTCACGCCTCTTCCCGCATTTACTCTTCACGCCAATGCTGCACCTCTCCTTCCACCCATCCCTCAATGTTGGGGTCCTCGGGGTTCTCTCATCAGCCCCTCCCTTACTCCACACCCCCCTTCTAGGCGACCTTGACAATGCTGTGCCTTCAGTTACCGTCAGTATAGATTGCCGACATCTCCACCTAGGTCTCCTGCCCACATCTCAGTTACGGGCTCCAGATCCGCACAGACAAGCTTACTGGTCATCCCACAGGCCCTGCAAACCAACACACCTGAAACCCGCTTTCCTCCCTGTGCCTGTTGGCAGGAGACAGTGTCAGCAGCTGCCAAGCTACTCAATGTAGAAGACTGAAGAAGGTCATCTTTGATACTTGCCCCTTTGCCATCAACACTGCCCACTGCCCCACACATCAAGTCAGTCACAAGCCTGGTCCATCTAAGCTCTCAAATGTGTCTAGGATGCATTCATCTTTCTTTGCCCCCCCGTCCCTGCTCTAATGGAGGCCATCCAGATCACCATGGTGGCAGCCCAACAGATGTCCCATCTTCCACTCTTTCCCCTTCCCCCATCAATTTTCTACCCTGTAGTCACAGTGATTCCTTAAAAGGCAGTTTGTTCATCTAACCCCTCCTTCAAACCTTCAGTGGCTTCTTTCTCTTACCCCTGTGTCCCCCTGCCCCCCAACCTCCCGGTTCAGTGGTTCTCAATATGGGAGGTGCCATCCCCTAAGGGGCACTTTGGAATTCCAAGGGGTAGTTTTGGTTGTCATGGCCATCGGATGAGGTATGTTACTGGCTTTTAGCAGGTGCAGATCAGAAATCCCTGACGTTTTGACACAAAGGAAAATCAGCCCATGTTTCACCGAACATCCATGCAGGAGAAATCTTTGTTTATGATTATAAGGTCAGAAAGCCTTATTCTCTGTTCTAAAAACATGACTGCAACATGTTTGCAACACTCCTGCTTTCATGGCTGTCTCACACTGAGGGATTCTACACCTTGGAGCATGTCCCTGTCTCATGTGTCTGCGGCGTATTCATGCCAGTGTGCATATTGAAGTACATAACGTTCCTCTATAAATCACTTTCCTTTTATGTCTCTTTGTATTCGCACACTACATTGACATTCTTTGGAAGGTATGTATGAAGGTAGGCTATAATGCCCATGAATTGCATTTCAAATCAGTAATGAGTGTTGGAAAACATTTGCAATAAAAAGAGGAGGTTGAGTCGGGTGATGCTGAGGATCACTGCTCGAGGCACCCCGAGCTTTTCTGTTCAGTGACCTGCCATGGCTTCCAGTACCTCTCAGACCACGCTGCCATTTCCCGTGTAACTGTCTGCATCCCCCCTTTAGAGAGGAAGCCCCGGCATGTCGGTGCTTGTCTCATTCACACCTGTGCCTACCACAGTGTCTAATTCACAGTAGCTACTTCATAAATATTTGCTCAATGAAGACATATACACACCTGTCTAGTGTGGTCTTTCAAGTTGATACCAAAATGACGGCGTTCCCCAAACACACACGGAGTGAAGAGAGATGCAGAAGGAAGCCGGACAGGCTAGGGTTGGGGATGAAGGCAGCCAACCAGGGGTTCGTTATCTATAGTTACTTGTCTGAGGCAGTTTTGAGGAGGCCAGTCCTGGCACCCAACTGATGGGCCAGATGGTAAGAGTCCCTGTCAAGCTATAGGATTTTGTAACTCACTTCTTCTAGAAACTTCTAAAGACTTTGTTTACCAAGTGTAGTCCATCCCATGGTTTAAAAGAATGGCAGTTTTATATTCTAGAATGGCTAATATACTTTCGACTCTAAACACATTTTCATGGAAACATATATCATGAAATCAGGGTGACTGAAGGAAATTTGTGACTGTCTCACTAGGCTTGCCAAACAAAAGCTATTTCTGCGGAAGGAGCATCCAGGGTTGACCAAAGCTTTCATCCGGGCTTCTTGGTAATGCATCCTGGTCTTAGATATAAATGTTAATCTGGCTGTAGGAGAAAAATGAACTGTGAAAGGGCCAGGGTTCAGGCAGTCAAGCATCTTCCCAGAGCCGCAAAATTGGTGGTGTGGAAATAACTGCATTAGTCTGTAATCAGAAAATGTGCATTGGCTTTCTCCTATGGACATCCGGGGTCAGGGACTCAAAGGGACACTGTAGGTGCCCTGCCCAGATCTTCCCGTTCACCAGCTGCTGTGGCATTGGCCGCTAAAGGCTCACAGCTGTCCCTTTCTCCAGAAACTTGGACTCAGCCAACTAGTCCAGAAGTGAACGTACTCCCTGGGGGATGGGTGGGGTGGATGACTTGGGCGCACACAGGCTCCACCACTTTGCCTCGAGGTGCAATTAGCTCGGTGGTACAATTACGTTCCCAAGCTCCCTGTGGGATCAGCTACACTTCAGCGCAGATCACATCCTTACTCTGTTCTTTCCCCTGTCCCCCGCGCCTCTTCTCCCACAAGCACACCCTCAATAAATCAGGGGGACCTAAGTCCCTGTCTCAGCTCCGGCTTCCGGGGAATTTGACCCGAAAGAGGGACCTAGCCTCCCTTCTGAGGTTCTGACACTTTGCCAAGATCAGGCTGCTCTCCTAATTTTCATTCAGGTTTCATGGTTTTTGTAGCTATATGTAAGAGATGATTGCTTGAAAACTGATCAAATGGAAATATTTTTCAGTTAATTTCAAATTACCCATTTGTATTATGTATCTATCAAATATCACTGCAATGATTTTATTTACACGTCCGTCTTCTGTATCAGACTGAGAATTATTTGAGGGAAGGGACCACAGCTTACACCCCGGGAACCGGCACAGTATCAGCCCATGTATGCACAGTGAATGGGTGATGAATGGATAATTTGTATGGATGCATGAAATACAGCATCAAGTCATAAACTATTATACATAAAATTATAAATAGTGAATATAAAATATTCAGGATATGGATTTAAGATGAGGAGTATCTTGGCTCTTATAAATTTGAGTTTCATGACTATCATTATAATAATAAAATCTCTTCCTGATGTATCAATTCCTTAATTTCTTCCTTTTCCTTTTTCTACTCTGCGTGGGTTCCCAACTTTTAGCTTTTTCCCCCTAAATTAAATCTGTTGGATTTGATTTTCTTTCTTTGTAACTCATGTGTTGGTCCGTGAGTGCAGTTCTATTTGAAGTTCCTGGGCAGAGAATAGGACTTACATGGGTAGGGAAATCACGATAGTTTAAACTCTCATTCAAGAGGTTGTTTCTATTTTCCACTTCATTTCTGCTGTAACATGGTAGAACCTCACCACAATATCAGACGGCCCTCCAGGTGCAATATTTAGACCATCTTTGGGTAAGGATGCCAGATAAAATACAAATCACCCAGCTGAAACTGAATTTCGGAAAAGAAATGAATAATTTTTTAGTATGTCTCATGCAGCATTTGAGGGCAATATTTTGGACATATTTATACAATATTCAAATCTGAGTGTCCCGTTTTTCTCCTTCTTTCCTTCCTTTCTTCCTTCCTCCCTCCTTCCCTTGCTCCTCCCCTCCCTCCCTGCTTCCTTCCTTCCTTCCTTCCTCCCTCCCTCCTTCCCTTGCTCCTCCCCTCCCTCCCTGCTTCCTTCCTTCCTTCCTTCCTCCCTCCCTCCTTCCCTTGCTCCTCCCCTCCCTCCCTGCTTCCTTCCTTCCTTCCTTCCTTCCTCCCTCCCTCCTTCCTTGTTTTCTAAATTTTGCAATCCTATCTCTGGTAAAATAATCTTATATAATGGCTTTTTCTAGATGTTACAATACCTGAACTTGTTGAATAAATTCCAAGATACACCTGCCTCATACTGAGTTCTATAGTAGATGATGAAACAGCAAAGTTCCAGGTTATAAATTTAAAATGTTCAATGGTTAAAAATTAAACTTTAAAAGACACAATTCATGAAATATGGACATACAACTAATTAAAGCAGGGATTGTCAAGCTTCCTATAAAATGCTAGACAGTAAATATTTTTGGCTTTGTGGGTCATAAGGCCTCTGTGGCAAGTACTCAGCTCTGTCTTTGTAGCTTGAAAACAGTGGTAGATAATATATAAACAACTGGCCAGGGGCG
This sequence comes from Zalophus californianus, assembly GCF_009762305.2. NCBI lineage: Eukaryota > Metazoa > Chordata > Mammalia > Carnivora > Otariidae > Zalophus > Zalophus californianus. The sequence goes on along the minus strand of NC_045606.1, from coordinate 16,309,780 downwards.
CCTGGGGGGCTCAGGCGGTTTGGCACCTGACTCTTGGTTTCAGCTCAGGTCATGATCTCAGGGTCGTGAGATGGAGCCCTGTGCCAGGCTCTGTGCTGAGTGCAGAGTCTTCTTGGATTCTCTCTTCCTCTCTGTCTGCCCCTCGTCCCCCCAAAATAAATAAATCTTTTAAACAACTGGCCATAGCTGTGTTCAAATAAAACCTTGTAGGACAGTAGTTTGCCAATTAAATCATGATATTAGAAGGTTCTCACAAATACTTTATTTTGTTTTTTTTTTAAGATTTTATTTATTTTGAGAAAGAGAGAGTGAGTGAGAGAGAGAGCATAAGCAAGGGGGAGGGGCAGAGGAAGAGGAAGAAGCAGACTCTCCACCAAGCAGGGAGCCCAACGCTGGCTGGACCCCAGGATCCCGGGATCATGACCTGAGCCGAAGGCCGAAGGCAGACTCTTAACTGACTGAGCCTCTCAGGCACCCCTCTCACGAACATTTTTAAAAATGCAGCTGTAACAAATGAATTTGATTTTTATCCACACAATTACTTTAAAAAAAATTCCACACAATTCTATACAATTCTGCTGAAGGTGGAATGAACCCGATACTTTCACATATTTCTGATGATCGTGAGAGTTAATTGGAGAATACTTTCCAGAAATTAATTTGACAGGCTATTTCAAGAGCCATAAACCTGGACAAGTAGGAAATAGATACTGGTAAGTGAAGGCTTAAATTTCCTCAGTGCCCAAACTCTGCCCAGGGACTAGCCTGGGCCTGAAGTTCTGTACAGAGTGAGAGGTTTGGAAGGAATATCTGTGGCCCAACTTTGTGGGGGAAAGGCGTTAAAAGAAGTCATTTGAAGAAATATTATGCATCATTCCTAAATGTGATAAGAAGACTACATAAGCACCATAAGAAAATGCTTATGCTATAACAGGAACTACAAAACATCTATGTACGAGTGCTCTGATCACAGCGATATAAAAACACAGTATATATAGAGTGGAACTTACAAGACGCTGACAATTAAAGTGGCAGAATTTGTCCCAGAACTTTCTGCAATGCTAGGACACTGTGGTGGCTCAGAGTGGGGGCTCTGGCATCAGGGAGTCTGGCTCTGATGGCAGACTCCTCTCTCACTGTCTCTGTGACCCTGTGCCTCAGTTCTGTGGTCTATAAAATGGGGACAACAGTACCTCCCTCACAGAGTGGTTGTGAAGACTAAACAATAGAATAGGTAAAACACCTCCAACTGTTGCTGGTGCATGCTGTTCTGTAAGGTTTGCAACTGGTCTTAGGTGACGTTTATAGAGAATCAGTGGTTTTTCTTCTTTTTTTTAAAATAATTTTTAATTGTTATGTTAATCACCATACATTACATCATTAGTTTTTGATGTAGTGTTCCATGATTCATTGTTTGTGCATAACACCCAGTGCTCCACGCAGAGTGTGCCCTCTTTAATACCCGTCACCAGGCTGACCCATCCCCCACCCCCCTCCCCTCCAGAAACCTCAGTTTGTTTTTCAGAGTCCATCGCCTCTCATGGCTCATCTCCCCCTCTGACTTACTCTCCTTCATTCTTCCCCTCCTGCTATCTTCTTCTTCTTTTTTTTCTTAACATATATTGCATTATTTGTTTCAGAAGTACAGATCTGTGAGAATCAGTGGTTTTTCTAATGGAACAAACTCATTTATACTTCTAAAGAAACATTTCACCATGGAGTCTAAAAGTAGAATGATAACAGGGCTCAGTTTGGAAGGCAGCACCCCCGTCGCTCCGTGATACTTACTGAATCAACCAGGATGTGCGAATAAGCGTGGGACCCTCCTTCCAAAGGCTGGGAAAAATAGACATCTATGGAATATTGTACATCTGGTTCTAAACAGATGGGTGTGGGAAGCAGCATGATTCTGTATGAAGAGAAATAAAGCAACAATTCAGTGACAAAAGTACAGTCATATAACCTAAGCGGCCAGGGTATTTGGTGGTATCCCACCTGTGTGGACGTGGGTTTGACCGTGGGGTAGGGGCCAGGTCTAGACCGGTTCAGGTGCACTGGGTGGACAGCAAATTCACTCTCAGATTCTCTCTGTGGCTCTTGCATAGGATTGTGCCAAATAGCAAAGCTTAGGAACTATTAGCCATGGGTTGTCATGACTGCACTGCGAAAAGGATAGAACAAGTGTCCTTCATCCTATCTACCATGCTAATCTCAACAGGGTCTCTTGTTCTATTTTGCCACAAATCTCTGATGCAAAATTAGTGGCCTCAAAGTTAGTAGCTTTTTTTACCTGACAGACTCTCAGCTGTTGAGATAATGCCAGCTAAATATTTGACTCTTACTCTTGTAGCATTTCACTCTCGCACCTCTCCAGGCCATCTGGGGAAAGGGAAAGGAACATTCCAGACTGAGAATCAGGAGACTGGGGCTAGAATCCTGGTTCTGCAGTACGTTAGCTATGAGACTGGGGCAGGTCTCCAAGTAGTCTCATTCTCAATTCCCTCCTCGCCTGATGAAGAGAAAGTCTACCTCAGTGAGTTGTTAGCAAGATAAAACACGATCTTAAATGTGTTTAGTGTAGCCCACAGCAAGCACTTAATGTCACCGTTTCCTTTAATGCACCTCTTCTCCTGCTTAGTTCTTTGATACAAATTACTGACAGATGAACAATTCTAAGAAGCCTTCCATGTTTGAGGACAGGTCCCAAGCATACCTGGAAGCCTCTGGTAAAGGGAAAGACGGAGGCCGTGGCCATGGACTCTCGCGTGGACAGTGCTCACTCCCTCCAAGGGGGTTAACCAGGACCTGGACAGTCCAGTCGGCTGTGGGCTAGACGGGCAGGACATAAAAAGCATGTCCTTGTGAGGATGCATGTACAACACACACCTCAAGGACAGCACTTGGACTTGAAACCACAACCCCCAGCCCTCTCGGAAAATGGAATTTACGAGCGAAGTCTGAGAGGCTCACTCTCAGCTCTAACTCGCTGACGTCTGAATGGCAACCCAGGTAGACCCAGGAATATTATTTCTGGCTGTAGCTCTAGTTCATGGGCTGGAAAAGCCCTGGCGCTCCTGACAGGCCTCGTCTTTAACCTCTGTCTCCCAGAGAGTCAATTAATGTACCTGTCCCTGTATTACAGAACAAAAATGGAAATTTGGAATCCTTCACAAAAGCTTATATCCTTTTTTTCATGCTATTGTATAAATATTATTATATAAATGTATCATTATATAGATTTTGTTATGTAATATTTGATGATTATATTGCTAAATCTATTTATATGTGTCTAAATATGCATATATATATATTTATAGTATATGCTAATCAGCTATACTCTGAAAGCCATGCAATTTGGAAATGCTTTTTAAAGATGCCACAGATGTGTCCTCTCTAGGGAAAAATTAAAATATATATATCATATTTTTAATGATGAATCATACTCCCCAGGTCCAAGTTCACTGAAGTCCCTTGGCCTTCATTTATAAGTGAGCAATAGAGAATTACGTCATATCAAGAGTTTCAAAGTGGATCAGCAGTTCTGCTCATACAACATAACAGGAGCATTTCTAGAATGTGGTCCCCAGAGGAACCCTGGGGGCTCTGAGACCATCCCCAGCCTTATAAAATATTTTTCAGGGGAAATGGTCTGTGGGGTTTCAGATTATCAAAGAAAAGATTATGCAGAGAAAAGGTTAGGGGCCACCACTCTAGATGGAGTGTTTTTCTGATTTGGTTTCTATCTGCCTTAGATATTTCTCAAAAGGCAGGGGGAGGAGGCAAGAGGAGCTGCCTGCCTTTAGCTTTTTTCTTGTTTCAGGGTAAATTCCAAGTGCAAAAGAAATGCCTCTTCTGCGTGAATCTGAATCTCTGCACATAGGTTAGCTTATTAAATTTTTAGAAAATTTTTAGAAAAAAGTCCCAGGAGGCCAGAATTTGTGTTAGTTTAGTTTTTCATTGTTCTTATACAAACATTCCATCACCACTTCCTTAGACCCTGTACCTTAGATATGTAACTTCAAATGCAGCTTCTCTCCACGGAATAAAGCATGTATGCCTCTGGCTTACTATGTTGTTTTAATATTGCTAGGAAATTCTTTGATTTCTAATGCTCTCCAGATGTTCTACTTTTTGCAAATCATTTTCTGATGACCCTAGCAAGACTGGAATGGAAACTCATAGTTCGAGAATGCACTTCAGTCAGCCCTTTACCCCTAAAGAAGAAGTTGGATACCTGAGTTTCGTAGCGAAGAGCAATGGTGAAGTTCATGGGAAAGGAAATGTTGTTGACAGCAAATCTCAAGCCAGCCCCAGGGAGAACCCTGGCAAATCCAGGTCCAGTCCACGCAATGAGGGTCCCAGGAACCGGTTCTCGGAAAACAACGTGAAGGGCAGGCACCTGGCCAAAAGTCACTGAGCCCTAAAATTGGAGAGGAATGCACACAGCTTTGCCTCGAGTCAAGTCCTGGAAGAGCTCAGGAAAACAAAAAAAAGTACGTATTTCTTGTTGTGTATACGATCCATCTGAGTCACAAATAAATTATCCCAGCCAGGATCCGGTCCAGAATGCAGCTGAGGATAATGTGCTGAATCAGCAGCTTTCAGAACATATGTTACGGTATAGAATGATTGATTTGAAAGTAATGTCACTGGAAACCACTTTAAGATTTTTTTTTTTTTTAATTTGACAGAAAGACACAGTGAGAGGGGGAATAAAGCAGGGGGAGTGGGAGAAGGAGAAGCAGGCTTCCCACCGAGCAGGGAGCCCGATGCGGGGCTCCATCCCAGGACCCTGGGATCATGACCTGAGCGGAAGGCAGACGCTTAAGGACTGAGCCACCCAGTCGCCCCTGGAAACCACTTTAAACTTAAGTACCCCACGTGCTAATGAATTGAACGAATTCCACACTGATGACCTTGGGTTTTCTCAGATCTGACCGTGGAACTCTGGTCAAAATATGGAGGGAAAGAAAATATTCCCATGCTTACTTCATGGGCTTTGCCTAATTATGCATGACACTGAGAAAACCCACATGGATTTATTTTTTTGGATATTTCTTCCATGCAAATAAGAGGCATGCTCTTCTATCTGCGTGGAGGCAGAGAAGAATAAAACTTGTAACACGATTGATTAGCCTCGCTGATGGTCTCCTTACTGGCTGTTAGCCTGGGGCCATCTGGACCCTGTAGATAATACTGTAATGACTTTTGCATCTGCGTCCCTCCGCTCACAGCCTCTACCAGAACTCTGCCTCTTGTGGCTTCTTGCCCGCATCACTACAACAGTGCTTCGGCCGCTCTCTCCATCCTTTCCCTAGTCCAATGCGCATTGTCCACTGCTGCCAGTAAGTGTTCCACACTCTTTCCAACTGCCAGCAGAATCCCGCCCAAATTACTTCGTCTGGAGTTCAAGTTGCTCTGTGATCGACCCCAAACTCCTCTTTATCTGGTAAGTGTTTGACTAGTAACAATTCATTGCCAGTCCCTGCGTTAGGAATGCAAAGATGAATAGGACAGAGTCCTTGCTGTGGAAGAGTTTAGAATCTTGCGTTGGAAACCAAAATGTAAATAAGAAACTGTATCAACCAGATTAGGTTCCAATGGACAGATCTATGTAAACGTGTCTATATACCCTCACAACTGCCATGGACATTGCAGGTGCCCCCCAGGGACCCCCTTTACCTGGTTGGTGCACCCACCCCGGCGTTGCTGTGTGTGTGGCTTCTAAGGGCTCATGGTTGCCTCCTGCTCCGGAGAATTGCCCTCCTAAATACCTCCTCCCCACTTCCAGCTCTGCCCCCGGGGTAGCTGCAGCCAATGGCTTCTCAATACAAAGGTATAAAAAGCTGACCTTGGCTTCTCAGCGGACAGGACAACTTTGTCTGCGCTTTATGCTTCTGAGCTCCTTCGTGGATCAATCCAAAATTTGTTTTACCTGAGACCACATCTTACTCTTTCCCCTTGTCTTGTTTCTGTCTTTCTCTTACGGAGTTTTCCCGAATAACACATCCTTAATAAATCACATGCACCTGAACCCAGTCTTGGGCTCTGTTTCTAGGGCACTTGACCTGAGACAGTCGGCGCCAGACTGTTTCCCTAGAAACGTGCTAGCACGTTCCCTAGGCGCGCTAGAATGGATCTAAAATACACGACTGGAAGCAGACTCCCAGATGCAACCGGGAGGAGGATCGTTTTGGGTTCCGCTGGCAATGAGGACCCCCGTCTGTAACATGTATCGAGGATCCCTGGACCGTGGTTAGCAGAGCAATTGCTAAAGCTGTCAGCTGTGGAGAACTGAGACAGGATAAAGCGGGGAGGGGGCACCCACTGGGTATTTCTGGCACCAAGAGATGTGGGGGAGCCGTAACCATAAGGACTGCGGACTGTGGAAATAGGGGGTAGTTGTTGAAAGCCACCGAAGCTTCGATGAGAGGTGCCAGGCTCAGGGCGATCACCCAGGAATTCCAAGCCCAGTGTGAGAATCCGAGGCCTCCCTGGAGGTATTTACAGACTCCTCTCCTTTAGCTAGATGGCAGGAAGAGCTGAAGTCCAGACACGGAACTTAGTTGTAAGACTTGCGGAGCTTCAGAGAAGCCTGAGTTCTCAGCCGAGGTGAGTCACCTATGCCAAAGTCAAGCCCCTCAACAGGGAAGAAGAGGGCTTTTAAGACATGGGTGATGCACACGAGAACCTTGCACCCTGAGGTTCCCCTGAGCGCTCTCGGACTACAGAAGTAATCCACTCACTCTTGCTGGAAAATAGAGCCCCTCCACTCCACCCCTGCCACATTTGAGGACAAGGCAGAAACCTCAAATGATGCAGGTGCCTTGGAAGAAAATGTGTACTTTCCTTGGACCTGCCTATACTATCCCTCCTGACCACTTGCCTGATAATTAGGGTCAAGTTTCAGCATGATCTGGGTGGGAAAGAGCTGGATCTCTGAGAGGGACCTGGCTAACATAGACCAGTAGCAACTGGGAAAGAATGGCTGACTATGGGTCCTGAGGTTGCTAGACCAATGAGGCAGAATATGAAACTGGATAAAGAGAGCTTGTTGATTTGGGGCCACCAGCAATGTAGGATTTAATAGCCTGGCAAGAGCCCTGGAGTCTGGGGAGATGGATCCAATATATTGCTGGAGCAGCTCTTGGAAGCTTGGCAAAAGCTGTGGCCCTGAGGAAAGGAAGCAGAGGTTCCAGAACAGCTGTATCAGGCTGTGGAGGAAGGGATTCAAGGCTCAGAGTAGTAGGCGCGCTAGAATGGATCTAAAATGCAAGACCAGAAAACACACCAACGGATTATGTTCCTTGAAGGCCTAGAGGACACTCTATATATCAGGACAGTAAGCGATGAGCTGGTGAGAAGAGCACCAGCATCACTGAAAAGCTGAATGTTGGATATCCTCTGTAGGCAGGTAGGATACATCATTACAAAACCGAGCTCCTTAGTATCACTGTGGAGGACAGGATCGCAGACTACCAAAGGCTGGGTATCACTCAACTCTCAAAAGCAAGATGGATACAATTATTAAAGTGGGCAGCAAGGTTGGAGTAGGAGACAAGGGGGCCTGACCCGTAGGAATCTTCAGTGGAGATGATTAATAGAACATGGCGTTCCTCGGAGTAAGAGAGATGAGCAGACAACAAAGGTATTGCTTCATATGTATAATCGAAAGTGATCTGGTGTGAATTAGCAAAAGGCTGAGGTCAGCTGCTCCCATGGAAAGACACGATGCTTTGTCAAGTTCCTAGATCTGAGCCACTTCTCAGATCCAGAACCCAGTGACTTAAAAGAGGCCAGATCCCAATGAAGAAAGACTCTTCAACACCCTGGCAAGTGTAAACCAGGTACCCAAAGTGCCATCATGGTCCCCTTGTTAGAAGAGGGCCATATAAAGGAGAGGTAATATATGGAGTCCTGGCCTAAGTTCTTTTGGCACTGGGTTCACTGCACTTACTGAACCACCCATTGATTACTTCCTCCAATTCCTGAGTATGTAACTGGCATAGACCTGCTTAGCAGTGGACATTGACTCTTTGACCTGTGAGGTAACATAAGAGCTCTTATAGTAGGAAATGCCAGGTAAAAGCTTGTGAAATGCCCATCCGCCTCCACTCTCTCCCCACCAAACCAATACAGTAAATACAAAACAATATTGCAAATCAGCAGTATCCTCAAAGTACCACTCTCAGGGCTTGGTGGTGGTTCCCATCATATCCTCATTACGAACTTCATACAAACCTAACCAGCTGGTAGTCCTACTTGCAGCTGTTGTGCTTGCTGAAGTATCGTTACCAGAGCAGATGAACACCACCTTCATATATGACATACAGCTACTGAAATGCAAAAATGTGTTCTTCTCCAACCCCATACAGAAGAAGGAACAGAAGCAATTCGTATTGACTTGGGGTGAGCAGCAGTGTGTATTCAGTCTTGCCCCAAGGCCATTCACATTCTCCCACTCTCTATAGCCCAAAAGGGTTTGAACCATCCAGATATTCCACAAAATAGCACACTGATTTCCTATATTAAAGGATAGTGAAGTTGGGTCCCTTAGTCCAAGGCAATGTTAGGCGGTCTCCCATAGAGAGAATCATACATTCTGTGGCCTTGGTCAGCACCACTGTCTGAGGGCTCACAGAGTATCTGATTCACCAGTGAGGGAAAACAGAATACCTCCTCAGCTCAAGGGACCCACTTCACAGCAAAAGAAATATAGCAGTGGTCATGTGACTTTGAGATCCCCTGCTCCTACACAAACCAAACTGTCCAGAAGACGCTAACCTCAGATGGGGGGTGGAACGGGGTCTCTCAAAGATGCATCAGCTTCAGCTACCTTGGGAAATGACACCCTGTGAGGTGGGACAGTGGTCTTCTGGAGGTTGTTCACTCCTTAGAGTGAAGGCCTTTACGTAATGCGGTGTCCCCAACAAGGAGAAAACATGGGTTTGGAAATCAAGTAGGAGTAGCCAAGCTCACCGTCACTGACAGTGATCACGGGAATTTGGGCTTCTTGTGCTTACAACTTTGGGCTCTGTGGGTCTCAATGTCTTGATTCTTGGGCAGGAAAAAAGAACTCCACTAAACTTAAAGCTATGGCTGCTGCATGGTTGCTTGGGCTCCTCATGCCAGAGACCAGGAGGCCTGGGAAGAAAGGACCATAAGTGGAAGGGCTGAGCTATACAGTCAGGACGTGAGGCATATGCGTGGCACTGAGGTGGCCCACTAAGACACCCTTGGCGCTGCCCTACATGTATCCTGATGAGACCATGGAAACCAGGGGCTCAGACCCTGGAGGGATGAGGGTCTAGATCATCCTACCCAACAGAAGTGCTAGTTGAGGATGAGGGGAATCTAGAATGGGTGGCAAGGAGGGGGAAGATAGTATCAGTTACAACCTTGGGACCAACTGTCGCAGCTAAAGGCTGCAGTTTGTCCCATTAATCTCCTTTTGTAAATCTCCCCAGGAATGGTGATCAATGAGAATCCTGGAGAACCTGTGCTTGCATGGAATAAACTTAATGTAAGAAGCAAATGAGCACGGTCAGCTTCATGGGTGTGCAACACGTGTACTTGCAGAGGGTCCCACACTCAGAAGGGCCCCATGTTTGGTTTCATGCTCTGCTGTCACCATCTTGAAATAATAATTTTATCTTTGAAGTTGTTTTGTAAGTTGAAGTCTCTTGGGATAATGGAGGGCACATGTGAGCAGAAGGGATATGCCCACTATGTGCTTGCTTGCTTGCTCCCACTTGCAAATAGCTCACATGATGCCGGTGAGCATAGCATTTGAGTGGACCTATTATGCGCATGCATTCAGTGAGACTAAGAGTGCGTACAAGGTAAATGTGTTACATTTATGACTGAGTAAGCAGGGTGCTGACAGCTCCAGGAAGCCAGGCTTTCTGTTCCAACCAGAACTTGCTTTGAAAGCAGAAAGAAGGCAAAGGCATTCTAAGAAAGACATTATTCCTGTGGCTTCCCTGTATCAGCCAGCTGCTTACACCGAAGGATGCCTAGGAGGAATAAAAGATAAGGTGACTCCTGGGTGCCCTTCTTGCAGCCCTCCCTTACTCATTAGTACACTGAAGTTAGGGAGCGTCGGCAGGACACAAACCGAGAAGTGAAATGAAAACTAAGTTGAGTTAGTTTTGCGCAGCGTTCCATTGTTCTGGGAAGAACAAGATACAGATGCAAATATGACTACAAAATACAAACTGTAATTTCAGTGATTACACAGGAGCCAAATGCTCTCATGTTTGTAGTGAAAATTGGCATCGCATGACATAAAGATGAATGGCCCAATTCATGCTAATAATTTAACTTTTTAATATTCCTTTTCGGGGCGCCTGGGTGGCTCAGTCGTTAAGCATCTGCCTTCCGCTCAGGTCATGATCCCAGGGTCCTGGGATCGAGCCCCGCATCGGGCTCCCTGCTCAGCAGGAAGCCTGCTCCTCTCTCTCTCCCACTCCCCCTGCTTGCGCTCTCTCTCTCGCTATCTCTCTCTCTGTCAAATAAATAAATAAAATCTTTAAAAAATATTCCTTTTCTTCAAGTGATATTAAAGAGCAAATAAAAAAACAACTAACAAGTCACAAGAGAGACTACAGAAGAAACTAAGAAGCTGGATATGTCAGTACCTTCAATGTTCTTTTTTCCTGATTTCTGAACAAAGGGCCGTGTTTGGGGGTCTGAGCATGCAAGGAGCTGATGCTTTCGTGCACTGCCCTTTGCTGGGCTGCTCTCTCCAGTCACCAGCTGCTGTGACTGTTGGTTGCTGTCTCACACAGCTCCCTTCTCTTGAGAATTGTCCTTGCATGGGCGCTCCCACCAGGGAGGCCGCCTGCACCTGCCCTGGCAGCCCACAACAATGACTGACCGATGAACACAACAGGCCTGCCCTTGGGCCTCCACGGGGGACAATTCTGTTGTGCCGTTTATGCTCCCGACCTCGCTCAGGGACCAGGCCAAGGCCAGACTCCGCCCTAGACCCGTCCTTGCCTTGCTTTCCCCTCCCGGCCTCCTGCCCTTGCTCCCCATACAGGCTTCTCCTGATGAGCATCCCCCCAGTAAAGCACGTGCACCCAAATCTCTGTCATGTCTGTTTTGGGGGAACCCAACTGAAGACAGCGACTCAGCCCACACATACGCATGTATAGAAAACCGATACAAAATTTCCCCCCCAAAAAATTGCCCTTGTTTTCTATTGTTCTGTTGCGCCAAGCTGGCCCAGCCAATTGATTTCATAACCCGCTTACTAAGGCAGAACCTGCACTTTGAAAATTACTGCTCTGTGGGACCCCAGAGACGGAAACAATGAACAATGTCCAGATGGCAGGGTAGGGAATGTCAGAGGAAGATAAATCTGCATTGGGCCTTCAGGGATGAGTAGAAGTTTTACAAATCAATCATACAGAGGTGGTTGTTTCAGGCAAGAGTCAGGAGAATAGTCTGTGGAAGCTCAGAGCTGAGTTTCTCGAAGTGCAGTCAGGGACCACCTGTATCAGAATCACCTTGGGGTGCTTGGCCGATTTCCTGACTGGTCCCAGATTCCCTGATTCAGCATCTTGAGGGGAAGGCTCAGAATCTGCATTCCGAATGAACTCCCCAGGCAATACTGATGCACAGTAAAATTTGAGGTTCACTGACCTGTGCCGCAGAGAGCCAGGGAGGGGGAGGAGCCACTCATCCCCCACTCTTCTCTTTCAGATGGACTCAGAATGAGAAGTCCAGAGAGTCAGAGAAGGCTCCATGGGCATGCGGTGTAGGAACAGAAACCAGAGAAAGAGCGAGGCCGCCATACTGGTGTGCATGGACCCGGGGGGAAGAACACCGGCCAGGGAAGCCTTCTCTGCTCCTCTCAGCTGGAGATGAGAATCCCTATCACATTACGTGTACCTCTTCTATGATACTCACCCGACCCGGCCACCATTAGTTGTTTGTGTACGTGGCTCATTTCCACAACAACAATCTCTAGGGCAGGCTTCATGCCTACATATTTTTGTTATTGATCCAAGCATTTCATTCACTCAAGGAGGTCTCTTATATGGAAGGAACTGGCTAAGGTGCTAGGTTCGTGAACAAGACAGCGAGCGGCTGATTTCATTTGCTTTCTAACATGCCCATCATGCATTACGCACACGGGAACACTCAGTGAGTAAAGATCCCAGTGTATGAATGAACGAACAAATGAATGGGCCTAAAATACCCCCAACTTTGGCTAATATAGTTGGATAGCTACAAGGTCCTCAGGTCTCCTTGGGCCTTCTTGAAGCCATTGGAGGTGGGGTCCTGTGGAGGGGGCATCATCCTGCACTCAGGCCAGCACTGGCCAACTCCCATGGCCTGGTTCCAGGGCATAGCCATGCACTATCCCCAGGGATATCCACATGTCCTTTTCCCTCCAATGAGGGGGAGAACCATTCCTCAGCACTGTACCTTTCCTTACTAAAAGAACAAAAAATTGTGAATTCACAATACCTGACTCTCCGACTCCAGAATCCAGCTTTCCAGAAACTTCTGTCTTGAAAGAAAGCAAGCTACTAAAGTTTTGCCCAGAGGCTCTAATTACTTTGAGCTTGTGTCCTCCTTTCGTCCATCCCATCCTTGAGGACACTGGGAGCTTATATGGCCTGAGCACTTACCCGGGCCCCACACGGTTCTGAGGGCAGTCCTGGGTTGTTCACTTACAGCAGGACAGACAACGGCCATGAAGAAATGGTTTACCTCATTCCACTCGTCAGCATGTACACTCTGCTTCTGATTGCTCTTCAGTATTATATTGCCTCTGTCAACTATGAAATCGCTCCCTTGTTGCTGGAAGTACACATCATCACATGTAGGCAAAGCTGTTGCTGATATCTTAACAAGAAAAGAAATGACAGTGTAAGCAACTGACAAAAATTCCAATTATACCACAGGGCAAGAGTTTCAGATTATCCAGTAACTTAAAGGTAATCCCGAGCCTCATTTCATAGTCTCAGGAAAGAGTTATGAAGCAGTTTACAATTTTCTGTTCCTCTGTGAAAATGGGAAATTTTTGGTAGTCTGATGAGCATGTATTTGGTTTTCTTTTTAAAGGATGTTGTGTACTGGTAAAATTTGAAACTGGGGAAACATTTATTCTTATCTATTAGTTTTATGGTATTAAAAAGAAAAAAGCACAAATGTTATGTTTTTAATGTGAAATCTCAAGAAGAAAGTTGTAGAAAATCAACAACAGACATGGTGGCAAGACAGATTGATTAGCTTATTGTCAGTCTGGCCATTCCCTAGACCAATTCCTGTCAGTTCTCACAATTTGTGGGATTTGGCCTTTCGCGTTCCCACGAGAGGTTCGAGCAGGAGAGCCAAATCCCAGCAGTCAAACTCAAAGCAGAGGAATTGCATTCATGCAGCTCCAGTTTCCTTAAAATCCTGGCCTCGCAGGCTTCTCTTTGCTACCACGTCCTCAGTGGTGACCCAGTCAAAATCTCCAATTGCTTGTTTCCAGATTGTCGCTGGACCCTGGACATGGGTGTTTCCTTGGTTGATGTTTCATTGTTGGTGTTACAAACATGATTTTTAATTTCACAGGTGCCCTGGTTGTTCGTCACGAGCGCGCAAGCCCTAAGGTCAGCTGTGTGGCCTGCTTCCGGAACTCTCTTACTCTAGTGTTTACTGCTCTGATTCTCAGCCACACTCTCCGACCAGCTGCCTGACCTCTGTGATGAGGACCCATGGACAGGCTACCCTGGGGGGATTATGCCAGTTTGTCCTCTTTTTTTTCTTACCAATTGAGTTCGTGTAACACAAAATTAGAGACTGTTTTATTAATTTTATACAGTCTATTATAGAATTAGCTTTATACTATACTGTATTAAATTCTATACTATGTTAAATTCAATCAGCATTAACTTTTTGTGACCACAGATCATTTCTATAAGAAAACAGACCAGTGCTTCCCAAACCGCCTATGAATCAGCTAGGGATCTTGTTAACAGGTAGACATGATTCAATAGGTGTGAGGTGGGGTCGGAGACTCTCCAAGTGCAGTGAACTCACAGGCAATACCAATCTTGTTGGTCTATAGACATTTTGAGTTGCAAGGATATTGCCACAGACTGAATGTTTTTGTCCCTGCAAAATTCATATATAGAAGCCCAGTCCCCACGGTGATGGTATTTAAAGGGGGGGGGGGCCTTTGCGAGGTGATTGGGTCATGAGGGCACATCCTCATGAATAGGATTAGCGTCCTGATGAAAGAAACCCCAGAGAGCTCCTTTGCCCCTACAACCATGTGAGGATTCAGTAAGAAGATGGCGGTCAATGAACCAGGAAGCAGGCTCTTGCCAGACATGAATCCGCTGGCGCCTTGATCTTGGACTTCCCAGCTTCTAGGACTGTAAGAAATAAATTTCTGTTGTTTATAAGCCACCCAGTCCAAGGTGCTTTTGTTATAGAAGCCTGGATAAATTAAGATACACACATATAAACACACACACCTTTTGAAGACCCACCAAGAAATCGTTGTTTTTCTTTGTTCTCAAATTAGAGTATTTAAACAACTACCATAAGTTGTGGTCTTGGATTCACATCCTTTCATGTGTCCATCATCCTTTCTCTTCTCTCTGCTTCCTATTAACTTAGGCCCTTCCTTATTCCTGCCAGACTACTGCAGACCACTCTCCCTCCATTCCAGGCCTCACTTGTACTAGACTGCACCGGCAGATCACCGAGGACAGTCTTCATCAGGTCAGTCCCTTGCTCAGAAAGCTTCAGTGAATTCTCATTGCCCAGAGAATAAAATACAGTCTCTTTAATAAGAAAATCTAATGTTCTTTTCCAATACTTCTTCCCTATATGAACTTCCTGTTCTCTGAATACACTTGCACTGTCTCTCCTCTGAGCCATTACTTATAACGTTCCTGGCTGGACTGTCTTCTCACCAAGGCCACCAACTGAAACGCTTATTGTTTTCAAGTCTCTGGCCATATTATTCTACCTATGCATTAAGCCTGTTCATAAAGGATCACTCACTCTGAAATTTTAACACAATGCATGTATCCACTCTCCTTGTCATAAGGCTCTGTGCCCATCCTGAGCCATCTATGGAAGTGTATTTGCTATAGTTAAAAATTCCTAGAGGGCAGAGACCCTAACGAATCGCTTTCTATACTGCCTTTGGCCTGGAGGTCAGTGTTAGGCACTGGGTGGCACATATTGCTGGGGTAAGAACAAGCCTTATGGAACCAGATGCACCTGGGTTTCAATCCAGGGCCCACAGCCCACCAGCTGTGTGACTTTGGACAAGTTGCACAACCTCTCTAATGTTTCCCTCATCTGGAAATTAAAGATGCTGATACTTAGGTTGTTTGGAAAGTTAAAAGAAATAATGCATATAAAGGGCAAAGCACAAGGCACTAAGTAAGTGGAAATCTGTGAGGTTTAAAAAAATTATTTTTATTTTTATGTTTTTTTAAAGATTTTATTTATTTATTTGAGAGAGAGCATGAGATGGGGGGGGGAGGGTCCGAGGGAGAAGCAGACTCCCTGCTGAGCAGGGAGCCCGATGCGGGACTTGATCCCAGGACTCCAGGACCATGACCTGAGCCAAAGGCAGTCACTTAACCAACTGAGCCACCCAGGCGCCCCCCAAAAATTATTTTTAAAGTAAACTCTACTCCTGACCCCAAGATCAAGAATCGCACACTCTACTGACTGAGCCAGCCCAGCGCCCCTGGAAGTTTTATCAATACCAACAGCAATAGCATAGTAAGCACACAACACGTATCTGTTAAATGAACACACAAATAATTAGTGTCTAACTTAAATCCTTTCTACTACAATCAAGGATCATGTTTTTAGTGGAGAGGAAATTATTCATGCTGTTATTTTTTAAATGTTTAACATCAATCCCACCTTGAATTTACTTTCCTTTGTCATACATATGACTTTCCAGTTTTTTAAGCAATTTTCCTGATTCTTTAAGCCTGTTCTATAGCCTTGACTTTTTTTTTTTTTTTTTTTGTAAAGCCTTGGAGAGAGGAGTAGGGCTTCATGTCAGACACTACTCACAGTTTGGAGCTGTAACCGCACAGGATATGATCCTACTTAATGGCTTGTCAGCACCTGCCAGTGGTGCACAGGGAATAAATGTTAAGTATCAGTCCATCTACACTAGACAATTACATCTGTTTTGTGTTTTATCTAAAACAATGGGACCGATTGTATTTACAGTTGTATAGGAGAGACACCACTGTGTGTCCCCTCTGCCGTGACAGTGTTAGTTACCATGTTCACAACACTTCTGACACCAATATGTGGGTTTATTCCCACACCCACCAAGTCTCTGACACCAGCTGGGTGTCTTACGACTTAATTCAGTCCTGACACCATCTCCCTGGATTTAGTGTCAGATGCCACAGGTTAAGAGCTTAGTCCCACCAGACCGCCCTGCCCCGCTTCAGAAGCCAGTAGAAAATCCAGGTTGTTACTGGTACGTCTGACCAGCCAGCTATAAACTGGGACTTGGGCTCGATAACTTGCTAGAGTCGCTGACAAAACTCAGGGGAACACTTATGTTTAGCGGTTTATTATAAAATAAAGCATACAGATAAACAGCCAGATGAAGAGATACATAGGGCATGGACCGGACTGGGACGGTTCTGGAAGTAGGAGCTTCTGGGCCCTGGATTCGGGGTGCACCACCCTCCTGGCACGTGGATGCGCTCACCAACCTGGACGCTCTCTGAACCCCATACTTTTGGAGATTTTTATGGAGGCTTTAATCACATAGGCATGATCAATCATTAACCCGATCTCTAGTCCTTCTCCCCTTCCCAGCGAATGGGAAGGGGTGGGACTGAAAATTCCAAGCTTCCAATCATGGCTGGGTCTTTCTGGTGACCAGCCCCCATCCAGAAGCCCATCAAGAGTCACCGATTAGAACAGAAGACACTCCTATCACCCAGGAAATTCCAAAGGATTTAGGAGCTCTGTGTCCAGAGCCAGGGTCAAAGACCAAATATTAGAACAAAAGATGTTCCTAGTGTTCTTATCACTCAGAAAATTACCCGGGCTTTAGGAGCTCTGTACCAAGAACCAGGGGGAGGGGCCAATATATATTTTCTATTACGTACCATAGTTACAGCCTAACTATGAATACTAATATTACTTTATTACTTTCTAAACTAATATTACCATACTTTATTACTTTCTAAACTAATATTACTATAAACTATACTTACTAAACTAATATTACTTTATTAAAGTTGTTTTTTTTTCCACTCTCCATCATAAAGACAAAATTAAAACCCATGATGAATGCGGACATAGAACTGTTTCATTTGATTCCACCCACCACGGTTGTAAGTCTAAGTAGGGACAGTAAAAGCCTCCTGCCCCCTTCCTCAATTCCAGTCAGTAAAACAGAACATTCCAAGCCTCCTAAGGGGCATTTTCATCCCTCCCACCAACAGTGTCCAGATAAAGAAGAGGTCTCAGGAAATGACTTCGTTGCTGGAAACTGGATGAGTTCCCCCGTTTTCTATCCAAATCCTGTCTTCAGAACTGACCTTCACATGCTTTCTCTCCTTGAGACGTTCACCTCGCGTTACCTTTTCCCCGTTACATTCCTGCCTATGGCTGGCGTCACGTGCTTGAGAATGTCACAGGAGTCAAACTCGTGTTTTCTCTAACCGTTCTGCATGTATGTGTCTGCTCTGCTAACGAGACTTTTAGAAAAATATGTTTAGGGAAAAGCTCCCACAAGACTGTGACTTGTAGGAAATGAAGTAGCACGCCAAGTGACATTTGCAGTCACACACTCCAGTGAACATGGCTGCCTTCAGTGAGAACTGCTAATCTCAGATCAGCTTCAGGAGGCCAGAGAACACAGTGTCCTCGTCTGTTAGAACCTTATTCATTCACTCATTAGCAGAGGTCTGTGACATTCCTACCATGGGTCAGGAACTGTGGTAGGCACTAGGGCAACAGTGGTGAATGGGATACACAGCTATTCTTCCTTCTCATGGTTTGTAGTGTCGTGGGGAAGGCAGACAAGGAGATGCTCAATAAACACGTGCTATCTGAGGGGCACATTTAAAGAGCGAAAGTGAAATCACAACTTAATCCAATTCCCCCTTATGTGCTGGGCTCTGCGCTGGAATTGGACTACAAAGATTAAATAAAATGCAGACTCTGCCCTCAAGAATTTCTATAATCTTCAGTTCTATGATCAATTAAAGTCTACTCTGATCTGCATATGTGGGCAAAACCATTCTTTTCCAGGTACCTTACCCATGATCTCAAGGGTGTGTTATATATATATGGACTGACACGCCATCAAATCAAATCTGTAAGGAGACTAAATGAAATACGCACCAAAGGCGCAAGTCCTTGCAGTGGGGTGGCTTCCTCTGCCTCGTAGAGATAGAAATTCAAAGGAGCAAAGAAGTAGCCGGGGGCCGGTTCAGTGCAGCGGCGGCCTGTGATGTGCGGGCGGCATTCACACTGCCCATCCTTGGGTGAGCACCTGGGGAAAAACAAATCCATCATGCACAAATGTGGTGGTGGTGGGGGGGCAGGTATAAAATGAAGGCATGGGAGTGCTGAGCTCAATGCCTTCTGAGTTTGGACCCACTCTTTGAATCTATCAATCAGTTGTCTTGAGGAGGAGGTTAGGAGGCCTTGGGCTTTACGTGTCTGGTCTTGAAAAGCCAGTCCAGATCTATAAAACCCAAGTAGCCATTCTTTCCTCTGATTCTGCTCTAAAGACTGCAAACAGGAGTGTTGGACCTCTCTTTATAGGGTGGCAAAAAAGTTGGTGTTTTAGGCAGGTCAAGTCACACAAGGCATCCATTTTACCACCTCCTGGGATAGCCAGGGAGTAGAACTGTTTCTCTTTTCCTTAGGAATAGTTCAAGCAAAATAAATCAACTGAGCTGTAGTTAATGTTCCAAGATCATCGCTTTTCAACGCCCTTTGCTTGTCATGGAATAAAGCCCATGGCCGATGACTAAGAGCATATCAGAATAAAATGTGCTTTTATGTGGAAACGTGAGTGAAGACTATAGCCACAGAACTTTGTCATTCATTTGATTGACTTACATATTGGAATAAGCACCTCCAATATCACAGTCGCAGTGAGAACAGCCATGGAGGTGATCTTCCAGTTCCCAGTATCCAGCCTACAAAGAGAAACTGCTCAGCCGATTCCAGCTATGAAGAGATTTGCTGCTCTAAGTGTGCTATTAAAACCAGTACGGTTCAGCTGACTCATGCCAAATAGCCACACAGCCTGGGCAATCACCCAGCCTTTCTTGCCTGCACTTGGTAACGATCTTCGAGGACACGTATCTCCCATTTCTGGGACTTGAAATGAGGGGGACAGGTGGGTTGTCTGTGGATGACTCCAAGCTCAGATGCGGTGCAAACTACTGGGTCCTCTAACAGTATCAATTCCGTCTCCCACTGGGTTACCTAAGGCCAGTCTGGGGAGAAGGTCTTTAGCTGATCTGCAACTGCTTTTGTAAAACCAATAGGTTCCCTTACCACAAAATCCCTAGGGATTTTTACCTCCACAACCCTAAAATGTTTGGGATAAGCAAACAAACAAAAAAATCAATCAAGCTGCTTTTGAGATCTTAGTTGAATATCACAGTTCAGCAGGCTCTCTTGTTTATAAATAAGTTGTTTTGGCATAATAAACTCTGTGTGAGAGTCAACTTTGCTTGAGACTTTTTTTCATCATTGCAACATCTTGACCTTTATTCAATATAAGCAGCTGGTGAGATACAAACAACTAGTTCTTAAATCTGATAACATTTACTATAAAATGCTCAAAAAAAAAATGCTTCCCCCTCAGCTCTCAAGTTAACACGCTCAGACAATTAAAAAATTAAGGTCTTACTAGGCATGGCGCTCTTGTTGGAAACAGGCCTGTTAAGTATCAATATACATTTTTTTTTCATTAGCTTGGTAAAATTTTATGCCTGATTTTACTCAAAAAGATTTATTTTAAACATTAAAAGTTGACCTAACTTGTTACAAAACACAGGAAAGGAATTTTGATATTTTTCCCAAAACTAAACTTCAGTTCAGGCAAAACAACGTGCCATGACCGGCCTCACTCAGGATGTGGTTGTGAAAATTCCCCCTGGGCCGGGCGTGCTGGCATGGGGGGATGTGGGGGGCCTCCGCGCAGGTCCCAGGCACCACCGGACACAGGAGGAAGTGGGGTACCTGCCGGATGCGTGGGCTCAGCCACAATGGACGAGCCCCCACGGGGTGGCCCCTACTCATTTATTTTCCTGCATCTTTCTCCGTGTCGCCCCCACATGGCCTTGGAGTTGGCCTGGCTCACCTTCCTTCATAATTTCTAGGTCACCTGCCCTGTCTTAGAGAGCTCTCTCTTTGTACATTATTGACTGGCTTTCTTTCCCCACCTCCTGTGCCCCATCCTCATATGTTTTCAGTAAAATGACTTAAAATATTACCACAAAACTATGTTGTAATAGGCATATGTTTCTTATTTATCAGCTACATTTCTTCAGACACATCAAGGTCACTGTTCTTTTATTAGGTTCAGCTTTTTTTTTTTTTTTTCTTTCTTGCTAAAATGTCACGGTGGGCTGCCAAGACGGGAGAACAAAGGGACGAGTTGGATTTGAACTCCCTAATTGCATGACACACTTCTTATGGTGTAAAAAAAGGTTTTCTTTGACTAATTTTAGGCATACGTGCTCATATGTTTAGTGGAGTCTGTGAAAAATCCAGGAGTTTATTTCCCACAGGAATCTACAATACATGTAATCCTGTGGTTTGGGGGTTTTATTTATTTTTTTTAATGAGCTTATCCAAAATATTTTTTAGGCAAGGAGTGGTAGGGGTGATAAAGGGACTGTATGCAAGAGACAGAAGAAAAGTCTCCGTGATCTGGTGGGCGGAGAGAGGGGCGGAGATAAATCGTCACATTCTACTGCTTGGCACTTTCGGGAGAACAGTGGCATACATAACACTTCTGACATCAGTGCCTGAATGGGTTCAGGCCAATTTGGTAAAAGTTGGTGTGCTGGCGAATGTCTAACAGCCGGCTCTCTCTAGAAGGGTGGGGGCTGATTTCTAGTGTTTGCGCATTTCTGTAGCATATACAGCCTTTCCCAGGGAGGCCTGAAATACATCAGGACAAGGAAAGCAATGAACAAGACCGGGTCTCTTCTGGGCAATGGCAGCAGAAATCGGAGCGACGACCTACAAGGGCAATCCTAGGCAAATACCTACGGTGCATTCTTCACAGTGTGGTCCCGTGGCGAACGGCTGGCACAAGCATCGCCCTGTGTCCACGTCGCAGGCTGAGAGGGGCAGACTCCCCCAGGGGTTACAGTCGCAGGCTGAAAGCACGGCAAACACAATTATTCTCATTTTTATTGACCCCACTCTTGTCCTGAAGAGCTCACACAGAGCAAAATGACGTGGCCTCAAGAATACAAAGCCGCCAGCCCTGCCTAGTATCTGGTCCGCCTGGTCGCACGATTACTGTAGTGCGTGCAACCCCACCCACGAAAGCCAGGCCCAGACACTTCCAGAGGCCCCGTGTGGTTCTGTCGGATGGCACTTAGGAGGAGATAAAGGAAAAGAAGTTGTGCAAGCGGGCGCAGCTGGGACAGTCACCCTGAGTGATGCCGCGGGGGGGGGGGGGGGTCAGCTCGCTTGATGAGCAAGGGTTTCTGAGGCTCGTGGTTGTTAGCGATGGCTCCTTTTCTGGCAGATGCATCTAATGTTTCTCTCTCTCTTCTCTCTTCTTACTGCCTTGTTACGTTTTCTTTTCATTGTCTCCCTCCTCTTTCTCTGCCACGCACAGGCATCCCTGAGTTCTGCCTTTGTTGTGAAGGCTAAGAAATTTGCTAAGAGCAAGATACACGTTTCCCCTGCAGGAAAAACCACTGCTCGCGGAAACAACCCAAATGTCCATCGAATGATGAATGGATAGGCCGGTCATATGTGGAGTATCCACAACAATGGAATGTTGTTAAGCCATAAAAAGGAATGAAACATTGACACACACTGCAACATGGACGAACCTTGAAAACATGATGCTAAGGGAAAGAAGCCAGTCACAAAGGACCACATATTGGATGATTTCATTCGCATGAAATGTCCACAATGGGCAAATCTACAGAGACAGAAAGTGGACTCATGCTTGCCCAGGGCTGGGGGAATGGGGGTTGGGGAGGTGGTAGCTAAAGGCCATGGGGCTTCTTTACTTTTCTTAAGGTAAAATACATGTGACATAAAATTTACCATTTTAAATACACCCACACTGTTTTGCAACTAATCTCCAGGACTCGTCCATCATTTTGCAAAACTGAAACTCTATGCCCTTTAAACACCATCTCCACCCCTTCCGTCCTCCCCCAAGCCCTTGGCAACCACTACTTTGTGCTTCCATGGACTTGACTGCTTGAGGTACCTCATGGAAGTGGACTGATCATACAGTAGTTGTCCTTTTGTGACTGGCTTATTTCACTGAGCCGAACCTCCTCAAAGTCCGTCCATACTGTTGTATGTGTCAGAGCTTCCTTTTAAGGCTGAAGAATGTTCTGTTGTATGTATATGCCACGTTTTGCTTGCCCACTCATCTATGGCTGGACACTTGGATCGCTTCTACTTTTTGGCTATTGTGAATAATGCTGCTATATGAACAAGAGTGTACACATCTCTCCCATCTTTTGGGTAGAGAGCCAGAAGTAGGCTATAGGGTTTCTTTCTGGGGTAATGAAAATGTTCTAAAATTGATTATAGTGGTGGTAACACAACTCTGAATAGACTAGAAATCACTGAATTGTACTTCAAAGGGTGAATTTTATGGTATGTGAATTATATCTCACTGAAACTGTTACAAAAGAAAAAAATACCCCACAACATTTGGCCTATTCTGGGAAGGCATCAGGTCAATTCTGAGCCAGGGGAAACACTTGGGTGTGATGGGGATTGGCTTGACGATAAAATTCACTATCCTGGAATTTAATGTTGCCATTAAACTCCAGAAGAATGTAGGATTCTGCATGCTGTTCTCTAAACATGCAAATAATCTACAGTTCCTTATATGAGCAAAGACATAGAGCATGACACTGTGACCAAAGGGAAATTATTCCCCCAGGATTCCCTGGGGAATCTGCAGCTCTATGAGACCGCAGGCAACTCTAAATTTCTGTGATCCCGGGGCCAAGGGTCTCCCCATTTGGCCCCAGAAAACTCTGAGGTTCTTCCTATTTCCCCACAACCTCTCCCTTGGCTCTTTAATTTTTTTCTTCTCTTTGTCACAGAATATAGGACCAAATCCAGGAGGGGTATGAGAAGAAAGGGGAAAAGTAATTTTAAAGAAGGAAAAAGAAAAGAAACAACCACTTGAAGATTGCTTAAGAAGTCCTCAATCTATGCATAAATGCGTAATGTAATTTAACGGATTTGTATAAGAGAGTCCAAGTCCAGACCATTTTTCTAAAGGTTTCGCAACTTGGCATTAAATTTCTTGGCATTTTCCCATGTTTGCCCCAGTGAGGAAACGTGAGCGCCCCCTGCTGGTCCCTTATGATAATCTCAGCTAACCACCAAGAGAAAAATCACCAATTTACTAAAATTTGTGGGAGGTTTGTTTGCATCACTTTAGAAAACCCAGAGGCTGGCAATACCTTGGATGTTTACAATGACCGAATTTTAGGGCTGAAAGAGACAGCCCCAAGCTTTAAAACGCATCCGGGCTGGTGGACCGCCGCTGCCGACTTACGCTGACAACCCGCGGGGTCCGCGGCGCTCAGCCCGTGGTGGTTGGGCTTGCACTGGTCGCACTTGGCTCCTTCCACGTTCTCCTTGCACAAGCACTGGCCGGCCACAGTCCCCAAAGCAGGATCAGAGTGGCTCACACACATGCCACCCGATGAGGTCCCGTCTGGGTCACATTCACAAGCTGGGGACACAGACACGCATTATCTTAGTTAATTGCAAATTGCGGGAAACCTGAGATATAAACATAGCATTTTACTCACGTTATAACTATTTTATTTTGTTTAAATAATTAACTACGTTTAAACAACTAGACCAGTGGGCGAAGGCTGTTCAGAAATGTCTCCCAGATCTCCGGCTTTGGAAAATGCTGAACGATCCCATACATACATATGTGTATGCATATATGTATATATATATATATATATATATATATATATATATATATTTAAGGCTTTTAAGTGATTCTAAAGTAAGAGGATCAGAGGAAGACTGCTCTTATGAAAATTGGGTGTGAAGAGTACATTGATTAGTTTGCAGGGTGATGAAGACATTTTGGAGCTAGGTAGAGATGTTGATCGTACAACTTTGTGCTACTAAATTGTTGTTCATTTTAAAGTGGTTAATTTTATGTTATGTCAATTTCACCTCAATGAAAGAAAGATTAAAAGAAGAAAATAAGACTCCAAAGGTGAGAATGAAGTCTAGAGGCAAGTAAGCATGGGATGCTGTAATGAAATACACAATATATATACTTATATATATTACTTATATATTTATATATATTTATATACATATTTATATATTATTAATATATTAATTACATATATTATTTATGTATACATAAATACACAAATATACATATATATGTATATATAATCGAGGGTCATGAGAGAGTAAGAGAAAAAAACATATCTACCAAATCTCTGAAATCTGGTTAAGAAAGTAAGTCTGCCCTTCCCCATCACAGAAAATAAGGATAAATGCTAGCATTCTCTTTAATTCGTCCTGGAAGAAGCACCTTCAAGAAAGAAAGAGGGAGAATAGCAAGAAGGGTTTATATCACCGTTTCCTTTTTGGAAATCTGCGGGCACAGCAAAAGCTGGGATGAAGAGATTCTGCAAAATGAGATGGTCGCCTATCGCAAAGGAGCAACAAAAGCACCACCCCACCCCCCACCCCCTTTTCTGTTCAGGAGAAACTTGAAGGCTGTGGAAAAGGATGCTGATCGCACGACTAATTCCAGACGGGAGAAGTGATAAAAGGCAGAGAGTGATCTGACCATAAGGAAGAGCTCTCTGACAGTTAGAGCTGCCAGTAGAGCAGTGACCCCCCCCCAGTTTTGAGGGGTAGTGTCCAGGAGAGGTTGGAACAGCAGTTGATGTAGCTTTGGTAGAGAGGACAAGTCTGCAGGTAGATAATCAGATGACCACCGGCGTCTCTCGTAGCCTCGTGGGGCTGGGTTTCCAAGGGATGCCACTTTTAAGGAATGCAATAAAGATTTTAAAAAATGAATATCCTGATTCTAAGAAATAATTATATTCACATTCATACAGTTTTACTTTGGAGGAATAAAAACAAACCCCTTCAATCTAAAGCCATGTTATGTATGTTTATATAACACCCATTCAGGTTAGTGAGTTTGGTGGAAAAAACCTAGTCGTTTGGGGTATTGAAGCAAATATGTGGTTTGTCTGACAGAATCTTTAGATTTTCAACTGTTATTGGATTGTGACTGGTAATAAAATCTTATTACGGAAAAACAGCATTTGGTTCTGTTTAGTCTGGGGAAAACCAGAAGAAGCCCAATAAAATTTCTCGGCATCACACAACTTAACTCCAGCAAACTCACATTATCAGTGGTTGAATCTACCAAATCTTTGTGTCTTTTCCTGTATCACATTTGACTGTGTTTTAATCACAGAAGACTTAAAATTGGTCATCCCTTAGGCCTGGAATCTGATTATATAAATATTTAGGCTCAAACAAGGACAATTCAGAGAAAATTTATGTGAGACTGCTGGTCAGTCTTAATAAATGTCATTTGTACACACATAATCCCACACACATAAACATGTGTTTAGGGAAACTGGGGAGTCTCATGGAAGTTGTTTTACAAGCTCCTCATTTGCCTTTCCTTACAAAAAAACAAAACAGTTCCTTGTTTATAAAGAACGACTTCTTAATGTCATGTCTGGGTACTAGTTTTCTTAGTTTCCTTCAGAAGTGCCATCATTAATTCTAAGCAGTTTTTTTTTAAAAGATTTTATTTATTTATTTGAGTGAGAGAGCGAGCAAGAGCAAGTGAGAGCACAGCAGGGGGAGGGGCTGAGGGAGAAGCCCACTCGTTGCTGAGCAGGGAGCCTGGGATCATGACCTAAGCTGAAGGTAGACGCTTAGCTTACTGAGCCACCCAGGTGCCCCAATACTAAGTGGTTTTTAAGGAACAAGACTTTGGTTGATGTGACTATCTGGCTTAGTTACTTCTAGTCTCTTCCCAGAGTCCTAGATTATCTGTTTCAAAACATTATTATTTCCCCCTGATTCTACGTAAGAGAGCAATTTCTTCTTCTTTTATAAATGAATAGAGTTTAAAATATTAATAAAATGTGTGCGTGTGTGTGTGTGTTGTGTGTGTGTGTAAGGCAGTGGGGGTGGATTATAGATTCTGGTAAAAAAGATGTAGGACACTTAGGACACTGATTTAAAGAAATGTTTTTTCTAAGAATTCAGTTCTTTGTATCAATTTTAAACAGGTCATGTAAGGGAAAATGTTATGCAGTCAGGTACCTACTAAGTTATCTTTCCTTATAACATTTTTAAATTTAAATTCAATTAATTAACATATATTATGGTTTCAGAGGTACAGGCCTGTAATTCATCAGTCTTATATAATATCCAGTGCTCATTACATCACATGCCCTCCTTAATGTCCATCACCCAGTTACCCCATCCCTCCACCCCCCACTAAGTAATCTGAAAAAAAACTTCATTTATGCTTTTCCTACATTGTGAGGATTTAAAGTTTGAAACCTAGGATGTTGTATACATTCAGGTGGCTATGAATTACTTCTGTATATGACTTTATTTTATGTGTTATATAAAGTTTGAAGTTGTAGTTTTATAGCAAACCCCTCCCCCCAAAATAATAAGATATTGATGATATCGCCTAAGAAGCAGGATTTCTGGGTCTTGGGAGAGGCAACTTTCCACAGGCCCTGGGCATCCAAACGTTTTTTGCTGAGTATGGCAACAATGCAAGGCCCTGACTGCTCTTCACCAGGGCCATTTCTAAAGGTTGTGTTTTCAGCAAGCTACCTTGAGGGATGAGGTAACTTCTTCCCCTGGACAAAGAACAGGCATGCTTCCCCTTGCTATAAAAGCAATGAATCCCCCAAGCTCAGTGTTCCTTGGCTGTGGCATAAACTCATTAGGTATGCGGGATCCACCTGGCATCCTTTGAATTGCCCCATGGGACTCAGGGCTTAGGGACATGGGAACATACACCAATACAAGCATCTTGTTGCTTGTTGTGTCATGGGTAATGAAGTCCTTTGTCTTTCACCCAGGGGTTTCAGGTCTTCCGCCAGCATCCATGAAACAGCAACAAGCTCCTTGTCAGTCTGCTAGTAGAGTAAAACCTCAGACCCAGGAACTGGCACGTGGTATTGGAAATCAAGTTGGAGTATTTATCTATGCAGTAATCGACAGCAGTGCTGGGATTGGAGTGAGACAAGCAAGGTGCCTAGGGTGTAAAACTTAAGGAGGTGCTCACTGCCAGGTTAGTGCAAATGGCAGGTGTCAACCCCATGCTTACGTCACTCAGAGAGAGACAGAGAGACCTTCCTGAAGTGTTGGGACCTGGGTGCTTGGCTTGTCTCGCTCTAGTCTCATTCTTGCAGGGACGTTCAAATGAAAATAATGATGAGATAACTTTTCATTAGCAAAAATTGAAGTGTGACAAAACCCGGGGTTGGCCAAGACACAGAGCAATGGGAATGCTGGCATGCTGCTGGTGCAGGTGTTAACTGGTACCCCCACTTAGGGAACAAAGCAGTGTCATGTAATCGACTTGACAAAGTTCATACCCTATGGTCCAGTAATTCCACTTCTCCGTATGGGTCTTAGGGGCAGGATTCGTGCATGTGCACAAGGCCACATATACAAGAATTTTTTTGAAGCATCAAAAGAAAAATGGCCAGATAGGTTTTGTCATACTTAGAGGAAGAAAGAGTGCTATACATATATTACATACAGATATTAAAACTGGAGACTGAGGGCTGCCTGATATGGACAAATTTCAAAAATATAATGTTGAACAAAATAATGAAGGACACATACAGTGGGATACCATTTATCTGAAATTTGAAAAAATGCCAACATATATTGTTTGTATACAAGAACCTATGAAAGTGTAAAAGCTGGCATTGCAATGATAATTGCCAAATATGTGAGGTTTATCCCAGGAAAGAGGGTAACAAATGGGTCAAGTGTGCGCCTGGGTCCCCAGCAGCATCCGTAGTGCTTATTAAGGTCCTGATAAATGATAGCGTAAGATATGTTTTGACATGGCTGCGGGTGGGCATAAGGGTGCTTATTATATTATTCTCTATTATTTGTATATGCATAACATATTCTATTTTTAAAAGTTGAGATTAAGGACAAAATGAAAGATTTTTAAAGATTAAAAAAAATAAAAGAAGCAAGGTGGGGTGCCTGGGTGGCTCAGTCAGGTAAGCCACCGACTCTTGGTTTCAGCTCAGGTCATGGTCTCAGGGTCATGAGATTGAGCCAAGCATCGGGCTCCACGCTCAGCACGGAGTCTGCTTAAGACTCTCTCCCTCTCCCTCTGCCCCTCCTGCTCGGGTTCTCTCTCTCTCTAACGTAAATAAAATGAATCTTAAAAAGCTGCAGCAGCAGCAGGTAATGTTAGCTTATCAGCAAAACTGAATTGTCTACAGCCAGACAAATGTTGCAGCCAATTTCACTATGGATCTTCCTCGACTTCCTCGACATCATAAGCCGAAAATTTCTTAAGTCGAAAATATATTTACTACATCTAACCGACCAAACATCATGGCTTAGTCTAGCCTGCCTTAGCAGTGCTGACAACACTCACACTGGCTGACAGTTGGGCAAAATCATCCGACACACAGCCTGTTGTATAACGGAGCGTTGCCTGTCTCGTGTAATCTACTGACTACCGTACTGAAAGCGACAGAGTGGCTGTGTGGGAACAGAATGGCTGTGGGCAGTTTATTGGCTGCAGACCCTCCTGACCAGCGGCACTGACTGGGAGCTGCCCCGCCCAGCATGGGGAGAGAGGGTCGTCCCCTTTCCGCTAGGCTGGGGAAAGATCCAAGTTCAAAATCCCAAGTACGTTTCTACGGAATACCTGTTGCGCCGGCACGGTGGAGCCAGCCGGCCCCGGTAAGCCGGGCGACTGCGGTCGGCTACTTGCCCCCGCTGACCTCCAGCACACCCGGGTGTCCGCAGCTTCCTCTGAAACCACGCGCCCACCGCTGGCTCAATCCAGCATAGTTTCCTCATTCACCAGGGGCTAACAGTACGGACCCGGATCATTCCGCCCAAACTGGGCTGAGAACCGAAGCTCTTGGAGCTGCAGAGCTTTGGCGAGCCCCCACCCCAACCCCCCGGCCCCTAACCCCGGCGCTCTGGGCATGCTGCGCAACCGAGCGGGGGGCTGGCGGTGCAAGGGAGGCCTCTCCATCAGCCTCTGCTCACACGCATGGGACAGATAGGCCCGCGGCCGGGGACTCACGGATGCACGCGTGAGGATCGGACATGGCCTTGAGCGCGTCCCTGTAGAAGAGGGGTCTGCAGCGGTCACAGTGCTGCCCCTCGGTGTGGTGGCGGCAGTCCTCGCACACGCCCCCGCTGCGGCCGCCGCTCCGCACGTACGCCATCATGTCGAAGTGACAGCGGTCAGCGTGGCTGTTGCAGCGACAAGCTGAGGAAGGAGACGGGCTATGAGAGATTGGCTGAGGTCTGGGGGACACCGAGCAGCTGGGCCGCGCCAATCACCGCAGCCCTCCTGCCTCTCCATCTCCCGCCACTACCCCGCCTTGTTAGAGATACACCAAGTATGCACAGATCAGTTTTTTTTAAAGATTGTATTTATTTGAGAGAGTGAGCACTGGAGTACAAGCTGCGGGGAGAGGCGGGGTGGGGGGGCGGGGAGAGGCGGGGCGGGGGGCCGGGGAGAGGCGGGGTGGGGGGCCGGGGAGAAGCGTACTCCGCGCTGAGCAAGGAGCCGGATGGGGGACTCAATCCCAGGACCCTGAGCCCAAGCAGACCCTTAACCCACTGAGCCCCGGTGGCGCCCCCAGGACACACAGATTAAAACAGGTGCTTTCACTAGTGGGTATTTACCCTAAAGATACAAATGTAGGGACCCGAAGGGGTACGTGCACCCTGATGTTTATAGCAGCAATGTCCACAATAGCCAAGCTGTGGAAAGAGCCAAGATGCCCATCGACAGATGAACGGCTAAAGAAGATGTGGTCCATATACACAATGGAATATTATGCAGCCATCAAAAGGAATGAGATCCTGCCATTTGCAACAACGTGGATGGAACTGGAGGTTGTTATGCTGAGTGAAATAAGTCAATCACAGAAAGACATGTATCATATGACCTCACTGATATGAGGAATTCTTAATCTCAGGAAACAAACTGAGGGTTGCTGGAGTGGGGGTGGGGTGGGAGGGATGGGGTGGCTGGGTGATAGACATTGGGGAGGGTATGTGCTATGGTGAGCGCTGCAAATTGTGCAAGACTGTTGAATCACAGATCCATACCTCTGAAACAAATAATGCAATATATGTTAGGAAAAAAAAGAAGAAGATAGCAGGAGGGGAAGAATGAAGGGGGTAAATCAGAGGGGGAGACGAACCATGAGAGACAATGGACTCTGAAAAACAAACTGAGGGTTCTAGAGGGGAGGGGGGTGGGGGGATGGGTTAGCCTGGTGATGGGTATTAAAGAGGGCACGTTCTGCATGGAGCACTGGGTGTTATGCACAAACAATGAATCATGGAACACTACATCACAAACTAATGATGTAATGTATGGTGATTAACATAACAATAAAAAATTTAAAGAAAAAAACCCAGGTGCTTTCAAAGGATCTTCCTAGTGCTCTGATTCTGCTCATATTCTCTGTAAAATGTGCTCCCTGTGTTTAATATTTGTGTTTTTTTTATATCAAATAAACAAAAGTAAATCATTTGGGTGATCCAGAAGGCCTAGGGTGCACCTTGTTTTCCAGTAAAGAATACTTTTACTGACTCAGGCTTTGTAAACTTGAATTTTTATATCCCATGTTCTGTGGGTCCAGAGATCCTCAGATAAGATGTCCAAGCTGGGCCCCCACCTGCTTCTCCACCTCCATGGGCAGAAGAGCTGGAAGGGCGGATATAGGTCACTCTCATCCCATCTGGGGCTCAGCCAGAGCAACAGAGGGAAAGGACTTTGTCTTGGTGGTAAAGTCTGTGCTGTGTGCCTTGCTGGGGTTTCCCTGTAAATAGCAAAATCTCAGGCTCTGTTTTGCTGGGTCTGCCCGCTGTGACTCTCATGGATGGGACATTTTCATGAGAACTCTTCCCTCACATCCTAACCCCCCTTCCCCGTCTGGGAAAAGAAACTGAGTAACAAGTTTGTATGGAAGTTCATCAAAATTCAGAGGCCATGAACACCTTACAAGAAAACCCTCTACCTTATTAGCCTATTTTATAAAAAATACAATAGCCTGTCAGACTCGGTCCTTGTCCTCATCTCTCCTGACATATGTGTTTAAGATCCAGTTCATGAGGGGCGCCTGGGTGGCTCAGTCAGTTAAGCATCTGCCTTCGGCTCAGGTCATGATTCTGGGGCCCTAGGATCGAGCCCCATATCGTGCTCCTTGCTCAGCAGGAAGCCTGCTTCTCCCTCTCCCCCTGCTGCTCCCCCTGCTTGTGCTCTCTCTCTGTCAAATAAATAAAATCTTAAAAAAAAAAAAAGATCCAGTTCATGGAATGTATGAGTATTCAGGAAAACGGTAGGGATCTCTGTACCAAACCTGGTATTCACCAGATCCTGGACCAGCCCTGTCCCCACTGATAGTACCGTGACATGGCTCTGCCCCTCCTCCGGAAAGTGACCACATGACGTGCATGTTGTTTCAGTGTGTAAATTAATGTTCATGTTTGGTGTGAAGACTTGAGAAGTTGGAGGTCATGGGAAACATCAGGATATCCCACAGCCAGAGCCGGAGCCACAGGTCCATTACCCCTGTCACCTGCAGCCCCACTGAAATGAACTCAGTGGTCTTTGAGGCGGTGCAGAGCACACTGGGTCCAGGCTGAGGATGTTCCCCGCGTACCTCTGCACGTGCTGTCCTGGTGGCCTGCTCCTGGCCTCCACGGAGCGTCATGGAAGAAGTCCCTGCACCTCTCACAGTTCGGGCCGTCTGTATGGTGCTGACAGACGCAGCGACTGTGAACCTGCGTGGGTGTGAAAGGGGACTTTGCTTGGAGGATGCTGGGGTTCATTACGTGGAAAGTGAACTAGCAGGTCGGGCGCCTCTCAGTGTTCCTGGCTAGTGACGGCACCAACCTTGACTAGCTTTTGTTATTTGCTTAACCAGCCCTAAAATTTTGAAAAAATTTAAGGTGTTTGGGACACACATTTTTTGGCATTTCTGAGTTCTGCTTTTAAGACAACATATTGCAGCCCGCAGCACAAGGAGAGACAGAATGGGGAGTGTGTGTGCACGTGTGTGTGTGTGTGTGTGTGTGTGCGCGCATGCACGGGGGTGGCTGAGGAGCATAGGGAAAAGAGGGAATTAGAAAACAAAGAAACTGGAGAAAAATGTGTGATTCTCTTGGCTTTTCCACAAAATGCCCTGTATGTCCAAGTTCAAAGAGACACGTTTTATTTCTAGGGAAATATGAGTTGGCTGACAGGAAAGCATCCCACCTTGTCTGGCTAATATTTTAAAATTATTTCACGGACACACCCTTGGGACTTGGCGTAAAAATACAATTATTCTACTACATCACTCTTTGAAGCCTCGTCCCAAAGCATGGAAGAGATCAGTGCTAGGAATAGTCATTCCCAGGGCAAGAATGTTACTTGGAGTGGCCATTTTGACAGCGACAGATTTTAGTCAAACACCCTGGCACAGAGTACAGGCTTTCTCATACAAGAGACCTTCAAGGCATTTTTGTGGGACCATGGGTCCTCACCACCAAAGCTCCATTCCCGAAAAAGCCAAATAAAACAAAAAGAGAGCAAGATGGGCTCCTGTGAAATCATAAATGATAAATGCTATTCATTAATTAATACCAAAGGCCCCCCCGGCCCCCTGGCTCCCCCAGCTGGTCTGTCAGGCCAGGTTGAATGACACCTGCCCCCACACAAAGCTGTCACTTCGATGGTGGACCCCCTGTAGAGAGTCTGGTCTATATCCAGCAGCAGCACAGTGCAGGAAAGGTAAGGGAACCAGGTGCCCCTTGGGATTGCTCAGTAACTCACCATTCCGGTGGGGCTGAAACGCGTCTCCCGCACTTTCTGCGCCGGGCCACATTCGCTGGCGTGGCCATTACAAAAACATCTGCCCCGCACCACCATCTTATACAGAGCATAGTAGTAGTTATCAAGGGACTCCTTTTCCCTCCTTCCCAGCAAAGTATCCCCCAGGGTATGGAGTTTGGTGAAGTTTATCCTCAGGTTTGTTAATGTCACAAGGTCTAGAGAAAGGAAAAGAGCAAAGCAAAGCACACTTAGGAGGCATCAGGTCAAGGCGCTCTCCTGGTCTGACATCCCCTTAATGGACTATGGACCCGCAGTGACAAGGAACACTCCTAATATGAAATTTTAGAAAAGGAATTGGTGCACAAACGGAGAGCGACTCATACCCTGGATGTAGGGGCTGTAAGGGTTTTCTATTTCAAAGCTGGGATCCAGAACTTTTAAAACGACCTGTAAAACAAATATAGGTAAATGTATAAGCATCCTACCCAAAACAGCGTTGTTAAATATAGTCTCAAAGAAGAGATCCTGACCTTACAAAAGGGCTGAGTCATTGCCTCCCTCGGTGGCGTAGGATGCAGATTATTATTTGGGTTCGCACATGAATAAAAGTCCCAAGAATGAAAATGAATGAAAGATCTTAAACAGTCATTCTGGTTCTTTATGCCCAAGTGGTCCGTGACAGCAGAAGCTCTGATAGCTCCTGCCTGGGGTTGGGGTGGAGGGATGGGGTCACAGTTCAGCAGGTCATCATCCATCTGGATCTGGCAGGGGAATTCTAGAGCTGCCTTCTGCTGCCAATTCTTTCATTCTACCTGATAAAATAATACTGCCCAACCTACTGCCCAACCTCACTCCTGCCCTGACCCTCTGCCAGTCACCAGCTTTGCTCAGAGGAAGCTCCTGGCAGATTCCAGCTGGGTGGTGGTTTACAGAGCATGGAGAGAACACAGCTAAACCAGGGCTGCTGCTAGCCTAGAGCAAGGGTTAGAAACAGATGCTCCTTCCTCTGGGGGCCCTGTGCCCCGGCACCCAGCCTGGGGTCTCAGTCCCCGCTCACCCTCAGCTGGGCACTCATGTGCAGAATTATTTTTCTTTTCTTTCTTACATAGGCTCCATGCCCAGCATGGAGCCCAACAAGGGGCTTGAACTCATGACCCTGAGATCAAGACCTGAGCTGAGATCAAGAGTCAGACGCGCAACTGACGGAGCCACCCAGGTGCCCTGTGCAGTTATTTCCTATAAGTTATTTACTATTTATCTGAGTTCGAAACGAATGCAGGACTCATTTCAATTTAGACACGTTCATTCTTAAAAAACAACAACAACAACAGCTTAAGTTCTATTTCAGTAAACACTACCTAAGTTGTTTTCATTTAAATGAACCACAGTAGCAAAAAAAAGGTTTAATTTCTATCAGAGAAATCCAAGAAAGGAAAGGCTACCTCGCCACCAGTGGAGGGTTCAATATCCGAATATCTGGAGTCACAAACAAGGTCTCCCACTCCCTGGGCCTGGCCCGATGTGATATTGGGAAAGGAAGCAGCACAGTCTTTTGCAAAATATCTGAGTACTTTCCAGGTGTGTCCATAGTCTGTGGAGCGTTCAACTAACATCGCAGCAGGCCGAAAAGTCTAGAAAAACATGAAGTAAACTTGTAATGCTTCACAAAGGCAGATTTCATTATCCACTTCAGACTGAACATTTATATTTCCTAATCTCCATTTTTCAAACTTTATTTGTATCTTTGAAAATCTATCATATAATGAACACACAGAAATCTCTTTCCAATCAGAGGGCAAGCTTTCATGAACATATACTGTGCCTCGCATCTGGTTCTGTTTAAAAGATGTGTATGGGCTGTGTGAATTATTCATTGAAGAAGGAGAGCATGTCAATTTTTAAAAAGCAATGTGATTGATATTTTACAGCGATTTACACGTGGTTTTCTTTGACAAGAACACTTTTCTCTGGCAAACTCCTTTAAGATCTATCAGAAAACTTATTCTGATTCCTCAGAGCAGAGTTCACCCCCTTAAGGAGCCCACCAGCATTCTGAACATATGTCAGTTCCTGCACTTACCATTTTGTATTATGATTTTAAATCTCTATGTATGTTTGTATCCTTTACTAGACGGTGAGCCCTCTGAGGGCAAACACTTGTGGGGCACTGTTTTTCATTTTTTATTACTATAAGTCAGCTTCCAGCCTGATGACAAAATTAGAATTTTGATGAATGATTTGGGAATGACTAGAGCACAGGATTTCTCTGGCATCTAACTATCCTTAGTAAAGACCCTTTCATTTTTCTGCCTCTTTTGATCTCAACCTTTCTGTAGTTCCCTGAATGATTTCCACTTCCTGCATTTTTCTCCTTAAAAATATTTTTCTAGTTCTTGCAGTCCCTATCACCCCAGTGCTTGGAGTTTTCCTTCCTGCTCTATCTTGTATGATTTCTGTCTTTCTTTTCTTTTCTTTTTTTTTTTTTTTGGTTGAACATCTAAGTCATTAATTAATGAGCAGTGGGGTTCTTGTTCGTTTGTTTTGTTTTGTTTTGTTTTGTTTTCCACTCAGGAACCAACACCGAAATGACAAAGCTTGAGCAGAGATTTACAAAGCTTTCTGTGCTCTGCCAGGAAGAAAGGAAGTGAAATCCCAGGCAAGCCCAGCATTTCGTAGGTCGATAGAGGGGGCAGCAAGCCCACACATCTGTACCTTGAAGGTCAGAATGAGGTGGCTGAACTGAAATAATGCCTCTAGGTCCAATCTGATGCTGACATGGTCAAGACCTAAAGAAAAATCCAGAAAGAAGAAAATCAATGATTTCGAGAGACCCCTATTTATCACATTAATCCCTCCCTGTGGCTTGTCTGTAATAAAGCCCTTTGAAATCGGATGTCTGGGGATCCACACTCTTTCCTGGTATTGTCCAGTGGTTTCCCATGACACTCCATGTGCAGAAGGTCTACTTGAGAGCAATATAGGGTTTACCCAGACTGTGCCCACATTCATGTTATGGTGGCTGTGCACACGGCCACTGGGTGGCAGTATCATGTCCCACCAAGGGACTTCCGGGACGTTCCCATAGGTGGACTTATGTCCTTGAACTTACCTCCTGACTGCGCGTAACCCTGAGCTAGCAAGCCAGACAGAGCCTGGTAAAAATCGACACACCCTGTTCTTCCAGCAGCTGCTTAATGATCACTTGGACTAGTTTTATTGTCACTTAGCATAAAACACAGCCTGAGATAGTCCCCTTGGAGTAAGGATCTGCGGCTCCTCCATGACTGAGGAGAAGAAAGAAGTAGCCTGGCCCAGACTTTGCACTGAGATAGTCAGCAGCCATTCACCTCCAGCCTGGATGTGGAGGATGGCCCCAGCCTGGACGGAACAGAAGCCCTGATCACGCTAGAGTAGCCCTGTCCAGTTGAAATAGTAGTCACATGCGTCATTTAAGATTTTCTAGCAGCCACACTTAAAGAAGTATGAATAAGCAGGTGAAACTAATTTTAATCTATTGAACCCAAAATATAAAAAGCAGTCTCATTTCAACATGTGGTCAACATTTAAAAAAAATTAATAGTGCTTTCCTTTTTTTTATTTTTTATTGTTATGTTAATCACCATACATTACATCATTAGTTCTTGACGTAGTGTTCCATGATTCATTGTTTCTGCATAACACCCAGTGCTCCACGCAGAATGTGCCCTCTTTAATACTCATCACCAGGCTAACCCATCCCCCCACCCCCCTCCCCTCTAGAACCCTCAGTTTGTTTTTCAGAGTCCATCGTCTCTCATGGTTCGTCTCCCCCTCCGACTTACTCCCCTTCATTCTTCCCCTCCTGCTATCTTCTTCTTTTTCTTTTTTCTTAACATATGTTGCATTATTTGTTTCAGAAGTACAGATCTGTGATTCAACAGTCTTGCACAATTTGCAGCGCTCATCATAGCACATACCCTCCCCAATGTCTATCACCCAGCCACCCCATCCCTCCCATCCCCCACCACTCCAGCAACCCTCAGTTTGTTCCTGAGATTAAGAATTCCTCATATCAGTGAGGTCATATGATACATGTCTTTCTGTGATTGACTTATTTCACTCAGCATAACACCCTCCAGTTCCATCCACGTCGTTGCAAATGGCAAGATCTCATTCCTTTGATGGCTGCATAATATTCCATTGTGTATATATACCACATCTTCTTTATCCATTCATCCGTCGATGGACATCTTAGCTCTTTCCAAAGTTTGGCTATTGTGGACATTGCTGCTATAAACATTGGGGTGCACATACCCCTTCGGATCCCTACATTTGTATCTTTGGGGTAAATACCCAGTAGTGCAATTGCTGGATCGTATGGTAGCTCTATTTTCAACTGTTTGAGGAACCTCCATACTGTTTTCCAGAGCGGTTGCACCAGCTTGCATTCCCACCAACAGTGTAGGAGGGTTCCCCTTTCTCCGCATCCCCGCCAACATCTGTCGTTTCCTGACTTGTTCATTTTAGCCATTCTGACGGGTGTGAGGTGGTATCTCATTGAGGTTTTGATTTGGATTTCCCTGATGCCAAGTGATGTGGAGCACTTTTTCATGTGTCATGTGTCTGTTGGGAATTAAATGTCTTCTTTGGAAAAATGTCTGTTCCTGTCTTCTGCCCATTTCTTGATTGGATTATTTGTTCTTTGGGTGTTGAGTTTGATAAGTTCTTTATAGATTTTGGATACTAGCCCTTTATCTGATATGTCATTTGCAAATATTTTCTCCCATTCTGTCGGTTGTCTTTTGGTTTTGTGGACTGTTTCTTTTGCTGCGCAAAAGCTTTTTATCTTGATGAAATCCCAATAGTTCATTTTTGCCCTGGCTTCCCTTGCCTTTGGCGATGTTTCTAGGAAGAAGTTGCTGCGGCTGAGGTCGAAGAGGTTGCTACCTGTGTTCTCCTTTAGGATTTTGATGGACTCCTGTCTCACGTTTAAGTCTTTCAACCATTTGGAGTCTATTTTTGTGTGTGGTGTAAGGAAATGGTCCAGTTTCATTCTTCTGCATGTGGCTTTCCAATTTTCCCAACACCATTTGTTGAAGAGACTGTCTTTTTGCCATTGGACATTCTTTCCTGCTTTGTCAAAGATTAGTTGACCGTAGAGTTGAGGGTCCATTTCTGGGCTCTCGATTCTGTTCCATTGATCTATGTGTCTGTTTTTGTGCCAGTACCATACTGTCTTGATGATGACAGCTTTGTCATAGAGCTGGAAGTCCGGAATTGTGATGCCGCCAGCTTTGCTTTGCTTTTTCAATATTCCTCTGGCTATTCGGGGTCTCTTCTGGTTCCATACAAATTTTAGGATTATGTGTTCCATTTCTTTGAAAAAAGTGGATGGTATTTTGATGGGGATTGCATTGAATGTGTAGATTGCTCTAGGTAGCATTGACATCTTCACAATGTTTGTTCTTCCAATCCACGAGCATGGAACGTTTCTTTGTGTCTTCTTCAATTTCTTTCATGAGTATTTTATAGTTTTCTGAGTACAGATCCTTTGCCTCTTTGGTTAAATTTATTCCTAGGTATCTTATGGTTTTGGGTGCAATTGTAAATGGGATCAAATCCTTGATGTGTCTCTCTTCTGTCTTGTTGTTGGTGTATAGGAATGCCACTGATTTCTGTGCATTGATTTTATATCCTGCTACTTTAGTGAATTCCTGTATGAGTTCTAGCAGTTTTGGGGTGGAGTCTTTTGGGTTTTCCACATACAGTATCATATCATCTGCAAAGAGTGAGAGTTTGACTTCCTCTTTGCCGATTTGGATGCCTTTGATTTCTTTTTGTTCTCTGATTGCTCTGGCTAGGAATGTTGAATAGCAGTGGTGATAGTGGACATCCCTGCCGTGTTCCTGACCTTAGGGGAAAGCTCTCAGCTTTTCCCATTGAGAATGATATTCGCTGTAGGGTTTTCATAGATGGCTTTTATGATATTGAGGTATGTACCCTCTATCCCTATACTCTGAAGAGTTTTGATCAAGAAAGGATGCTGTACTTTGTCAAATGCTTTTTCTGCATCTATTGAGAGGATCATATGATTCTTGTTCTTTCTTTTGTTAATGTATTGTATCACGTTGATTGATCTGCGGATGTTGAACCAGCCTTGCAGCCCAGGGATAAATCCCACTTGGTCATGGTGAATAATCCTTTTAATGTACTGTTGGATCCTATTGGCTAGTATTTTGGTGAGAATTTTTGCATCCATGTTCATCAAGGATATTGGTCTGTAATTCTCCTTTTTGATGGGGTCTTTGTCTGGTTTTGGGATCAAGGTAATGGTGGCCTCATAAAATGTTTGGAAGTTTTCCTTCCATTTCTATTTTTTGGAACAGTTTCAGGAGAATAGGTATTAATTCTTCTTTAAATGTCTGATAGAATTCCCCTGGGAAGCCATCTGGCCCTGGGCTTTTGTTTCTTGGGAGATTTTTGATGACTGCTTCAATTTCCTTAGTGGTTATAGGTCTGTTCAGGTTTTCTATTTCTTCCTGGTTCAATTTTGGTAGTTGATACATCTCTAGGAAGGCACCCATTTCTTCCAGGTTATCTAATTTGCTGGCATAGAGTTGCTCATCATATGTTCTTATAATTGTTTGTATTTCTTTGGTGTTGGTTGTGATCTCTCCTCTTTCATTCATGATTTTGTTGATTTGGGTCATTTCTCTTTTCTTTTTGATCAGTCTGGCCACGGGTTTATCAATCTTGTTAATTCTTTCAAAGAACCAGCTCCTAGTTTCGTTGATCTGTTCTACTGTTGTTTTGGTTTCTATTTCATTGATTTCTGCTCTCATCTTTATTATTTCTCTTCTCCTGCTGGGTTTAGGCTTTATTTGCTGTTCTTTCTCCAGCTCCTTTAGGTGTAGGGTTAGGTTGTGTATTTGAGACCTTTCTTGTTTCTTGAGAAAGGCTTGTATTGCTATATACTTTCCTCTCAGGACTGCCTTTGCTGTATCCCAAAGATTTTGAACAGTTGTGTTTTCATTTTCATTGGTTTCCATGAATTTTTTTAATTCTTCTTTAATTTCCTGGTTAACCCATTCATTCTTTAGTAGGATGCTCTTTAGCGTCCATGTATTTGAGTTCTTTCCGACTTTCCTCTTGTGATTGAGTCTAGTTTCAAAGCATTGTGGTCTGAAAACATACAGGGAATGATCCCAATCTTTTGGTACCAGTTGAGACCTGATTTGTGACCTAGGATGTGATCAATTCTGGAGAATGTTCCATGGGCACTAGAGAAGAATGTGTATTCCATTGCTTTGGGATGGAATGTTCTGAATATGTCTGTGAAGTCCATTTGGTCCAGTATGTCATTTAGAGTCTTTATTTCCCTGTTGATCTTTTGCTTAGATGATCTGTCCATTTCAGTGAGGGGGGGTGTTAAAGTCCCCCACTATTATTGTATTGTTGTCAATGTATTTCTTCACTTTTGTTATTAATTGCCTTATATAATTGGCTGCTCCCATTTTAGGCGCATAGATATTTACAATTGTGAGATCTTTTTGTTGGATAGACCCTTTAAGTAGGATATAGTGTCCTTCCTCATCTCTTATTACAATCTTTGTTTTAAAATCTAGTTTGTCTGATATAAGGATTGCCACCCCAGCTTTCTTTTGGTGTCCATTAGCATGGTAAATGGTTTTCCACCCCCTCACTTTCAATCTGGGGGTGTCTTTGGGTCCAAAATGAGTCTCCTGCAGACAGCATATTGATGGGTCTTGTTTTTTATTCCAATCTGATAGCCTGTGTCTTTTGATTGGGGCACTTAGCCCATTTACATTCAGGGTAACTATTGAAAGGTATGAATTTAGTGCCGTTGTATTGCCTATAAGGTGACTGTTACTGTATATTGTCTGTGTTCCTTTCTGATCTATGCTGCTTTTAGGCTCTCTCTTTGCTTAGAGGACCCCTTTCAATATTTCTTGGAGGGCTGGTTTTGTGTGTGCAAATTCCTTTAGTTTTTGTTTGTCCTGGAAGCTTTTTATCTCTCCTTTTATTTTCAATGACAGCCTAGCTGGATATAGTATTCTTGGCTGCATATTTTTCTCGTTTAGTGCTCTGAAGATATCATGCCAGTCCTTTCTGGCCTGCCAGGTCTCTGTGGATAGGTCTGTTGCCAATCTAATGTTTCTACCATTGTAGGTTACATATCTCTTCTCCCGAGCTGCTTTCAGGATTTTCTCTTTGTCTCTGAGACTCGTAAGTTTTACTATTAGATGTCGGGGTGTTGACCTATTTTTATTGATTTTGAGAGGGGTTCTCTGTGCCTCCTGGATTTTGATGCCTGTTTCCTTCCTCACATTAGGGAAGTTCTCTACTATTATTTGCTCCAATATACCTTCTGCCCCTCTCTCTCTTTCTTATTCTGGGATCCCAATTATTCTAATGTTGTTTCGTCTTATCGTATCGCTTATCTCTTGAATTCTGCCCTCGTGATCCTGTCGTTGTTTCTCTTTTTCTCAGCCTCTTTATTTTCCAACATTTGGTTTTCTATATCGCTGATTCTCCCTTTTGCCTCATTTATCCTAGCAGTTAGTGCCCCCATTTTTGATTGCACCTCATTAATAGCCTTTTTGATTTCGACTTGGTTAGATTTTAGTTCTTTTATTTCTCCAGAAAGCGTTTCTCTAATAATTTACACGGTTTTTTCAAGCCCAGCTAGTATCTTTAAAGTCATGATTCTGAACTCTAGGTCCGACATCGTACTAATGTCCGTATTGAGTAGGTCCCTGGCTGACGGGTACTATCTCTTGTTCTTTTTGCTGAGGTGATCTTTTTCATCTTGTCATTTTGTCCAGAGGAGAATAGATGAATGAGAGAACAAAATGCTAATAGGTTAACAACGTCCCCAGCAAATATACTGTATACAAACCAGAAAAGACCTGAAACCAGGGGAAAAGAAAGGGAAAGAAAGAAAAAAGAAAGAGAAAAGAAAGAAATAAAAAACAAAAAGAAAAAGATAAAAACAAAAACAGAACAATACAAAAAAAACCCGAATATGATCAAATATGATCAGGCTAGTGCATAGATCAGTGCCACACACTAGATTTTGGGCGTATTTTGGTCTCTTAGAAAAAAGTGCCTCCTAAAATTTTAAAGGAAGAAAGACTTATATATGTACAAAATAAGGGTTGATACAATGAAGGGATGGAAGATGACTGTAAAGATGAAAATTATAAAAGATTTTATAAAAGGAATTGATACGATAAGAAGTTGTTTGAAAAAAGAAAGATTTAAAAAAAAAAAGGGAGAGAATGTGATCAGGCAGGAGACTAGAACAAAGCCATACACTAGTGATTTAGGGTATATTTTGATCTGTTAGAAGAAACTGTATCTCAAAATTTTTAAAGAGAGAACAATTTATATATATATGCCAAAAATAAGGGTAACTACTATGAAAAATATGACTCTAAAAATGAAAATAAAAAATGTTTTTTTAAAAAAAGGGATTGATAAGATGTTGGTTGAAAAAAGGAAAAAGAAAAATTAAAAGAAAACAGTTGAAAAAATTAACTTTGAAAAACTAATGAATCATGGTATAAAGCCATTAATTCTATGTGCAGTATTCCCCTAGCGCTGGAGTTCTCCCGTTCTCCTTGTTCTCCTTGTTCGGTAAACTTGATCTTGGCTTGCTGGCTGTTCGTGCTGATCTTCTGGGGGAGGGGCCTGTTGCCGTGGTTCCCAAATGTCCTTGCCGGAGGCGGAATTGCCCCGCCCTTGTGGGCCCGAGCTAAGCAATCTGCTCGGGTTTGCTCTCAGGAGCTTTTGTTCCCTGCAAGCTCTCCGTACAGCCTTGGAGGACCAGGGTGAAAATGGTGGCCTCCCAATCTCCACCCGGAGGAGCCGAGAACTTGGGTCCCCGCTCCTCAGTGCGCCCCCAGAGAAAAGCAGTCACTCCCATCTCCCCGGTCTCCGGCCGCACTCCGTGCTCACCCGGCCTGTGACCGAGCATTTCTATCTCTGGCACCCGACCCCGTGTGGAGTCTCCAAACCCAGCAGATCCCTGCGGTGCGCTCCCGCGCCGCTCCTCCCGGGGGAGGAAGGGGAGTCTCCCCGGATCTGCCGCTTGTTGGATCCCTGCTGGAGGAGCAGTGGCCCGACTGGGCCGCGGATCACAGTTTATGACAACCCCAAGCTGAGAGCGCGCGCCTCGGCTCCG
Organism: Zalophus californianus; assembly: GCF_009762305.2. Taxonomy (NCBI): domain Eukaryota; kingdom Metazoa; phylum Chordata; class Mammalia; order Carnivora; family Otariidae; genus Zalophus; species Zalophus californianus. The sequence continues at coordinate 16,266,293 of NC_045606.1, read as the reverse complement.
TCTCTGCAGCCGGCTTCCCCGCTCTGATACCTGGGAGCTCTGCCGCACTCAGGCACCCCCGGTCTCTCTGTGACCCCAAGGGTCCTGAGACCACACTGTCCCGCGAGGGTTCCACCTCCCGCTTAGCCACTGGAGCGACGTGCCTCAGCGGAGCCAACTTCTAAAAGGTCCGATTTTGTGCTCCGCGGCTCTAGCACTTGCCAGAAGCGGCCGGCGGAGGCCCCTCCCCCGCCGTCTATCCTCCCGAATATCGACTCGGATTCGCTTCTCCGCACGTCCTACCTTCCAGTATGTGGTCGCTTCTCTGTTCAGAGAGTTGTTGCTACTCTCCTCTTCCATCTCCTGTTGAGTTCGTAGGTGTTCAGAATGGTTTGATCCCTGTTCAGCTGAATTCCTGAGACCAGACGAAATCCAGGTCTCCTACTCCTGCGCCATCTTGCTTCTCTAGTGCTTTCTTTTAACTATTAACAATGTTTCATTTTTTCCAAACGAGATCTTAGAAATCTGGAATGGTTTCACACCGCGAGCACACCTCAGTTTGGATCGGCCATGTTTTTAGTGCCCAGGAGCGCCCAGGGCGAGGGGCTCCGGGACCAGACAAAACAGTCTGGTCTGCACAAAACACTAACTGGGCTGCAGCAAATGGGAAGCAGTTTTCTTAGAGGGTGAACCACTCAGGAGGGTTTGCAGCTCAGAGGGCAGCCCCGTCCCCAGGTCAAGGGCTCCTCAGCCTTTCTAGAAAGGAGATCTCCTTTCCCCTCTCGAAAGAACCCTTGTTCTATGCAAACAGCTTTGACAGAGGGGCACTCCTTCTGTGAGGTGATGTGGGACAAATGCTGGGCACGTGGTTTAAGACAGCTGTTAAGCGGGGCATCTGGTTGGCTCGGTTGGGCTCAGGTCATGATCCCAGGGTCCGGGGATTGAGCCCCACACTGGGCTCCCTGCTCAGCAGGTAGTCTGCTTCTCCCTCTGTCCCTCCCTCTGCTTGTGTTCTCTCTCAAAACAAAAACAAAAACAAGTAGGAAAACAGCTGTTACGCAAAAATGGCATCAGTGAAGGCAGGTGGCTGTGGCAAAGGCCCCTCCCATGCACTAAGGAGAGCCCAACTAGAGATGAGTAACTGGGATCCAAAATGAGCTGGCATTTAGTAGACACCAATCACATACTTGTCCAATGGGCAGCATAGAAAAACAGCCTCATATTATGCTTGCCCTGGATATTATGATCCTATACATTATGATTATTCCCACGTTCCCCTAATGGTCTAGGCTCCCCATGGGAAATATGCTTAGGCGTCTGAAGAGGATAGAGGGATTGTAGCCCCAGGACAACATTTAGAGATGTGGCAAATGGAATCATTTTGTGGGCTGAGGGTGCCAGATGGGTGTTGAAGAGGAGCCATCATGAGTGGGCCAGCTACATTCATTCAAGCATGTAAGGCCCAAGGCTGGGGTGGGACGTGAGGAATCCCCAGTCAGGTCCTGATTGGGGCACCTCGGAAATACGGACCATCAGGGCCAATATAAGCTTCAATACCACAATTGTTCATGAACAGAGAAGGGCACAAATCCAGGAAGGAAAGACCTTTAGTTAGTACCAACTATATTTTCAATTCAATTTTTATATGAAAATATTTGGCTTGCAGCAAGCAATGACAAGTTCTTTTTCTCTCTCCCTGCATGTGTTGCAGAAGGAAGAAGTACATGGTGATAACTCTCAGATTTCCCCCGGGGCATCCTTAATTCCATTTACATCAGTGTGTTTTGTATTAGCCTTCATTCACCAGCACCTTGTAAGTGGCCTACTTTTTTCTTTTTTTTACAAAGAACAAAAGGATGCACAGATATTTTCTTCCGGTACATGGAAAGAGTGAAGCACCAAGAGTTTGGTGCTTAAAATACACTAAGTTCTCTGGAGGAAAATAACCTGTCCTGAAATGAAAATCAAGTTTGTTCTTATACGGGGTTTTACATTCTCGGTGGAGGCTATTCCATTCCAATAGGGCTCCTTGCTGTGAAATTGTTACAGTCATACAGAGCGAAAGACATCTTATTAAAAATGTAAAGAAATGAAAAACTGGAAAGGAACTCAATCGTACCATTTTCAGATTGCCACCATTTCTTTTCTCTCTCTGGTTCAAAACTTGTAATTACGTTCTCAATGGTGTGGCTGTGGGATTGGGCGTACGGGTCATATGGAAATCTCGAGTCGCAGATGAAGCATTTCTGCTCCCCCTGGAAAAGACCATCATTTGGTTCAAAAATAAAGAGTCAGAATTACTTATTGTTGATCTGAATTTGAAAACAAGCTGTACTTGCTATATTTATCTTTCAATCTGGCTAAAAATAAAAAGCAGAGGAAATAACAAGACATCAATTTTTCCATCAATAGGTACTTAACAACAATGACAAATGCAATAAAAATATGACCCAGAAATTTGATAAATTGATATATTTGGGGTAAAAATGCAAATTTATGTGGAACTAATTTTTGTCTTACACAAGAGGCGGATGATCTGGAACTTATGTTAAACTGTAGAGAAATAAACAGGATACATTCCTTGAGGGATTACTCTCTTTAGTCAGAAAACGAATATTTGGCAAGAAATTAATGAAACACTTGGCCACCAAGTTATCTGCAACCATCCTCCTTTCTCTCTCAGACCTAGTTTTTGGCAGAAAAACTTCCATGATCAAAACCTCTACGTTTGTGGATTTTGTAATATGTGGATTTTGTAAAAGATTCTCACTGAACTTGTAACAGAGAGGCCTGCCCCCTGGTCTTGCAGACCAGAAGGTCTCATTACTCAATTGGCACTACTTTACTTGGAATGGACTTCCAAAGGTTGCAACAGCCAAGACTGGCCTTTGAGTTTGCCCAACTTAACGCATCTAGCAGCCACATTTAAAAATTGAGTCATCCCTCGATTCTCTCAACTCTGGCTACACTCACTTCTTGCTCTTCCTTGAGTTCACCAGGAACTCTACTGCCTTACAATCTTGACACAAGCTGTTCTCTGCTCCCCTTTCCTCCAGCCCTCAAATAGCCCCATCTCTTGCTCCTTCCCTTCTTCTGGGGCTCTGTTTAACTGCCCTCCTCTCAGATTTCTATCTAAAATACTGCCAGCTCCCCACCCTTACGGCCTCTGCCACTCTTTGTTTCTTCCTCTGCTTTGTGATATTTTCTAAGCCCATATCACCACTTGAGACTGTACTGGACAGTTGTTGGATTATTGTCTGTCTCCGTCATTAGTATTGAAGCCAAATGAGGGCGAGGACTTTGTTTCATATAAGTTGCATCCTCCTTACCTACAACAGTGTCTGGCACATAGTAGATGCTCAATAAAATTTGTTGCCCGATTGAGTGGTGATTTTAATGACTATTTCAGCTAATGTCTGTCAAAGTAAACCAGCCTTTCAAGAGGTCCATATAATCTCTTTAGAATCACTGGCCACCATAAGCCTTATACTTGCAAAAAAACACCAAAATGCCCTTTGGAAATTAAGAAGCGATGGAAGCAAGATCTATTCTGCATATGGGGAGGCTTGCCCCAGACCTGTCCTGAAAGGAGAGCGGAAGCTTTATGATTCCATCAAAAGATGTCAAGACTTCAAAAGATTTCCAGTAAGACTATGGAAATTATTAGGGACAGTGTTTAACTTTGGGGCTTTCTGTAAATATTTTAGGAGCATACCCTTGATGGACCTGGCTACACAGGCTGCTCAGTTGCAGTAACCGGATGGGGGAGTCCCAGCTTGGGTAACACTATGGGTCAATGTTGATTTGAAGCTTCCAAGAAGAATGTTTGGCTTGGTAGCAATTTGTTAGACAATGGATGGGGAAAGAACCGTCCTCTGTGCTGCACAAATGTTTAAGGAGACCAGTCCTTATAGCCCCACCCAAAACACTTGCTCGGCCTGAGGACATTTTGAGATTTTTTTCTAGCTCTAAGATTTTAAGATTTCTGGCATTCTCGAGACGAAAGATTTTAAGATTTCTGGCATTCTCAAGACAAAAGAACCTTGAAGTCTGATTTACTTCTACTTTTGGTGGTGTGACTTTGAAAGATAGAGGAGTATCAAGTCCTAATTATTGTCAGGGTACGGCATGAGTTGGCCAAGGCAACAGTAGGCAAAATGTCAATGTTTGGAGAACAAGATGTGGGATGGCAGGGTCAGAGAGTTTCTTTTTTTAAAGATTTTATTTATTTATTCATGAAAGACAGAGAGAGAGAGAGAGAGGCAGAGGGAGAAGCAGGCTCCCAAGGAGCAGGGAGCCTGATGCGGGACTCGATCCCAGGACCCTGGGATCATGACCTGAGCCGAAGGCAGACGCCTAACCATCTGAGCCACCCAGGCGCCCTCGGAGAGTTTCTAATATTAGAGTCGAGAACCATTTCTTTGTCCAGAGGGCCTGGAATTAGTGAAGTCACTGGAAGGGCCATCCATCCCACCTGAACAAAACTTCTACACTGTCGTTTCCTTGCACATGTAGTGAATTTGCTTTCTGACACAAGTCCTTCCCAAACTTAGAATGGTGCTAATCACTCAGGTATTGTCTCCACTTATTTATAATCATCCTCTTTTACTAGAAACCAATTAGAATACAAAGCATTTCCCAGAGACCTCCAGGAGCTGCTTTCAATGAACAATACATGGAAAAGCCTGGGCTGCAATCTTTAGGCTTAAGTCCAACTTCCTTCCTGCACATCCTCTTAAATAAGGGGTTGACGTGATTGCCCCAGGCTCCTCGGCAGGTAGGATATTCAGATGACCTTGGATGCTTGTTTTGCTCCCAGAGCGTAGAGAAGGAAAAAACTGTAAAGCAGCTGGTCTTTAAGGGGGAAAATACAGGCACGAAAATATGTTCATATTGGGATCTTTTGGCCTTTAGACAAGACAATTTCCAAGTGGCATCGTGAGACTGGCATGCCATCAATTCAACATTCTACCCCCTACCCCCCACCCAAGGCAGGACAATGAGAACTCACATTCAGTGTAATGGCCTTGAGACCCTGAGGGATCTTCAATCTTCACTGATGGGTCAATTAAATTTACTCTCTAGGAGTCACTAATGCAGTTAAATAGAACAGTACATTGCATAGTAATTCCCTTTGAAGGCTGAACCAAGGAGGCTTTTCTAATTCTAAAGGTAAAAAGAAAGAGATGAAGCAGATCTTCCCTATTTTCTGATCAGTCAAGGGCTTCTGGACTTGGATTCATATCACCCGTGCCTCTGATGTTCAGGAAAGGGATGTGTCCTCCTTTCATGTTGCCTGGCTGGCCCCTGATATACTTATAAAAATCTATGTCATCAACTCAATAATGTCCCAACAAATAAACAAAGAACCAACGCACCTCGAGGTAGCTGAGAATGCAGTATTTCTGGGCTCCATCCAGCCCACAGGTAGAAGAAGCCGTGAGCTGTGCGCTGCGACCCACCAGGAGATCACCGGTGGTGGGGTGACAGGAGCCCCTTTTGCATTCATCTTGGGCTTTCATGTAACCGAGCAACCCTTGAACACAACAGACATGGCTGCACAGAAGGCAGTCAAAGGGCAGCAGAAGGCTTAAAGAAGCAATTGGTTAAGTTGGAAAGTTAATAGTCCCATTTATTTTCAAAACCAGTTCTCTGGTTTTCTGGTCATTAAGACTCTGGTTGTGGATACTGTTGGTGCCCTTGGCCTAATGGAAATCTCTTAGCCTGCCAGGCTATACCATCTGCGTTCATGTCCCCACCTGGGCCAGCCTGTAGCCAGTGACTGATGGATACACAGTTCAAAAGTCTGGCAGCATTGCCTCAGGCTGGGAGCAACTCTGTGGTGTGGTTTGTGCTCAGAACCTTTCACAGGAGGAGGCTGAAGCCCCACTCCAGCTGGGACCACATCCTGCCTCCCCTCTCCTCACTCTTACTCCTCAGAGCTCTCCCCCACTAAATCACGGACACACAAATCCCTGTCTCAGGCTCTGCGTCTAGGAAACCTGACTTGAGACAGCCTGTATGTACTAGAAATTCTCTATGTGTCATTTTAGGGCAAATAAAGTACATAGACACAAGGAAGGAAAATCTTAATCCAGCCTCTTATACCTATTGTTCCAATCTGTACAAAATCAATCAGAGAATTTAAGAAATCCTTGGGAAATGACTTTCTCTTAAAACATGTAAATTCAATTGACCCTGTTTGTAACCTGGACTGTTGGGTTCGGATTCACCATGGAACAAATCATGCCCCTTTGGGCTATTGTGAGAGATGTAGTTCCAGACCCACACAAATAGGCCCAACTGATTTTTGAGGCACCAAGGCAGTTCAATGGAGGAAGGGTAGCCTTTCCAACAAATAGGGCTGGAGGAACTGGACATCCATAGGCAAGGAAATGAACTGTAACCAAAACCTTACACCTTATACAAATATTAACACAAAACGGATCGTGGACTTCAGTATACATATAAAACTGTAAAGCTATAATGCTCCTATAACGCATGGGAGAAAGACTTTGAGACTTAGGACTAGGTGAAGACTTTTTAGGATTGACTACAAGAACATGCTCTGTCCAAGGAAAAATCAGTAGATTGGACCTGGTCAAAATTAAAACTTTGCAAATTACACTGAGTGAAAAAAGCCAATTAAAAGGTTATGCACTGCATGGCTCCATTTCTTGAATGACAGAATTATAGAGATGGAGAACAGATTTGTGGCTGTCAGGGATTAGGGAGGTAGGGAGGACGGTGTGGATAGAAAAGGGTCGTACTAGGGCTCCTTGAGGGTAATGGAGCTGGTCGGTATCTTAACTTTGGTGATGGTCACATTAATAAAATTAAATTAATTACAGAATAATTATATAGAATTACATACACACACATGAGCGCACGTAAAACTGATACAAGCTGAACAAGGACTATACCCTTGTCAATTGCCTGGTTGTGGTACCCCGCTCTCTTCACACGAGAAGTTACCATTGGGGGAAACTAGGTGAAAGGTGTATGGGATCTCTCTGTATTATTTCCTACAACCGCATGAGAACCTGCAATAATCTCAAAATAAAAAGTGAGAAAAACCCACAGAATCCTCTGCCCCTTCAAAATCACCCCATCAGCCTCTGGACGGTGAATCAAGCAAACCTTACACTCTAAGATAATACACACATACAGGACCCACTCTAGCTGCTCTTACATACTTTTCCCTTGAGACATGAAGATTTATGCCAAGCCCTGATTCCAGCAGACAGGAGTGAGAGGGATGGGCATAAAATGGAAAATTATCCTGTGGAATAAGACTGGTTTCTCTCCAGCTTTCTCAATTGTAAAACAATAAGAATTTTTTTATAGTCTTGTTTTGCATTTAATGGATTTCTTTCCTTCAACTAGTCCTCCAAAAATAGAAGCTATTGAAAAGTAATGTTTTTTCTCTTATGTCCACCTTCCCCACATGAACTGTTCTATTCATCTGGTCATTTTGTGATTATTATCAGGCATTAATACATAGATCATAGTTCTATAGCTAAGAATATGATACATAAGGTCTCCTTTTACACAGGTTACCGAATACTCGTTTGGACAAGGAATTTTCTGTCTTCACTCTCCTCACACAGATTACTATTATTCCAAAACAGAGGCACAACAGTGCTTTCTCCTTCTTGAAGATAGATAAGTGAAAAAAGTTAGCACCATTGCATACTTCCATTTAATTGTATAATAAATGATCCTAGGTTGGTTAACATGGATTTTTCCTTTTATTCACCCAACATTCCAAACCCAGATCTCCTTTTATTTCCTAGACTTGACCTCTAGGATAAATAACCAGTCAGAAGTTTGGACTCCCAAAGACAGAGGCTTTTAAAGACAAGGTCAGGTATAAAAATCTCTGCTAATGCTGCTATGTGTGGATTAGCTAAGACTTCCCTTCCAGGGATTTATTCTTCTAGACAAGTTCCATCCTGAATTCTTTTATTGGAATTGCTGCCTTAGAGATTTAACATGTTTTTATAACCCGACTTGGCCTAACTTGTTTTGATCAGATGTATACTTTTCAGAAATAAAAGTATCCCAGGACTTAGGGAAATTGAACTATTATTATTCATGTAATAGTCTAAATGAGAATATGAATTTCCAGCCTCAAATACTTGGCAAAAAGTGGCTAGCAACATAAGCAGTTAAAGCTTCATGCCCGAACACAGATAGCCTTAGCAATACCCTTCCTGGGTTAGAGTTTTCAACTGCCAGATTATCACATTAGCAACAGGCTGGAATTGATTCAGAGAATAAAGATGTTTATCTCTTTAGAGAATCAATGCATTCCTCAAAAACAACATGCATCTTGAAGATAGGATCTGATTAAACATGAACTTAGGAGATCTGGTCATTTAAAGAAAATGCACAGCAAATGTTCTGTAAAGTGAAGGATCATTTTGTAGAAATAACCGTTATTATATAATCTCTCATTTTGTATATTGTTTTCATTTTCTTAAACACGTGGGATGTTTTCATATACTTTAGAGTTCATGTTGGAGTTTAGAGGCTGTAAACATACACACACACATTACTTATCATCCATAAGAAAACTTATAAAGAATACATGTTAGGTAGGGTGTATACTTTGTGTGTAGTTCCTAAAACCTGGCCAATGCACATATTAGGATTATTTTTCCTAATCTTCCTTAGTCAGAAGGCGAGTCTAAGGGCTTAAATAGGCTCCAGTTTTTATATAAATGCCTGTGGTTGAACTACAAACCAGAAAATGCCCAAGCTGATATGTGGGATTAACATGGTTGGTAGTTTGACCATAGGCAACCCTAAAGACTTGGGTTAGATCAGGGTAAGCTTACGGTTGGAAACCCAGGATCAACTGTAATGAGGTCTTTTTCTTTTTCTTTAAATTTTTAAAAAAGTAATCTCTACACCCAACTTGGGGCTCAAACTTACAACCGGGAGATCAAGAGCTGCATGCTCCACCCACGGAGCTAGCCAGGTGCCCTGAGGTCCTTTTCTGCCCAAGCTAATTTGGTTTTGAAGATCTTTCATCCTGAGAGAAAGGTTTTCTGATTGGAGAGGGGTCCCTGAGCAACCTTGCTGTGGTTTAGAATTCTGGCAAGGTGTGGGGAAGTTATCCTACACGGAGGTTCAGGGATCCTGTGGTTGCTTCTGATTTTGAACATGAGTTTAGTCCCAAAGAGAGCATCCGAGGCAGATGTAGATGGAAAGAGCTCTTCTCTGGCTATCCGAGGCCAGATCTAAGTTTCATTGTCCTGGGGGAGGCAAGGTAATGAGTCTCTGCTCCTAGTGGCTTGCGGCTCACCTCTCCAAGGCAGAGAATTTTCAGCAGAGAACAAATGAGCATTTCCTACTTTGAGCTGTTCTTTTCTCTACCACCAGCAAATCTAACTGGGAGATTGCCTCAGGGTTTGGGGCTAGCAACATTAAAAAATGAGATTCTTAAAGTTTGCTGCCATGAAGAAATTCAGCATGAATCTTTGAAGAGAAGATTCTAAGCAATTTAGTCAGTACTTAATAACTAAAAGCAGGACTGGTATAGAAAAGTCAGGATCAAAGAGAGTAATTGTTGGAAACATCCTCTCTATGACTAATGTAAATTATTCGCAGTTTATTAAAGATGGCAGAGGCGTGGAGGATTTAGCCCTTCAGTGGAGAGGAGCTGCGGCTTACTCAGAAGAGGAAATTTTGCCTGTAAATTCTTCACAAGACCTCATTACCGGGACAAGTGCTACATTCAAACAGGCCTCTATTTCAAAATTAAAATGCATTCTACTTCTAAATTAAGAATCTGAAAGTATTTCTACTTTCCTCGGTATCTTAATTTACTTATCTGCTGATAGTAATATTCCATTTTTTTTGTTTTATTTTTAATAATATTCCATTAAAGATGATTGAAATAGCTATGTGTGGATAGAAAACATATTGGAGTGGAATTTTCTAGTTGCTGGACACAATTATACAACAGAAGAACCATGACAATATATAGAACAGAAAAAAAGAGGTGGATATGTTTAAAAAACATTTTTACTAACTATTTTAGAACAATTCAGTAAAAGCAGAAAATGGATTTTGACAACTAATACTCACCAAGGTGCAAAAAAAAACCCAGTAGAAATTGCATTCTTTTGTCAGGAACTGATTAAATTCAGTTTTGCTAGGTTAAAAAAAAAAAAGGAGGTTAAAGTCAGGCACTGATAGAATCAATAATTGCCATCAACTTTCAATGATTCAAAAATCTGATGATTCTTTAGGGACACAAAATATCTACAGTGCCCAATTTCTTAAAAAGTAAGAGTGCATAAAATTTTTACCAATATTTGTTCTCTATTTTCTTGAAATCACAGAATGCAATAGTTTGCAGGAACTATATGAAACAAATACAATTTCATTTGCATATTTTTATTTACCTATTTTTGTCCTCTAATTGTTTAGAAAAAAATTTTTAATTATGCCATCAGTATGTACTCATTATTGAAAACACAGAAAAATCAGACAGGCAAAGTGAGGGAATTATTATCCATAGTAGTACCACCCAGAGACAAGTGGTTAATATCTTGCTGTATGTTTTTCCATAGTGCTTCCCTTCCATATAAGTATTTTCCAAAAATGATAGCATATTGTATGCTTGTTTCAATCGATGCATCCCAGACATCTCTCTGTACCAACAAATATAATTTTACATCAGTAATTTTTCAACCTAGTGAGGGACATCAGGATCACCTGGGGGCTTCCACAAACCAAACTTGTGTCCCCGTTTGTAGATTCAGCCATGTCCCCCTAGATGGAGGGTGCCCCCAAGTCACTGTGTGGGGAAGCCTGATAGAGATGGGTGTGTACATGCCCCGCAGGGGTTGGGAGGAGAGAAGGTAAAATGTTCTCCTGCACCAGTATTTTTAAATTACTGGATAATAGTCCTCTGAATGCAGGAACCAGAATTTATTTAACGAATCCTCTCTTGGTGGATGTGTGCTTTGTTTCTAGTATTTTCCTGTTCTAGACATTTTTGCTAAATCTTTATTCATATCCTGAATTTCTCCCCAGGATACATTAAGTGGAGTGGAACTAATGGATCAAAGAGCATGTGTGTATTTGGGTGTCTGTGTGCACACAAACATACATATGTGTACGTAAAGAGTACATTGACATACGCAAACATACTACACGCATGTAGCATGTGTGTGTGTATAAAGCTGCTGTTACTGCCAAGTTGACATGTGGACATTTCGTCCCAGTGCACATGCTCACCAACAGCCAATGAGAATAGCTGCTCACTTGTGCCCTTCCCAACACGGAGTATTATGAATTTTTAAAGCTTTGTCAATTTAAAGAGCAAAAAATTTATACATTGTCCTTATTGTTTTAATGTTTCTATTTGGGTAGTAGTGAACGTAAAAATGCTTTTCCATGTATTTACAGGTGAGAATTATTTTTGCCCTTTGATCCTTCGAGGCTTTTCCTAGTGAATTCTTTGTTTTCCTCCCTGCCCAAGCTCTGAGTCCCCCTAACTTGATGTGCCTGGCATTCCGCTCTCAGAACTCTCCTCTCATGCTCTTGGCTTTGCCTTGAATGCCACCCTCCTAAATGCCAGCCTCCTTACGAAGTCTTTTGTTTAAATGCCTGATTTTAGGCGAATTTCCTTCTGTGATCCAAGTTCTTCCCCCAGCCTGGGCTTTGTTTTGGAATTCCCAATGTCATAAGAAGATGAGTCACTGAGAAGCAGTGCCCCCTGCAGCATCTCCAACTGATAATGAGTCCTCTCTCTTAAAGTCTGCGATTTTGGACTGCTCCCTGTATACAAAACCTTGTCAAGACCTACAGGAGAATCCAGAACGGAGCTTTCAGAAGGTCCATTCTATGTGGGGTCACCTGAGCGCCTTTTCTAGGTGGCGCTGTCTTGTCGCCTTTTCCTCAGTCAGGGCATGTGGCTTGGGTCCCTCACTCAGATATGCTTTTGAAACCGAGAAATTCCCCATCCTGATGTCCTGATTCAGAACTCCAGCCTGCGTGCTTCATTTTGTCAAATGCAGGACGAATAACAGCGTGGTTATCCTTTTAATAAGAATGGGCAATACAAGCAAAGTATGAAAGTATTCTTCTCTATAACCAGAGAAACTGAACTCGGTGAGATTATGATGTATGCGAACAGCCTACAATTCAGGGCTTGAAATGATCTAGCCTCTGGGTTGCTGAAAGCCATTGAAATTACGAAATTACGCAGCATCTCTGCTTCTCTCCAGTGGGGAATCCATTCACAGGGCAGATTCCAAACTGAAACACTGTTTCCAACTACAGATGAGGGCTAAAATCTTCCTCCTCTGGGAAGGTGGGAGGGACGCAGATGGCACAATTCTAATGACCCAGGTTTAGAGAGAAAGAAGACTGCCATGTTGACCACGGGAGCAAAACTCGTGTGAAAGGAAATGCCTTTGGAGACAAACCATAAGAAACTCTTAACCATCGGAAACAAACTGGGGGTTGCTGGAGGGGAGTGGGGTGGGGGATGGGGAAACTGGGTGATGGACATTGGGGAGGGTATGTGATGTAATGATCACTGGGTATTATATAAGACTGATGAATCACAGACCTGGACCCCTGAAACAAATAATACATTATATGTTAATTAATTGAGTTTAAATTAAAAAAAAGAAAGGGATGCCTTTGGCAGAGCACGGGGGATGGGGGGTGGGGGACAAAACTTCCTAGTATCACAGTTCATCACACATCTGTGATGCAAATAAACTCCTGGGAATTTTGTCAGTCTACAAAGTATCTTCAAGCAACAGTAAAGATCATGATACAAGGAAGTGAACCTCCCAGCATGCATCAGCCAGGCTCCAGCCTGACTTGCTCCAAAGAAGAGAGCCCCAGAAGGGGAACCCAAGCTAGACTAGAATAGATACCATTCTCTTATTCATAATTGCTCAATGCATATCACCCAGCTCCTCAGTGCAGATTACCTCGGGCTTATCGATAATTCCCCTGCTGGCTGAGCACCTCCAAAGCTCTGGCCGCAGCTCAGAAACCCCTGGGAAGATTATTTTTTCATGACTTCTTTTTAAAATACTTATTTATTTTCTGATACAATACACATAACATAAATCTACCATCTTGACCATCTGAAAGTGGTTTAAGTACAGTCACATTATTGGGCGGGCCAATCCCCAGAACTCTTCATCTAGGAAAACCGAAACTCTGTACCCATGAAACAGCTTGTCAATCTCTGGTCCCCCTAGCCCCCTGGCAAACCACCGATCCAGTTTCTGCCTCTATGAATCTGACTACTCCAGGTACCTCATACAAGTAGAATCATACAGTATCTTTTTGTGACTCACTTGTTTCACTTAGTATGATGTTTCTGAGATTCATCCATGTTGTAGCATGTGTCAGAATTTCCTTCTTTTTTAAGGCTGAATAATATTCCATTGTATGTACGGGGGAGATTTTTAAGTGACTGATGCTCAGGCCCAACTCAGACCAATTCAGTCAGAATGGCTGGAGTGAGACCCAGGTGCCAATGTGTCCACGATGCCCCCCAGAGGATTCTCATATGTAGCCAGGGCAGAGAACCACCAATGGCTTGTGAACCCCTAAAACTCATCAACTTGCCCACATACCTGCCCTCCTCCTGGATTCCATTCTAAGAGAAGGGCATAACCAATGGCTCCAAATGTTGATGCACATTTGAATCTCCTGGCCTGTTTTACACGTCCTGCTGCCCAGGGAACATTTTATCCCAATCAAATCAGAATATCTGGAGGTGGGGTGCCAGCAACAGTGGTTTTTTTTTTTTTTTCTTTTAAGATTCTAGGTAATTCCAACGTGCAGCCAAGTCTGGGAGCCACTGGGGTTACCATGGCCCGACTTGCTTAGGCCAGAATGTTGAGGGTCATCCTTGTTCCCTCCCTGTCACGCTTCTGAATTTAAATTTGATCTCCTCTCCTTAAACAGTCATTCTCAATGTGTGGTCCATGGATTTAACAAGGTGACCAGTTCATCCCAGTGTGCAGGGGACTTTACTTGTGTTAGCACCAAAAGTTCCCAGGTCCTTGGGATGCCCTTTGGTCTGGGCAAATTCAAATGTTGGTCACCCTACTGGATCACCAGCATCAGCATCACCTGGGAACTGGTTAGAAATGCGAATGATCAGGCCCCGGCACTAGACCCATTGATTCAGAACGTCTAGGGATGGGGCCCAGCACCGTGCACTTTTACAAAGCCCTCCAGATGAGGCTGATGTATGCCCAAGTTTGAGAACCACTGCTCATGCAGTAACTCCCGGGTCCAAACACTGAAGACCAGAGCTGCTACTGCTGGGACAGCAGTAACACCTCACGAGAACCTAATCTGTGCCACGTGCATTCCCAATTGTCTGCCTGGGCTGGGTGGCCCCCCACTTAAGGCACTGCAGGTCCAGGCTGTGGTACGGGGGGGGACAGAGCAGGTGGGTGGGGGCACCCTTCAACCCGTCATGCCACTGGGCTTTGTAGATCATGCAAACAAGACCAAAGCAGCCCCAGCAGGGATGGCCCCTTTTTACCGCTGAATAATATTCCATTATATGGATGCATATACCACTTTGTTTAGCCATTCATCAGTTCATGAACATTTTTCTCTACTTTTCAGCTATTATGAATAATGCTGCTATGAACATTTATCTACAAGTTTTTGTATGGATGGATGTATTTTCATTTCTCTGGGGTAAATGCATCACCGTAGAAAAACACTCTGTTTCTTAAACTAATGTTAAGACCTCGTCTAAACCTTTCTCAGAGACTGTAAGCACTTGAAGGCCAACATTCATCTTCTTTTCCTCAGAGGTATGTAGAAAAATACCAAAAACATTTGCCAACTTGAAGTCATTGCCACTTGCATCTCTTTTTCTGTTTTTTAATTTATTTTATTTTGTTATGTTATGTTAGTCACCATATAGTACATTAGTTTTTGATGCCATGTTCCATGATTCATTGCTTTCGTATAACACCCAGTGCTCCGTGCAGTACGTGCCCTCCTCAATACCCATCACCGGGCTAACCCATCCCCCCACCCCCCTCCCCTTTAAAACACTCAGTTTGTTTCTCAGAGTCCATCGTCTCTCATGGTTCATCTCTCCCTCTGATATCCCCCCCCTTCATTTTTCCCTTCCTTCTCCTAATGTCCTCCATGCTATTCCTTATGTTCCACAAATAAGTGAAACCATATGATAATTAACTTTCTCTGCTTGACTTATTTCACTTAGCACAGTCTCCTCCAGTCCCATCCATGTTGATGTAAAAGTTGGGTATTCATCCTTTCTGATGGTTGAGTAATATTCCACTGTATATATGGACCACATCTTCTTTATCCATTCATCTCTTGAAGGGCATCTCGGCTCTTCCCACAGTTTGGCTATTGCTGACATTGCTGCTATGAATATTGGGGTGCATATGGCCCTTCTTTTCACTACATCTCTGTCTTGGGGTAAATACCCAATAGTGCAATTGCTGGGTCATAGGGTAGCTCTATTTTTAATTTTTTGAGGCACCTCCACACTGTTTTCCAAAGTGGCTGTACCAACTTGCATTCCCACCAACAGTGTAAGACGGTTCCCCTTTCTCCACAGCCTCTCCAACATTGTTTCTTGCCTTGTCAATTTTTGCAATTCTAACTGGTATAAGGTGGTATCTCAATGTGGTTTTGATTTGAATTTCCCTGATGGCTAATGATGATGAACACTCTTTTCATGTGTCTGTTAGCCATTTGTATGTCTTCTTTTGAGAAGTGTTTGCTCATGTGTTCTGCCCAATTTTGACTTGAGTATTTGTTTTTTGGGTGTTGAGTTTGAGTTCTTTATAGATCTTGGATACCAGCCCTTTATCTGTAGTGTCATTTGCAAATATCTTCTCCCATTCTGTGGGTTGCCTCTTTGTCTTGTTGACTGTTTCCTTTGCTGTGCAGAAGCTTTTTATCTTGAGGAAGTCCCAAAAGTTCATTTTTGATTTTGTTTCACTTGCCTTTGGAGATGTATCTTGAAAGAAGTTGCTGTGGCCGATGTCAAAGAGGTTACTATGTTCTCCTCTAGGATTTTGATGGATTCCTGTCTCACATTGAAGTCTTCCATCCATTTTGAGTTTATCTTTGTGTATGGTGTTAGAGAATGGTTGAGTTTCTTTCTTCTGCATGTGGCAGTCCAATTTTCCCAGCACCATTTATTGAAAAGACTGTCTCTTTTCCATTGCATACTTTTTCCTGCTTTGTCAAAGATTATTTGACCATAGAGTTGAGGGTCCATATCTGGGCTCTCTATTTTGTTCCATTGGTCTATATGTCTGTTTTTGTGCCAGTATCATGCTGTCTTGGTGATCACATCTTTGTAATATAGCTTGAAATCAGGCAACGTGATGCCCCTAGCTTTGTTTTTCTTTTTCAACATTTCCTTGGCGATTCAGGGTCTTTTCTGATTCCATACAAATTTTAGGATTGTTTGTTTCAGCGCTTTGAAAAATGTCATTGGAATTTTGATCAGGATGGTGTTGAAGGTATAGATTGCTCTGGGCAGCATAGATGACCACTCTGCTCAAGAATGTTTGAGTCAACCAGGAAATCAAAGAAGAACTTAAACAATTCATGGAAAACCAATGAGAACAAAACACATTGGTCCAAAACCTGTGGGATACTGCAAAGGTGGTTTTAAGGGGGAAATACATAGCCATCCAAGCCTCACTCAAAAAAATAGAAAAATCCCAAATTCACCAACTAACTTTACACCTTAAGGAACTGAAGAAAAAGCAACAAATGATGCCTAAGCCACGCATTAGAAGAGAAATAATTAAGATTAGAGCAGAGATCAATGAATTAGAAATCAGAAACACAGTAGATCAGATCAACAAAACTAGAAGCTGGTTCTTTGAAAGAATTAATAAGATCAATAAACCACTGGCCAGACTTATCCAAAAGAAAAGAGAAAGGACCCAAATTAATAAAATTATAAATGAAAGGGGGAGAGATCACGACTAACACCAAGGAAATAGAAACAATTATTAGAAATTGTTATCAACAACTATATGCCAATAAATTGAGCAACCTGGAAGAAATCGATGCCTTCCTGGAAACCTATAAACTCCCAAGACTGAAACAGGAAGAAATTGACAACCTGAATAGGCCAATAACCAGTAACGAGATTGAAGCAGTGATCAAAAACCTCCCAAAAAACAAGAGTCCAGGGCCTGATGGATTCCCTGGGGAATTCTACCAAACATTCAAAGAAGAAATAATACCTATCCTCCTGAAGCTGTTTCAAAAAATAGAAACAGCAGGAAAGCTTCCAGACTCATTCTATGAGGCCAGCATTACCTTAATCCCCAAACCAGGCAAAGACCCCATCAAGAAGGAGAATTTCAGACCGATATCCTTGATGAATATGGATTCCAAAATTCTCAACAAAATCCTAGCTAATAGGATCCAACAATACATTAAAAGGATCATCCACCACGACCAGGTGGGATTTATCCCCAGGATACAAGGTGGTTCAACATTTGCAAATCAATCAATGTGATAGAACACATTAATAAGAGAGAGAAGAACCATATGGTCCTCTCAATTGATGCAGAAAAAGCATTTGACAAAATACAGCATCCTTTCCTGATTTAAACTCTTCAGAGTATAGAGATAGAGGGAACATTCCTCAATTTCATAAAATCCATCTATGAAAAACCCACAGTGAATATCATCCTCAATGAGGAAAAGATGAGAGCCTTTCCCTTAAGATCAGGAACATGATAAGGATGCCCACTCTCACCACTATTGTTCAACATAGTACTAGAAGTCCTAGCAACAGCGATCAGACAACAAAAAGAAATCAAAGGTATTCAAATTGGCAAAGAAGAAGTCAAACTCTCTCTCTTCAGAGATGACATGATACTTTATGTGGAGAACCCAAAAGACTCCAGCCCCAAATTACTAGAACCCATACAGCAATCCAGTAATATGGCAGGATACAAAAGCAATGCACAGAAATCAGTTGCTTTCTTATACACCAACAATGCAAGTGTAGAAAGAGAAATTCAAGAAACGATTCCATTTACAATAGCACCAAAAACCATAAGATACCTTGTAAACCTAAGCAAAGAGGTAAAGGATCTATACTCTAGGGACTACAGAACACTCATGAGAGAAACTGAAGAAGACACAAAAAGATGGAAAAACATTCCATACTCATGGATCGGCAGTTTGCATTTCTGCTAAAATACGTCAGCATCCAACCTTGACGCCAACTGCATGCGTGGTGTTCTAGCTTGATTTTTGTTACTGCCTCTTTCACGAACTTCACCTCATCTGTCCCGACTTGAAGGCCTTGACTGTGCCCTGGATGGGCCCATCCCTGCTGGGGCTGCTTTGGCTTTGTTTTCACAATCCCCATGGCAATTGCCAATCCTGGGTGTTCCCTGATGCGGACCTTTCTCTGCCTCTTCCCCCCACCGCCTTATTCTGTGGCTTCTAGTTCCGGACGTTCTCCCCATTTCCATTGGTCTTTGCTTTCCAGAGTCCCAGTGTGAATCTAGAGGTCTTTAAACCTGCAAGTTTAAATACTGTAAGAGGAGGCACTTGGGAGATCAATGCCCACTCCTAATTTTGTTTTCATATCACAGCTGGAAGAAACTCTAAAGGAGCTCATCCATTCCCGGTCTTTGTCTCCATTTAGAACTGATCTAGAACTTTGCTTAGGGAAACAATCCGGAACCCACATCCTGTGAAGGATTTACAGCTTTCAGGTCAGAAGAACTGGTCTGGGGCCAAAGCATCCACACATGGGGTTCTACAGGGCCCAGGGGTGTGATGGGTAGAAAATGGGCTGGGGTCCCCGGCCTCCTGTCCTCCAGCCAAGTAGTGGGAGTGGTCCCAAAGGAAGGCCAACACTGGGGTTTAATCCGATTCTTTAATCCAGCTATCTCTGAAATCCCTGAGGCCCAGGCTATGAAGACGTGAGTTAATTCTGGTGAATTCAGGCTACTAAAAATATTCTCCTTGAAATGTCCAATAAAATGTGGCAAAGGGGCTTCAATCAGCCCCCATTTTATTTCTCTATGTCATTTTTCAATGGGTTCCTGGCATCCTGTTACCAATTCATTCCTTCTATCTCACCTCACTCAATTCTACTTCCTGATAAAGAATCTCCTTCCTTCTCAGCAAAGGTGGATTATGGCTGATCCCTGTGAATACATGGGAAAGGCCGAGGGCCAGATCCGCTTTCCTGCTTTCAAGAGCGCGGTGGGTTCTCAGGATTGGTTTGCCCAGCAGAGAACCCTAGGTCTATGGACATTTGTGGCTGTCACATTGGAGAGGAGGATCTACTGACATCTAGTGGGCAGAGGCCGGGGATACGGCTAGAGAGTCTCCTACCACGCACAGGGCAGCCCCATCCCTCTGAGTAGGAATGATCTTGCCCCAAATCTCAACGGTGCCCTGAGGCAGGGCCTTGTCACCCCCGTGTCCATAAGCTCCTCAGCTCTGGTCCTGCTCCCAGCTTTCTGTCTCCCATTTGAGATGATCGAAGTCCCAAGCTACATGAGTGTTAGAGTATGCAGTCTGGCAACTCTTACAAAATCTGTTTGCTGAAATCACCCAGTCTCCATAAAAACGCACGGCTGTACATAGAGCACATTTTCGGGTGCGGTGGTCACCTCCCCCATACCTTCCTTCAGCAGGCTTTCCATTTCATTGGTGCTGCTTGTCTAGTTGGTGTACCAGACCTGATCTTTGCGAAGCTTCACAGAGGCCACATGCAATTTCTTTCTTGCTAAATTCATTGGTGAGTTTAGGTGATATTTGTAAAAGTAATCGGGATGAAGAAACACACTATCACCCCTTATTTGGACAAAGAGTGTGTAAATATGTTTACAAAGGCACCGGATGCATTTTAGTGATCGTTTAGGGAATGCCGCTAGAGGACCCTGGGCCCAATCTATAATAAGTGTCACACTAAACAGTAAAGTATGTGAAACTGACAATAACTAATTTCCCAGCATTGCTAATCAATTTTAATTTACTGACCACCACCATTACCTCATCTGCCCTCACTGGAAGGTTGTGCTCAACGGGACAGCTCGTCAAACAGTTTCTTCTTTTTTGTGAAAACATGTGGAGGCAACAGAGGGAGACATGAGGGGATTTAATGTCGAGCTGCCCAGCAGTGTCCAAACACTATCCTAGGTAGACCCACAGGTGCAAACAGCGCGTGGAAAACAGCCTCTCTGCAGGTTTCCTTCTGCAAATTGTACAGTAATCTCTAATCCACGGGGATCATTATAATCCACATATTTATACTAGCCCTTAATTCTTTTTCTGGAACACTTCAAATGGGTTATTTTACACATTTTAAAATGACAGTTCTCATGGAAACCTTATGTTTAACTTTCCCTTATCTGTGTAACACGTTTTTTTTTTCCTCCCACATTACTTCAGGAATCATTAGATATTTCAACTGTGTTGCCCTAAATTGCATCGCAGTGAGGAATGCAGAACATGAAGCTATAAATCTCACTTTCCCTTAAATTACAGCAGACACCATGCTCTCCTTAAAACTCACCACTTATACATACCTAAGATACTAACAATATATTTTGAAAATACGGCTAGTTCTACAGAATTGGGACATTTTCCCAACTGTCCCAAGTTGTATCACCATGGGAAAGTAAGTATTCACCTATTATACAATTTATAAATTGTGCAGCTCAACATTGCATCATTCAAAGCTTTCTTTAAGGAACAGAAAAGCTCAGGTCACTGGCTGCACCCCACTGGCCACTAAGCACCAATTTTTGCCACTGGCTATTGTACTGTGTACCTGTCTTGTGTATACATGTTATCTGATTATCATTCTGTGAAAGTAACACATATACTCCATGCTCTGATATATTTTCCTCTACGCTGGCTCCCCTCATACACAACAAATTCTGAATTTGCTGATAGCTTCACTTAATCAAAAACTGCCAACATGTCAGGGAGAGAGAAGATAAGACTTACCGGGATTTGCGAGGCTGTGCTGAGAGGCGCAGGCTGCAAACAGAGCGTGTAAAGGCACACCTGAAAGTGAGAGTTTAAGGAGAAAACCTCTCCCCCAAGGCACCTACAGGGAGGGGAAAAAAGATGGGAAATGTTCCTGAACCTGCCATAAAAGGTGATGCGTGAAGTTACTTGCCTTGGGTTTTGACGTACACACGGCACGCCCACACCCACCCACCCACACACACACACCCTTGTATACAGAGGCAAAGAGCTCTATTTTACAGCAAATGTTCTTCATTAGGTGCCAGACTTCTGAAAGCAAAAGCTGGGAGGAGTTGAGATCAGGGTCACAACAACAAATTACAATATTCCTACCAAATTTGTAACTAAGTTGCAGCTTCCCCTTAGCTGCTCCAGCCTCGTGAAACTAAGAGGGAAGACTCAAAGAATTAGAGGCTCACACTGCTCCCCCAAGCAACCAGGGTGCAGTGTTTTCTTTTCTTTTTATTTTTTTTAAAGATTTTATTTATTTGAGAGAGAGAATGAGATAGAGAGAGAGAGCACGAGACAGGGGAGGGTCAGAGGGAGAAGCAGACTCCCTGCTGAGCAGGGAGGCCAATGCAGGACTCGATGCTGGGACTCCAGGATCATGACCTGAGCCGAAGGCAGTCGCTTAACCAACTGAGCCACCCAGGCGCCCCGGGTGCAGTGTTTTCTTGAGGAATGAATTGTCTGTGGGAGCAGCCCGGAGTTCCTTTGGATGGAAGCTTTAGGCACATTCAAACACTTGCCAGTAGGCATCCTTCCTACTTGCCATTGTAATGTGTTGCAAAGTAAATCTCACCCTGGAGAAGAGTGGTTGATAAACGCAGATTTTTTATTATTCACTAACTTGTATAGTCTTTTGCTCCGGAGTCCTTGCTTTCAGATACCAGGCTTTTGGTGCTTTGGAGAAAAGAAACTGTATCTAATGAAACTAACAGAGAAAGAGCAAGACAGTCCGCGGAATACTTTGGCTCCTAGAATTTGAGTAGTAAAGGTATTCTCTACAAATGCGTCATTAAGACAAAATTAACTAACCCATTTCACTGATTTATACTGACATCTGTCCAAGAGAAGACATGGCAGAGAAGATCAGTCTTTCCACATTCACTCAGCCTTGAAAATCTCTGTTTTTACCTTTACCCAGATACTTTGGTAGCACATGCTCTGCTATGGAAATTCTGGAAATACTATCAAGTACCTCCCAGGTTGGGAGTGATTGGCTTTATTCCTCCATTATTTAATTGGATCTATGTCTGTAAGTTATTAAGCAAACAATGTTTATGTTGTCATATACCAAAGAGATAAAAGAAAATATTCTTGTCTTCTACCTTCCCCTTTAAATGTTGATGTTTCCTCTGGGCTTTATCACCTGAGAAATCTTTGTGTGTATTCCTGAGGCAAACTCATTCAGATAGTTTCATGGCTTAAACCACTTCTTTATCTCCAACCCCACCTACTTCCTGAGCTTTGGCTCCATGCTCCCAACTGCCTACGGACACCTCTCTCTGGATGACTCACCAGTACCTCAAACATAAGACGTTCACAGTTGAACTCTTGTGTTGTTGGAATCTCTCCCTCTTTCTCATCCTCATACCTTCTCAGTTAATGGCGTCTTTATCCAGTCATTTGTCCAAGCTGGGAACCTCAGCTGTGCTTAATTCCATGCCCCCTCCTTCCGTTGCCCTGAGACATAAAATCACACTCTCGGAGCACAGCCTCCCTGAACATTTGATGGGGTCCAGTGACAGACAGGGATGTGGTCTTCCGCTTCTTCCCCCAAAGTTCCTATGGTTTCCCCTCAGCACAAGCGTGGCTGGTGGTCAGTCACAGTGTTAGTGACTCCCCTTGGGCCCTGGCTTGCTGGCCCTGGGACACTGTCCTGTCGTTTCAGAGGGAGATTGCGGGGCTCACACTGGGTCTCAGAGCATCACCAATGGGAGGATTTAAAGGCTCCATCCTCATGGCGCTTCCTTCCGGTTCCTGTCCATTTGGAACAGCCCCTGCATCCCAGTTTACCACGCCCCCCCGTTGTCAGTCAGTGGGTCAGAACTTCCACTGGCTTTACTCCTAAAATCCCTTCTAGTACAGTGCAGGAAAGTGGGGGTGCTGGGGGGAAGAAGGCTAAATATTACTGACTGGACTGTTTCATTTTGCTTACAAAGACCAAATTTAACATCTCGTGGCCAGGTCCTGAGGACCAAAACAGAGTTATGTCTCCCTCAGTTACTCAAAGCAGAACATTTTACAACATCACATTTTTGGTTTGACGTTTAACTTAGCGTTTCTCAAGATGAGAGTGGTCAAATAATATTATGAAGGAAATCTCTCCCAAATGCTGGTAACTCAGCTGTTTTTCTCCACTTATTCTTTCTTCTCTAGCCTTATATCAAAGTATTCGTTGGAGCTGTCGTCATTTCTCATAGTCTCTGTTGCCTAAATTTTATTTTTTTAAATTTATTTAAAGAGAGCGTGCACACACACACGCACGAGCTGGGGGGGGAGGGGCAGAGGGAGAGAGTCCCAAGCAGACTCCCTGCTGACACGGTGCCCCTGGCGGCGGCGGGGGGGGGGGGGGTCTCAATTTTAGGACTCTGAATTAAGAGTCAGATACTCAACCGAATGAGCCACCCAGGTGCCCCACTGTTGCCCAGATTTTATCCTTGCTTCTTCTGAGCCATCATCCTCATTGTCACCAGAGAACACAGATTTAGACTTCAGGCTTCTTCGCTGACAATCCTTCACCGGCAGCCTTTCGCTTACCGGATCCACGTTTCTTAGTGCAGCAGAACAAAATGGGGTTACAGTCTGGCCCCAACACCGCTTGCGCACTGCCTGCCTGAGAGCTAGGCTTTGCTCCCTCTGTCCCTGGGCACGTCACGCACTCGTGTGACTCAAGCCTTGGCATAGGCCATTCCTTCCTGTGAGACACCATTCTCCCCTCTCCACTTTTCCTTTAGCTGCCACCTTTTGTAAACCTTTTCTAGATTCCTCCAGAGACAGCTGGCTGTTCTTGCTTCAGAAGTACAACAATAGAGGGACAGGCTTGCCTTTGCAGTGAAATGTTGGTGGTGGCCTCCCCCTCATTCCTCTGAGCAAGGTGATGTCAAGGACCACAGAGACGACCATCCTTATTGCTCTCCCTCTGACTCAGTGGCTGGGCTGCTCCTGTTTCCCTTGCCCGGAAGCCAGTGGCTCAGTTCTAGCAGGTAAACTCCTGTGTACCCTCTGATCTTCATTATCACCAGACTCAAGGTCCAGTGCTCAAGGGCCTGGCGCTGGGTATTCTAATGCCCACCAGGGGGCAGCACTTCTGAAGTGTCATGCAGACTTCCCTTCCTCCTGCACTGGCCCATTCTGCAGGACTGGGCTTCTGTCCAGGGTCCCTTTCTTTCTGGTAGGTAGCCTGGCTCAGTATCAGGAGGCTAGCACTTTTTCTTCTTCTTTGGGGTAGGTCCCCCTTCCCGTCAGCCTCCACCTATGGCTCTGCCACAGTGGACAGATCCTCAATTTTGGAAGCCTCGTGGATTCTCCACCGCTGGGCCTTGCCTCATCTCCACACTGGATGACCATTACCAGAATTTGGAGGAATCTGGCCTATTCCTCTGCCCCCTAACCTAGTCCTGGAGTATGGACTGATTCTTCTTAAGAAGCTGCTTTCTTAGGGGCGCCGGGGTGGCTCAGGCAGTTAAGCATCTGACTCTTGATTTCGGCTCAGGTCATGATCTCAGGGTCATGAGATCGAGCCCTGCGTTGGGCTCCGTGCTCAGTGGGGAGTCTGCTGGAGATTCTCTCTCTCCTTCTCCCTCTGCCCTTTGCCCCACTCAAACGTGTGAGCTCTCTCTCTCAAATAAATAAATCTTTATTAAAAAAGAAGCTGATCTCTTACTCTTAACTGTAGAGGACAAACTAATGGTTAGCAGGGGGGGAGGTGGAGGGTGGGGGGTGGGTTAACCAGGTGATGGGGATTAAGGAGTATATTTGTGATGAGCACCCGGTGTTGTAGGGAAGCGCTGAATCACTGTATTGTACACCTGAAACTAATATTACCCTGTATGTTAACTAACTGGAATTTAAATTAAAACTTAAAGAAAAAGAAGCTGCTCTCTTGGCCAGTTTTCGTAGCTGAGAGAGCCTGTCACCTACCACCCACCCCCGCCCCCGCCATGATGAATTTACTCAGGCATGATCTTCCACCCTGCAAGTGTTTTGGCCAAGGATTTAAACCATATCACACTGTATTCCCAAATGCCAAGCTGAGTGCAGTGCACACAGTAGGGGCTTGGTTTTTGAATGAGGTGCATTAAGTTGAAGAAACTGCTAACAAAATTATATGGAGAAATCTTTATATCAGAAAAATCGAAATCCCTGAATTTAGGTTTGGAACTTATATTGTAAAATTTATATTGTATATAAAACTTTTATTGTAAAATTGAACTGCTTTCCATTGGCTTTTCAATAGGCATGATAAGTTAGCTGAGTGGATGGCACAGAAAAGTCATCAAAGAGAATTTGCAGGGTGTAAAACATTCAAAGCAAGAGAGCGACAATTTTCTCTAGTGTCTAATAATTTAGAATGGAGGGAAAATTCTTCTTCCTGCCCTCACAAGGCCCTGCGGTAATTTAAATCAACTGTTACTTCTCTTATCAATCATGGTTTGTCTTTTCCACAAAATGTAATTCTCTTTTGTTTCATTTTTTCCCCCCATCTCTTAGACTTCCTTTGTTTCCCTCTCTTAGAGTTCTCCTTTTCTCTGAAGCCAATCTGAATTGCCAGGGATAAGGCAGGAATATCTCGTTCCCTGTTTTGTTTATTCATTTTTTCTGGTTCATGCTTCTGTAGTCATTTTCAGGCAGCTTGATACTTATCAGCTGTAAAATGTCCTGGACTAGAGGGCTTTGTTTCTTAGAAATGAGGGAACCAACCCCACCCCAATCTACTTCCAGGGGATCAGGTGCAATACTTTCTTTTTGGTTCTCAGTGCTCTGTCAAATCCCAACTGACGAGGGACCGTCTTAAGTGTCAACATCTTCTGTTTGCCTTGTGATTAGCCAAGTATAACCATTGCAGGAATTGCAGATGTAAGTGACTTGGGACGCCATGGTTATTCCGTTCTCCTACAAGGATCTATAGGACAAAAATGAAACTAAGGTAGAGTCTTAAATTTTACTCACCTGTCCATATATTAAGGCATCCGGGATAGATCTCCTCTGAAGTGTCAGCTGGGTATGTTTGCTGATTGCTTGCAAAGACACATCTGGGATTCCTACAAGCTCGTGGAAGATGACTGCGAATTGAGCAACCCTTGATACTGATTTTTTTATACAGTATCAACTAGTGAGAGAATAGATTCTATAACCTTTCCTCCAATATTAATGTTATAGACCTTTAAATGCTTTTAAAGTGTTTTACCAAAGTTTCTTACTTGTTATTTAATTCTGTGTTTCTATTTATTGCTGTATTTTAAATCAATGCCCCTTGTTTTTAATGTGTTCCCTAGAGGTCAAATTACCCATTCACTTCAGATGCCCTGGAAAGCAACCCCTAGAAGACTAGAATCATGTCTTTTCCAGGACTAAGCACAGAGGAAGCTTGGAATCAGGAGCTGAAGAAAAAAATGGCTTTCAGTGACACACTGGAACAGATAGATTTAACAGATATATTCAAACATTCCATCCTAAAACAGCAGACTACATTCTTTTCAAGTGCACACAGAACATTCTCCAGAATAGGTCACATAGTAGCCCACAAAACCAGCCTCAACAAATTCAAGAAGATCAAAATCATACCATGTATCTTTTCTGACCACAACACTATGACCACAAAAAAAAATCTGGAAAGACTACAAATATGTAGAGGTTAAATAACATGCTACTGAACAATGAATGGGTCAACCAGGAAATAAAAAGAAGAAATTAAAAAGTACATGGAAACAAATGAAAATGAAAACAGAATGGTCCAAAACCTTTGGGATGCAGCAAAAGCAGTTCTAAGAGGGAAATTTATAGCAATGCCTACCTCAAAAAGCAAGAAAAATTTCAAATAAACAACCTAACTTTACACCTAAAGGAGTTAGGAAAAGAACAACAGACAAAATCTAAAACCAGCAGAAGGAAGGAAATAGTAAAAATTGGATACAGAAACTAAAAAACAAAAACCAACGAAACAAACAAAAACAATAGAACAGATTAATTAAACTAGGAGCTGGTTGTTTGAAAAAAATCAATAAATTTTATAAACTTCTGGATGCCACAGTCATCAAGAAAAAAGAGAAAGGACTCATACAAATAAAGTCACAAATAAGAGAGGAGAAATAACAACCAAGACCACAGAAATACAAAAAATTATAAGAATATTATGGAAAACTGTATGCCAGCAAATTGGACAACCTAGAAGAAATGGATAAATTCCTAGAAACATATAAAGTACCATAACTGAGACAGGAAGAAATAGAAAATTTGAACAGACCAATAATCAGCAAAGACATTGACTCAGTAATCAAAGAACTCCCAACAAGCAAAAGTCCATGATCAGATGGCTTCACAGGCAAAGTTTACCAAACATTTAAAGAAGAATATCTATTCTTCTCAAACTATTCCAAAAAATAAAAACAGAAGGAAAACTTCCAAATTCATTCAAGAGGCCAGCATTATGCTGATTGCAAAACCAAAGACTCCACTAAAAAAGGAGAACTGCAGGCCAATTTCCCTGATGAACATAGATGCACAAATCCTCAATAAAATACTAGGAAACTGAATTCAACAATACATTAAAAAAATCATTCACCACGATCAAGTGGGATTTATTCCTGGGTTTCAAGTGTGGTTCAACATTCACAAATCAATCAGTGTGATACATCACATCAATGAGAGAAAGGATAAGAACCATATAGATGCAGAAAAAGCATTTGACAAAGTATAACAACCATTCATGATAAAAACCTTCAACAAAGTAGGTTTGGAGGGAACTTACTTTAACCATAATAAAGGCCATATATGAAAAACTCACAGCTAGCTAGGATGTGGGGATCCTTGTCCTCAATGGGGAAAAACTGAGAGCTTTTCCCTAAGGTCAGGAACAAGATGAAGATGTCCACTCTCACCATTTCTATTCAGTGTAGTACTGAAAGTCCTTCCCATAGCAATCAGACAACAAAAAGAAATGCATCCAAGTTGGCAAGGAGAAAGTAACTTTCACTCTTTGCAGATGACATGATACAATATATAGAAAACCAAAAAGATTCCATCAGAAAACTGCTAGAACTGGTAAACGAATTTAGTGAAGTTACAGGATTAATGTGCAGAAACCTGTTGCATTTCTATATACCAATAATGAAGAAGCAGAAAGAAATTAAGAAAATGTGGTGCCTGGGTGACTCAATCAGTTGAGCATCCAACTCTTGATTTCAGCTCAGGTCATGATCTCAGGGTCTTGGGACTGAGCTGTGTGTTGGGCTTCATGCTCAGCACAGAGTCTGCTTGAGGATTCTCTCTCCTCTCCCTCTGTCCCTCCTCCTGATCACATATACTCTCTCTCTCTAAAATAAATAAACAAATCTTAAAAAAAAAGAAATTAAGAAAACAATCCCATTTAAAATTGCATCAAAAATAATAAGATACCAGGAACAAACCTAACCAAAAAGGTAAAAGACTTGTACTCTGAAAATTATAAAACACTGATCAAAGAAATTGAAAATAACACAAAGAAGTAGAAAGACATTCCATGCTCATGGATTGGAGGAATGAATGTTGTTAAAATGTCTATACAACCCAAAGCAATCTACACATTTAATGCAATCACTATCAAAATACCAACAGCATTTTTCACAGAACTCCAACAAACAGTTCTAAAATTTGTATGGAACCACAAAGACCCCAAAAGGCCAAAGCAATCTTGAAAAAGAAAAGCAAAGTTTGAGGCATCACAATTCTAGACTTAAAGTTATATTACAAAACTGTAATAATCAAAACAGTATGCTACTGGCACAAAAACAGACACATAGGGGCGCCTGGGTGGCTCGGTCAGTTAAGCGTCTGCCTTCGGCTCAGGTCATGATACCAAGGTCCTGGGATTGAGCCCCACATCAGGCTCCCTGCTCAGCAGGAAGCCTGCTTCTCCCTCTCCCACTCTCTCTGCTTGTTTTCCCTCTCTTGCTGTGTCTCTCTCTGTCATATAAATAAATAAAATCTTAAAAAAAACCCAGACACATAGATCAATGAACACAATAGAAAACCCAGAAATAAACTCACAACTATATGGCCAATTAATCTTTGACAAAGCATGAAAGAATATCCAATGGGAAAAGGACAGTATCCTCAACAAATGGTGTTGGGAAAATTGGACAGCCACATGCAGAAGAAAGATGGGCGGCACCTGGGTGGCTCAGTAGGTTGAGTGACTGACTCTTGGTTTTGGCTCAGGTTGTGATCTCAGGGTCTGAGACTGAGCCCCACATTGGGCTCTGCACTCAGCATGGAGTCTGCTTGGGATTCTCTCTCCCTCTCCCTCTGCCCCTGCCTCTGCTCTCTCTCTCAAATAAATCTTTAAAAAAAAAAAAAGAAAGAAAGAGGACCACTTTCTTACACCATACACAAAAATAAATTCAAAATGGACTGAAGACCCAAAGGTGAGACCTGAAACCATAAAAATCCTAGAAGAGAACACAGGCAGTAACTCCTTTGACTAACACCGATGGGAATTTTTCCTAGATATGTCTCCTGAAGCAAGGGAAACAAAAGCAAAAATACACTATTGGGACTCCATCAAAATAAAAAACTTCTTCTTTGTTTGTTTGTTTTAGAGAGAGCATGTGCGAGTGGAGGGGGAGGGGTAGAGCGAGAGGAAGAGAATCTTAAGCAGGCTCCATGGTCAGTGTGGAGCCCAATGAGGGGCTCAATCTCACAACCCTGAGATCATGGACCTGAGCAGAAATCAAGAGTTGGATGCTTAACCTATTGAGCCATCCAGGTGCCGCCAAAATAAAAAGCTTCTGCACAGGGAAGGAAACAATCAATAAAACTAAAAAGCAACATACAGAATGGAAGAAGGTATTTGTAAATAACATATCTGATAAAGGGTTAGTATCCAAAAGATATAAAGAACTTATATAACTCAACACCAAAAACCAAATAATCCAATTTAAAAACGGACAAAGGGGCACCTGGATGGCTCAGTCTGTTAAGTGTCTGAGTCTTGATTTTTGGCTTACATCATGATCTCAGGGTCATGAGATCTACACCCAGCCCACTGGGTGTAGAGCCTGCTTAAGATTCTCTCTCGCTCTCCTGCTGACATGCATATGTGCGTTCTCTCTCTAAAAAAAAAAAAAGAGAGAGAGAGAGAGAAAAAATGGGCAGAAGACATGGACAGACATTTCTCCAGAGAAGACATCCAGATGGCCAACAAACACATGAAAAGATGTTCATCGTCACTTACCATCAGGAAAATGCAAATGAGAACTACAATGAGATATCGACTCACACCTGTCAGAATGGCTAAAATCAACAACACAAGAAACAACAGGTGTTTCTTTCCATAGTTTGGCTCTTGTGGACATTGCTGTCCATCAACAGATGAATGGATAAAGAAGATGTGGTATACACACACACACACACACACACACACACACACACACACACACACACACAATGGAATATTATGCAGCCATCAAAAGGAATGAAATCTTCCCATTTGCAACGATGTGGATGGAACTGGAGAGTATTATGATGAGCAAAATAAGTCAATCAGAGAAAGACATGTATCATATGATCTCACTGGTATGAGGAATTCTTAATCTCAGGAAACAAACTGAGGGTTGCTGGAGTGGTGGGGGGTGGGAGGGATGGGGCGGCTGGGTGATAGACATTGGGGAGGGCATGTGCTATGGTGAGCGCTGTGAATTGTGCAAGACTGTTGAATCACAGACCTGTACCTCTGAAACATATAATACATTATATGTTAAAAAAAAAAAAAGAAGATAGCAGGAGGGGAAAAATGAAGGGGGGGAAATTGGAGGGGGAGATGAACCATGAGAGACTATGGACTCTGAGAAACAAACTGAGGGTTCTAGAGGGGAGGGGGCTGGGGGAATGGGTTAGCCTGGTGATGGGTATTCAAGGGGGCACGTACTGAATGGAGCACTGGGTGTTATACACAAACAATGAATCATGGAACACTGCATCAAGAACTAATGATGTAATGTATGGTGATTAACATAACATAATAAAATAAAAAAAATTAAAAAAGAAACAACAGGTGTTGGCAAGGATGTGGAGAAAGGGGAAACTGTTCGTGCTCTGTTGGTGGGAGTGCAGACTGGTGCAGCTACTGTGGAAAACGGTATGGAGTTTCCTCAAGAAGTAAAAAATAGAACTACCCTAAAATCCAGCAACTGTACTACCAGGTATTTATCCAAAGAATACAAAAACACTAAATCAAAGGGACACCTGCACCCCTATGTTTATAGCAGCATTATGTATAATAGCCAAGATATGGAAGGAGTCCAAGTGTGCATCGATTGATGAATGGATATATATATACACACATATATTTATATATAATGGAGTATTCTTTAGTCATAAAAAGGATGAAATCTTGCCATTTGCAAGGACATGGATAGAGCTAGAGAGCATAATGGTAAGTGAAATCAGTCAGAGAAAGACAACTACCATAAAATTTCACTTATATGTGGAAGTTAAGAAACAAAACAAATGAGCAAAGGGAAAGAGAGAAACCAAGAAACAGACTCTAAACTATAGAGAATAAACTGATGGTTACCAGAGGGGAGGGGGGAAATAGGGATGGGGGTTAAGGTGTGCACTTGTCATGATGAGCACCAGGTGATATACAGAATTGTCAAACCACTATATTGTACACCTGGAACTAATATAACTCTGTATGTTAACTAATGGGAATTAAAATTAAAATAAAAAAAGAAAAAAGAATTGGAAAAAATAAAAAATATAAAGGAAAAGGAAAACAACGTCATTCATATGTGTTATGATTCACCCATTTAACATGTACAACTCATTGTTTTAAAATATATCACAAAGCTGCACAAACATTACCGCAATCTAATTTTAGAACAGTTTGTCCCCACCACAAAGGGTACTCTATACCCACTAGCCATCAGCCCCCGTTGTTCCTCTAACCCTCCCCTTAGCCCCAAGCAACCACTAATCTACTTTCTATCTCCATAAATTTGCCTATTCTGGACCTTGTATGATAAATGGACTCATACAATAAAAAAAAAATATGAGAGAAGTGAACATTTCATAGCTCTAGGACTGGATATTTCCTTGGAAGGCAACCTGGGAAGAAATTCCTCCGTGCAACCTTATCACAACCAGAATTGCTCGATGAGCCTTGTGGGGTGGTGGCCCACCAAAACAGTGGGGCTGAGCACCTACTCAGATTTGCCCCGACTCAAGATTTCACAAGGGCTCAGAAGTCTTCACTGAGCGCAAGGAGGCCTGCACACCCTGACAGGATGTGGGGAGGATTATCAAATCTCAGGAGATGTCAGACAGCTGATCAGCCTGTAATAAGATTCGGTGGATCTGAATGAAACTAAGACCACAATGCTTAATGGAGCTGACACATGCTGCCAAAACTCCGAAAGGACAGATGCCCACCTACAAAGTCCTCAGGCCGTGAGGAAACCATAAAGCCCTCCCTGACAGGACTGATGCCAGCCACCCTGTGTTACCTCAGAGTGACCTCAGGCAGAGAACCACAGGCACCTGGAGAGAAGATAGATTTACCCTTTGGTTTCTTTTATAACCAACTTTCCCCCCAGAGAAGATGAGATCCTTAAGCCTGCAGGGGCCTAGGTCTGAGGTAATCCTGCTGACTCCCACCTCAGAATCTGCCCTGAAATTCTCCAGTTACCAGACTGAGGTAGACAGAGCTCATAGGGCATTTGAGAGCGATCCAGGGGACTCGAGTACATTGAAGAGTTTTAATAATTCCTATCAGAATTTTAAAAAAATGCATTCCCATACTTATAGGAAAATGT
Source organism: Zalophus californianus (assembly GCF_009762305.2). Classification (NCBI taxonomy): domain Eukaryota; kingdom Metazoa; phylum Chordata; class Mammalia; order Carnivora; family Otariidae; genus Zalophus; species Zalophus californianus. The sequence goes on along the minus strand of NC_045606.1, from coordinate 16,233,264 downwards.
TGAAACGTACCAAATTTTCAGTTGTTGGTCATCTGTGTAAAAGCTGTGTCATTTCTATTCAAAATTGTAAACACAGAGTAGTGGATAATTTTAGTTCTAACTCTTTGCCCTCAAGGTAAGGCATCTAAAACTAGAGAGTTAAATGACTCGGCCAATGCCACATCCTGGTCCACAGCCATCTCCATTTTTCCCGCCCTAACACTCATGGTGGACAGCCATGTTTCTTTTATTTTGTCCTTCCGTGTGATGGCTTTGTGGCACAGTGTCACGCTCGCATACTTAAGGTTTCAGTGAGTCCACAGAAATGGGAGTGTTTTGTAGGAGGACAAGGAATACCGAATCGTTTAATTTCTGCCACAACCCTGTGAGTATTAAATTATTCTCATTTTGCAGATGGGGAAGTTGAGGCACAAAGAAGTAACTTGCCAGCATTGCCTTTCATTCGTTTGAAATGAACTGCTACAACAAGGAAGCAAGAGGAAGTAGAAGTAATGAGGGCCAGGTTGTTGAGGCCTATCATGGGTAAATATCCTGACTATCCTGTGCCTTAAGCCTGAAAGTCAATAGCCAAAATGTTCTAAATTAAAGTCAGACAGCTGTGGAACATTCTGGACCAAAAAAAAAAAAAAAAAAGAACCAATCGTCCCAGAGCACTTCCCTCTAATCACACTGTACTGTGCCAAGAAAAATTGTGAAATGAGGAAAAAGATTCCTGTTGTCCCCAGTAGTATATCCTTTGTCTTTGAGCTCGTTTACAACTGAATACTGAGGGTAATGCAAATGAGTTTTTGTCCATAGAAAGGCAAACTGTGTCCTGTGGAGATGCGAGTGATTATTGCTTATAGATACAGACCAATTGGTTTCGGCACTTTTTCTTAAGATTTATTTATTTTAGAGAAAGAGAGTGAGCGCGTGTGAGTTGGGGGAGGGGCAGAGGGAGAGAATCTTCTAGCAGACTCCCCTTTGAGCACAGAGCCCAAAGACCCAGACCCTGGGATCACAACCTGAGCTGAAGGCAGATGCTTAACCCACTGAGTCACCCAGGCGCCCTGATTTCAGCACTTCTGATGGCTCATATATATGTTTTTTAAAAGAAATTTTCCTTTGAAATGGTTGTCACTTTGTACTAGTTCCCTAATTAATGAATTAAATAAAATCTCTGGCACACGTTTGCTTCATATTTGTATGCAAGCCATCATTCTACTGTTTCAAAAAATTAATCTTAGCAACAGCTTGTCGTTCTGGAATGTGCCTGAATCCCTCCCCAGGAGCCGTCTCCTCTTCCTGTGATTGCTCTGTTCTCTTCTTCATCCGGGTGAGGCGTTGGCAATCCCCAGGCCACAGGCCCTGTCTGGCTCACCAGCTGCTTTTGGAATGGCCTACAAGTTTAGACGGGCTTTTACATCATTAAGATGAAAAAAAAAACCCTCAAAAGAATAATATATCAAAAGAAGAATAAAAGAAGAATTTGTGGAATGAGGCAATGAGATGGAGTACACATTTTCATGTTCGTAAATAAAGCTTGAGGGAAATGGCCATGCTGACTTGTTTACACAGCGCCTGCAACTGCAGAGTCTCACCCAATGACAGAGTTCAGAAGCGGTGAAAGAAAACATACCACCCGCAAAACCAAAAATCGTTACTCTCTGGCCCTTTCCAGAAAACCTATTGCTATGGTTAACAATGGATCTTTGAGTTCCCCCCAGATTCATATATTGAAATCTTGGCCCTCCCAAATGATAGCATTAGGAGGCGGGGCTTTGGGGCAGGTGTTTAGGTCATGCATGCCATCAGTGATCGTGTTAGAGACCCCACAGAGATCGTTGGCCCCTTCCACCACAGGAGGGCACAGAGGTCGGCAGTCTGCAGTCAGGAAGAGGGTTTTCACCAGAAGCCGACCATGCAGGCACCCTGGTCTCAGACTTCCAGCTTCCAGAATTGTGAACAATTAATTTGTTGTTTGTCAGTCACCCAGTCTCTGGTATTTTGTTACGGTAGCCCGAATGGACTAAGACACTCATGATCTATTTAATGTCCCTACGGTCTCAGCATGCCCTCCAGGACCCTCCCTCACTGTCCGGTCTGGGCTGGCTTCCCCCTGGGGTGTGGGTACAGCTACACTTGTGGTGCTTAGACTCCCCTACGCCTTCACACCCAGCCTGTGAATTGCTTGAAGGTGTGGACTGTGTCTTGTTTGCCCTTGCATACCCAGTGCCCAAGAGAGTGCCCGGCCCACAGTGGGCACTCAACATGTGTTGAATGAATGCTTCTCTCATCCTCTGAGCAAACGCATCTCAACATCACAGCGTTCTGAGTAAGTCTTTAACAATCGGCTGTTATCCTATTTTTATTTTTTATTTTGGGGGGGTTAAAGCAATAAGAACTAACCCATTTTTTTAAGTAAAATGACAGAAATTACTAAGTCTTTAAATTCCCCTGAAGAGATATGACATAGCCAGGCAGCAGTGGAGGTAGAAGTAACGATGATGAGCTTGTCGTGGTCTCACAGGGGTGGCTGCACTCCGTGAAGGTGGGATGTGGTGAGAGCACCGGCTGAAGAAGCTTTGGGGACCAGGCCAGCTTTGACCCACATCCCAAGTCGGGCAGGGTGAGGCAGATGGAAGAGCTCCACAGGGTACCTTTCTTGTTTTCCGTGTCTCCGCTTATCTGTGGGTTTCAAAGCCTCTCCTACTAGTCCTCCCATGTCCATGAAGTCATTGGTGTTCTTCTGCTCTGTCCTTGCCACATCAAGAAACTTCTCCCTCATGCCCATTGCATCCTCTACCACTCCACATGTTTGAGCTAACCACTCCCTGGAGTCCAATATTCTGTTTTTGTTTTTGTTTTTTTGTTTTTTTTTCTGGTGGTTCTTTCCAATGCTCTGAATTTCCACTTTCAGAAGGCACTATGGGTGATAAGAGCCAAGGGGTCATGTTCAAGAATTAATTTGGAGTCAAGTCATTAAACAGCATAGGGAATGATGATACGGTTAGGAACACGGTTTGCAGAAAACTCTAAGCCCTTCTAGGGAGCTAAGTATTACACCTGCTGCAAGTGTCCCCAACACTGGCAGACATTCTTCCCCAAATCCGTTGATTTCCTTCCTCAGTCTTCTGGCCTGGATTGCTCACTTTGTCTCATTACAGGATTTGTCATCAACTGGATGACCTAAGGATTCTCTAGTCTCAAACCTGAGACCACGTGGAGTTTGATGCCACCTCTGCCTACTATAAGCCAAGGCACAAATGTCAGATCCTTGAGGGCAGAGACTTTCTTTCCTTCCTTTTGTAGGTGTCATGCCTCTACTATATCATGGGAGCCACAGGACATGTTGGCTTGGCAGGATTAAGTTCCCATTTACCATGTGGTATGGGTTGAAGTGTGTCACCCCCTACTCCTTGAATTCATCTGAAGTTCTAGCCCCCTGTAGTTCAGAATGTGACCGTATTTGAGAATGGGGCCACTGCAGATGTCACCAGTTAAGGTTATCCTGGAGGGGGTGGCCCTGACACAATATGACTTGTGTCCTTACTAAGAAAAGGAGAGATTGGGATATACGGAGGCGTGCACCCAAGGGAAATAACACCATGTGAAACCTGGAGTTATTTTGCTGCAAGCCAAGGACCTATGAGAAGCTGGGAGAGGGGCCTGGAACACATTCTTCTCAAGCATGGCTCTGCCAACATCTTGACCTTGGACTTCTAGTTCCTAGAACTGTGAGACAATACTTTTCTGTATTGTTTAAGCCGCTCAGTTGGTGGTGCTCTCTGCCTTGACAAACACGTCTTAGCATCATACTTTCATCCTTCTCCGTAACCCCAGTATTGGGACTGAGGGTTTAACACTTAAAAGTCACTGACTTTTGGATTTGTCAATCTTCCTTTTTTTCCAAATTGAATGACCCCTTATATTCATTTCCTATCGCTGCCATAACAAATTGCCATAAAATTTGGTGGCTTGAAACAGCACAAATGGATCACCTCACAGTTAGGAGTTTGGAAGTTCAGAGTCTGGACGTTAGCAGGCCTGGCTCCTTCCGGATGCTCTGAGGGAAGAATCCATGTTCTTGTTATTTTCAGCATCAAGAGGCTGCCCGTATTCCATGGCTCCCTGCTTGCTTCTCTCAAATCTCTTCCTTCTTTTTTTTTTTTAATTTTTTTATTGTTATGTTAATCACCATATATTACATAATTTGTTTTGGTGTAGTGTTCCATGATTCACTGTTTGTTCATAACACCCAGTGCTCCATGCAGAATGTGCCCTCTTTAATACCCATCACCAGGCTAACCCATCCCCCCACCCTCCTCCCCTCTAGAACCCTCAGTTTGTTTTTCAGAGTCCATCATCTCTCCTGGTTCATCTCCCCCTCTGACTTACTCCCCTTCATTCTTCCTCTCCTGCTATCTTCTTCTTTTTCTTTTTTCTTAAAATATGTTGCGTTATTTGTTTCAGAAGTACAGATCTGTGATTCAACAGTCTTACACAATTCACAGTGCTCACCGTAGCACATACCCTCCCCAATGTCCATCACCCAGCCACCCCATCCCTCCCACCCCCGACCACTCCAGCAACCCTCAGTTTGTCCCTGAGATTAAGAATTCCTCATATCAGTGAGGTCATATGATACATGTCTTTCTCTGATTGACTTATTTCACTCAGCATAACACCCTCCAGTTCCATCCACGTCGTTGCAAATGGCAAGATCTCATTCCTTTTGATGGCTGCATAATATTCCATTGTGGATATATACCACATCTTCTTTATCCATTCATCTGTCGATGGACATCTTGGCTCTTTCCACAGTTTGGCTATTGTGGACATTGCTGCTATAAACATTGGGGTGCACGTACCCCTTCGGATCCCTACATTTGTATCTTTGGGGTAAGTACCCAGTAGTGCAATTGCTGGATCGGATGGTAGCTCTATTTTCAACTGTTTGAGGAACATCCATACTGTTTTCCAGAGGGGTTGCACCAGCTTGCATTCCCACCAACAGTGTAGGAGGGTTCCCCTTTCTCCACATCCCCGCCAACATCTGTCGTCCCGACTTGTTAATTTTAGCCATTCTGACGGGTGTGAGGTGGTATCTCATTGAGGTTTTGATCAAATCTCTTCCTTCTGTTGTCACATCTACTCATCTGACCCTCCTCCCCCCTCTTAAATGGACGCTCAGATTATATTTGGCCTACCGGATAATCCAAAATTATCTCCCCAGCTCAAGATCCTCAACTTAATCACATTTGCAAAGTCATCTTGACCATGTAACATAACATAGTTCTGTGTCTTGTTTGCCCTTACACACCCAGTGCCCAAGAGAGTGCCCGGCCCACAGTGGGCACTCAACATGTGTTGAATGAATGTTTCTCTCCTCCTCTGAGCAAACGCATCTCAACGTCACAGCGTTCTGAGTAAGTCTTTAACAATTGGCTGTTAACCTATTTTTATTTTTTATCTTGGAGGGGTTAAAGCAATAAGAACTAACCCATTTTTAAAATAAAATGACAGAAATCACTATGTCTTTAAATTCCCCTGAAGAGACATGACATTGGGATTGGGAAGTGGGCATCTTTGGGGGCCAGTATTCTGACTACCATGTCTCTTTCCAAATTCATCTTCCAAGGTCCTCTTCTGGGACCCCTCTTCACCAGCCCATAGTGAAATCTGTTTCTGTCTCTGTCTCTCTATCCACTACCACGGCGCCCCATCCTAGATCCTAATTGTTGGACATGAAGATCACCCCCTTTCTCTAATTTCTCTGAAGGTGACTTGAGTCCAGAGACTATTGCTTACACTCCTCTGGCTCTCCTGAAACATTGCACATTGGCCATGCTCTCAAAGATGTAAAAATTGCTTGAAGGTGGGATCCATTCTTATGTGGTGTAACTAGACACCGTCCAGCAAATCCACACCTCCCAATGTGCCCCCTTCTCTTCCTCCCTTTGCTCACTTAAGATAGAAGCAAGATGGAGTTTGACTGAGCCAAGTAGAGGGCTGAGATCCCAAAGCCATTGTCTGCCCATGAACTTGGTCCCCAGAGTGGAGCTGGTAAGCAGTTAGGCATGACATTCATATTCATTTCATACTGGGTCCTTCCCCTCTCCATGGCAAATAGTCATCATGACACACCACTGGCCACCTCCAGTGAGTCCCAACAATGTTTAAGGGACTTTAGGAAGCACTTGCAAGTGTGGGGAAGTCAAGGAAGCTGTGGTTCTGCCTTCCAGAACATCACATCCGGCAGCCTCACAACCAGGAGAGCTGGATTCTTCTTCAGAACTGGCCATCCTGAAGGCAGGCACTCTAGCGCAGATCTGAAAGGAATGAGATGTGGGTCTGAGCCTGGGCAGGCAGCTCTAAACCCAGGTACCCAGGCAGCTGGGGCTCTCCCTCCATAGCCTTTGGATTGACCTTCAAAAACAGGATTTTTTATTTTTTTTAAATGATTTTTAAAAGATTTTATTTATTAATTTGTCAGAGAGAGAGAGAGTGCACAAGCAGGGGGAGCGGTAGGCAGAGGGAGAGGGAGAAGCAGGCTCCCCATTGAGCAGGGAGCCCAATGCGGGGCTCAATCCCAGGGCCCTGGGATCATGACCTGAGCCGAAGGCAGACGCTCAACCGACTGAGCCACCCAGGCGCCCTTTTCATTTTTAAAATACTGGTCTTTCACAACTGGACGCACCTCCCATCTCTAGCCCTACTCTCCTCCCATTGTGAACACTGGAGTTTTACCTTATGTAGTTTAGGTGCAAGGAGAAATCATTTAAAGGAGGGAGGAGCTTGTATTTGGGAGCCGGCCATACTTGAGTTCACACACTAGATCTCTCCTACAGCTGAGCAATCTCTGTGTCCAGAAAAGCAGTGCCACCTCACAGGACTGATGAGAACTGTAAGTGGGAATGATGTATATGCGGTGCTTTGTAGAGTACCTAGCACTTAATGGGCACCGAAGATGGATTAGTTCTTTTTTTCTCCGTCCTCATTTTAACACAACAAATCCTTACTAACTCAAGGGGATCTAATGCTGAAAACCCATAAAAAGTAGAAAACACCACAAAGATCATTTGCATTTGGGTGACAGAAGGTGAAAGAATATAAAGTAACTTGCAAAGGATTATCTCTTAGCTTAGGCTACCATAGCAATATGCCACAGACTGGGTGGTTTGAACAACAGACATTTATTTTCTCATAGCTCTGGAAGTCCCAGATCCAGGCGCCAGACACGTTGGTTCCTGGTGAGATGCTGCTTCCTGGCTTATAGATGCCCACCTTGTCCCTATATACTCACGTGGGGTGGGAGGTGGGAAGCTTAGATGAGCTAGTGAGCTCTCTGCTGTCCCTTCTAGTTACAACACTAGTCCTAGCTGATCATGACCTCATTTAACCTAAATTACCTCTATAAAGGTCTGTCTCCAAACACAATGACACTAGGGGTTGGGCTTCAACATAAGAATTTGGGGGAGACGTCAGTCCATAATGGATTCCACAGTCAGGCTTATACTTGGAATTTCCTTTTATTTCTGATTTTGCACCGGGCATTTTAAATTGTGTTAAGACCTATAAAACTAGCTTCCTTCCCCACTTCTCCATTTCTGGACATGGCCAGAAAGGAAAGCGGAGGCCGTGGCAGCTTCCCTCATGTTTTGCCATTTCCCCACAGCTCTAGAGATGAATGGGGTCTTCTCCCGGGTCCCCAGATGCACCTGCTCCGTGAGCAGCCCCATGGCTCCCTGCAAACCAAGTGGGACTTCTAATATCACCTGCGTGAGAGGATTTAGCCCTTGTGCGTTTGGAGAGACGTGCAGAGGGGGGAGCAGTGAGCGAGACCACGGACCTTCAACCCTACATACCATCCCTGCTGAAGACCGCGTGCTCCCTGCACCTGTCACCCTCGTCCCTGTCCTCCACCCTAGGCAGGCGTCCACTGAAAGCATCGAGGTACCAGTTGCTGCAGCTCTGACTTATTTTGATAACTCAGTGCTGCAGTGCTTTGTTCTGAAAATACATTCGATCACTGTGTTCCTGTGAAAAGCGGCTCTGTGCCTGTTTCTGTACGTTGTATCCGGCAGTATTATATAAAATTGTACCTTTGTTTTTTAGGGGATTATAAACTTTTCCCCCCTTTTAGCCAGAGAACACAGAGAATAGGGCCGAAGGGAAAACCACAAGCGGGAGTGGCAAACAGTGGGTGATGCCGCTGAGGGAGGGACATCTAGGTTTGCCCCGGTGATCTGGGGAAGAAGGCTTGTCACTTTCCTTCGTGACACCCCTGAGTGCTTAGCAGTCCCTGAAGCTGTGAGCTCTGCTGTCTCGGTGGAGGGAGAAAGGAAAATAAGTCATCCTTTGAAAGAGAAAAGTTCCCAGGTTAGCTGAGGACCTGTCTTCCCCCAGCCAGAGACTTTCCAATCCTGTGTGGCTAGAGTTAAGCATGTGCTCACGGCTTCCTGGGGCTTCTGGAACCCAAGTGGGAATGTAGCAGCCCCAACCTGCACAGGTGGATATGCATCTTCACAAAGGGGCTCGGGCAGTTAGATGCAGGCCTTTGTTCAAATGTCAGCAGAGAGCTCATATGCCCATAACCAGGGTGATGGAGACATAAAGGAATTGCTCTAAAAATGCACAAGTATGTGGATAGATGGTTGCACGCTTATCCCAGTGAGGCCTAGAGAAAGAATCTGGAAATGGTAGCTTTCATGCATTCTTTCCTTAATTCACTCAACCAACATTTATTGAGTGTCAACTTTGAGCCTAGAGCAGAGCCTGGGTGCCACATCCTGGGCACTGAAGAAGTATTTGTGAATGGGTAAGAGAACACACGAGTCTTTGGCATTTTATTCTAGGCACGAGGGACAGGTGATGAACATGAGAAGCGCCTCCAGGCAAAGGGAACAGCAAATACAAAGGCTCTGGGTCAGGAAGGCCCAGAGCAAAGCTGGATGGAGGAAAAGCCAGGGAGCCACTGTGGCTAGAGCATAGTGGAAGGGAAGGAGGGAGAGGCTGTGGCAAGAAATTTGGATTATTTTTTAAGTGGACTGCAGAGATTAGCAAACGGTGGCCAGTGGGCCAAACCTGGCCAGTCACCTTGTAGTGTAAGCACCTGACAATTAGCTTTTTTTGATTGTAATGTACATGTCTGACAATAAGTTTTTGATTGCTGAAGGTATCCACTCCAAAGACATCCATCTCAAGTAAACACAGTGCCAGATAAAGAACCAGGCCCTTGTACCCATAAATCCCTTTTTAGAAAGCTCTGGCTGATTTCCATAACTGACCCTTTGACCGCTTGCTTTTCCTTTCTGGAGCTTTAATTCCTACTTATAGGTTTTACATTTACCAATAAAGAGTAAACCCTTGAAACCCTAGGCACACCAACCTCCACCCCAGTAAAAACAAAGCCCCAAGTCCGTGCTCTTTCTCTCCTTGACCTCACTGTGTGGCCCTAGATATGCTGTGTATCTCTGGGATTTGTGAGCAATAAGCCTTGTCTTGCCCAGTTCCATGATGGTTATTGCTGAGATGCATCTTGCCACCACACTAAGAACCACAAGGGCCAGTCCGTCCATAGGATTGGCTCTGGTGGAAATGTCCGTAGGGGCTCTCCATGGGCCAGGTGAGCGTCCCAGGCATCTCTAGCCAGAGCATCACTATGGAATGGCTGGGACGGACCCAAGACAATTGGCGTAGTCAGCAGGAACGCCTTGCTGCCCTTGCAATTAACCCAGGGAAATGCCCTTTGGCTGCAACTGGCTAACCCAGTTTCCTCCCTCTGAGAAGGAAACACTGCTTTCTGGAGGTCTGTCACACTATGTGCTTTGGCATATTGCCTCTGTTGTGAGTCGCCTGCTGAATCCATCCCAGAAATATCACTGCTGTCATAATTCAGAGCCACATGATCAAGGGCATAGGACCTAACGGGACGATTAGACCACTAATGATAAAGGCCTTAACTGACAATTCTGTAGGTGAGGGTCCTCCATGCCGTGAGGCCAAGGAGAGCTAAGGGGGGTGGACTACATCTCAAGGCTGTGGTCACCATGCAAGGAGAGGCTCTGGGCTAAAGGCCCAGAGAAGGATCTTCCCAGAGGTGAGGAGGATGGGAGACCTCCACTGCAGACTACTGAATTGGTGGGTCATGCCTGGACTAGGTGTCCTAATCCAGAGGAGTGAAATCGCCTTGCAAAGGAAGCCAAGGGCACCACCAGAGGGAAGACACAACAAAGGCCAACAATCCCACATCCCCACTTAGCTCTGCTATTGTTCCTCGTCCCCGACCTGATGGGATATTGTGGGTCAATCCCTGACATGATTTTGCTAAAAAAATGAATGGACAAATATATGTGTCCTAAACACCTGATGCTAATGTCTTCTAAGAACCCCAAGGAGGTACACCAGCTCCTTGATAAATGCAAACCCCAAAGGCTCCCTGGGCATTGCTCAGTGCCATGCATAGCAAGAGGCCAAGGCTCTGGTATTAAGCTCCAGAAGCCTAGGGGCTTTTCCCTAAAGACCCTGTGCATAGCATGCTAGTGGAGGCAGACCCCAATCCCAGAGAGGTCTCTTTGGGATATCCTGGCAAGGAGAGCAGCTGCCTAGGAAGAGGGCTTATGGTGACATTATCCAGAAATTTTTCCAGTAACAACACATAAATTAAGATAACAGGAGAAGAATCAAGAAGTTGTAACAAAGATAAAGAACTGTATCTTAACTGAAATTCAAACTTTCCTTAAAGATTTTGTGTAGCAGGAAGGAGAGAGGGGAGATGATTGTCTATCTTGGGCTTTTAGACCAGGCCTGAAATTGTTACTCCCGGCTGCCAAACTGCATTAACTGGCCAGGATCTCTAAAGACCCTAAAATCTATAAACGTCTAATGATCCACCCAGGTTATATGCTTGTTTCCTCGAAGATACCGCAGATGCTAGCCCCCTCGCCTTTCCCCTGAATGGGGCAGAAGAAAGGAACCTACCTCAGGAGGCGGTCGCTGCCACCACGGGAAAGCGGACAGGGTTATTGAGGATCCGAGGGAGAAGGCGGGAGAAGGGAAGGCAAAAGCGGCTGGAGCCTCCCACATTCATACCAGGGCCCTCCGTCTCCTTATTTGGGTATTTATTGCCCGGGGCTGTGCCCATCCTACCATCTCAGGGATCACAGCTAAGGCCCACTGGGAGTGGAATACAAGAGATGAGGTCCATCTCCCGCTGTGCAAAACAGGCGTGGTCCAGTGGGTCTACATTTCCATGACCGGAGAGACTTAAATGACCTCTCCATTTCTAACCCTGAGGGGGCCCCATCTGACCTCGAGTCCACAGAATTCTTCCTATACCTCCCAGTTAGAGGGCAGCGCTCCTACATTTTACTGGGACTACTGAAACCATTCGAAAGGCAGCAGAGGGTGCTGACATGGTTGCCAGAAGTGAGATTCCCACCCACGCATCCAGACGCTTCAGGCTCCTACTGCCCCACGGCGTCTTCCTCAAACCAGTTTCCCTCAAAGGAGAGGCTGCCCTACTTCGTCCCAACCGAGTTTTGCCCCTTATGCGAATGCACAAGAAAGCCCCTCCTGGGAGTTATGGGAACCCAGGGACCCTGCCCCTTACTCTCTATTTCTAAACCTCTAAACCCCAGACCCTAAAACCAGCATTCTCTCAGCCACAGTCCCCTTCCATCCTCCTGCTGCAAAGCCACCCCCTAGCCCCTGGGCCGCCCCACAACCCTGTCCCCACACGCCCTCTGCCCCTCCCCCACCCTCGAGGCCTGGCAGCTCCCCAGGCTCGTCCCATCTCCCGATACCACTCTGGTGCCCCACTGGGACAATAAAAATGCACCATTCTTTTTGGTCCTTTTAGACACCAGGGCCCAAATCACTGTCATTTGGGGCAATCCCTCAAAAGGGAGGTTTTTTTTGGGAGAAAGGCATCGCCAGTAAAACAATCAAAAGTGTGTAACCCATTTGTATGTAACCATTAGGACCATTCACCTCAAACAGCCTCCTTTGGTGGTGGTCCTTGGCTTTCTTTCCCTGTTTTTAGGCATGGATGCACAGACGTGACACCATGCCACAGGGAACAGGCCCAAGTTCTTGGCTGTCCTGGTGGAACACAGGATGAGTTGACGACTCTTCCTCCTCGGGTCAGGATGGCAAACCCTCCCCAGTATTCACGCAAACAGGGCAACAAATGCCTGTACCCTGTCATTAATGATATGCTTGAGACAGGAGTCATTCAACCCACAGTCTCTCCTTCCAACACCCCATTTGGCCAGTACTTAAACTAGCCACTAATGCTGGTGCCTTGCTCTTGACTATCGATACCTCAAGGCTCAGGTTCCCCTGATTAAAGCTCCAATTCCTAATCTTATAGAATTGATTGAGGACATAGGACAGACCCAAGGAGAGTCCTTTGAGGTCACTGACCTAGTTCGTATGTTCTGCTCTGCTCTTCTTGTGGAGGAATCCCAGACCAACTGCTTTCCCTTTGGAAGGGGCTCAGTGTACGTTTTCGCAGCTCCCAATGATATATTTAGACAGCCCTGCAATTGCACGTAATCTCTGACACTGGGATTTAAATACATTACAATTGGAAAGTGTGGCTTTTCACATTACACTGATGACATTATGCTGAGGGGTCCCTCTGAAGAAGTGGTCTGAGCAGATTTACACACCTTCATAGACCACTTATCCCAATGTGGTTGGATAACCGCCCCTCACAAGATCCAAGGCCCAGCCTCATCAACCAAGTTTCTGGCCATCATCTGGTCCTCCGAAGGCTGAGAAATTCCTCCAACAGTCAAACATCAATTACTTACCATTACACCACCCTCTACCTCAGACGGGCACAACCCATACTATGTCTTCTCATGTTCTGGAAGGATCACATCCTCTGTGCCTCACATTCTTTGCCCTATATATGTAAGCCCACGAAATTCTGCTACCTTCCACTGGGGTGAAGCCCAGCAGGGCACTTTGAAAGCTGCCCAGCAGGTGGTCCAACAAGCCACATCTTAGTACCCCCCACCCCACATTCTGACTTGGGTCCTCGGCCACACCTGACTATGCCTGCCGGAGTCTCCGGACCAAACGAGAGTCTACCCGGCTTCCTCTGGGGTTTTAGACTAAGTGCCTAACCCCAACCCAAAACACTCTCCTTCAACACCACCCTGTTGGGCTCTCAAAGAAACCAAGACCCTAACCGACACCCACCCGGCATGACTCTGTACCCAAGTTCCTATAATGCCCAGGGTTAGAGATGCCTCCTTAGTAAAATGGAAATGGTAGCTCTACGAGAGGGCTTAACCTGGTCAAAGGCCTTTCCAAATTACAGGAGGATGTGGCTTCCCCCACACTCAGCCCCTTGAGAGTTTGAGGAAGTGATAGCAGCGACCCCGCCTACCTCCTCCTCTGGCTACTTGGGGAGTCCCTTGGGACCAACTGTCTGAGGTGGACAGGGAGTCAGTGTTCTTCACCAAGGGCACCGCCACCATTCTACACTATGCAGCTCGGTGGAGGGGCATTTTGCCCAGCCTCAGGCACCTCTCCGGGGCAGGAGGGCATGCCCAGCTCAGCCCTGAAGAAGGCCATAAAGTGGGGTCTTGCATAGCGTCACATTTTCACAGATTCCTTACGGTTGGTCTGGCCAATGGCTAAGGGACAATTTTCTCATACAAGGCCAGCCGATCTGGGGTGCCGAGATCCGGAAGTAATGAGCAGAGTTCCTGCCATTGCTACTCAAGTTTCAGCACACACTCAGCGCTCTGCCCTAGGAGCCATTTTCAACAACATGGCAGGCTCCCCGACCAGGCCCTCCACTCCCTGCCCGGTAGAGACTCCTCAGGGTACCGACCCTTCCCACCAACTCCAAGAATGGGCCCACACAACCTCAGGTCACCAGGGAATTTGCCCCTTAAGTATTGAGCTCGGTGAGGGGACTTCCCCTGGGGCAGCCATGGTTGTGATAGACAAGTGAGTTCTCTGCTCCCAAACCAGACAGGGGAGGCAATTCCGACAGGGATTTTCCGCGGGGGAGACTGACACACTCCTACTGGCAGACTGATTTCATTGGCGCACTGCCCCCTTCTGTTGGGCTTCCAGATACAGCATCACAGTCGCCAATACTTACACAGGACACCTCTTGGCGACCCCCTCCTGGAATTCCTCTTCAAAACAGGTCATCTCTTTCCTTCCTAAATTTATTCTTGTTCTCTTGGATCACCAGACATTACTGACTCTGAGCAGGGCACCCATTTCACCTCTCAGGAGACTCGACAGCTCGCCAACATAAATAGTCTTTGGAACTTCCATCCGGGTTATGGCCCCCTGGCAGCTGGCCCCACTGAGCATCTTAAAGACACACTCCTTCAGTGACTTTCAGGCAATTACTTTCTTCTTAAAGAGACCCTCTCTAAATTATTTTCAGGTGATTAATTTCAATCCCTGAAATGGATTGATCTCTTGCCCCAGGCATTTCTAGCTGATAGCAGCAAAATGGAAATGCTGAGATCAGCACAAAACACTCTTGTTATTGTAAATAAAGTTTTATTGGAACACAGCCACACCCATTTATTTCAGGATCATACACATCTTAGATCTGAAGTCAGTGGCTGCTTTCTTTTATAGCCACAGACCTGAGTAGTTGTAATACAGATAAAGGGCCTGCAAAGCCTCAATTATTTGCTATCTGGTCCTTTAAAGACAGTTTGCCGACCCTGTGTGGAGTTTGGCTTGCAGGAGGGAAAGAAGGTGTTGAAATAAACTTTTAGGCCCAAGATGGCACTCCTGTCCCAGGGGCCACATCAGCAAACCAGAGCCTAGATATCTTCCATGTCCCAGTAAATGCTGCGCTTGACCAAAAAACAGTATATCCAGCCAGCCAGTCTGCAAAGCGAAGCCAACTCTGGGCTTTCTCACCCCCCGAAGGGGTTGACTGCGTGGTGCCGGCCAATCAGACCTTTTCTCTTTGTTTCTTCATTGTTCTTTATCCTATAAAAGCTTCTTGCCTGCCACCCCATTCTGCGGTCCTCCAAAAGGAGACTGTCCACTTCATGAGGTGTTAAATAAAGCTTGTGTCACCTAAGTTGTCTTTAATCATTTTCTAATAAGGGTCAGGCAATATGGCTGGAAGACTGCAGAAAAATAGAGGTGGATGCATTCAACGTATATTTTGGAAAAAAACCAGAGAACTGGCTCTTGGTTTCACTGGGATCAGGGAGGAAAAACAATGCCTCCTAGGGGGTCTGCCTGGTAGCATTGACCAGATGGGGTGCACTGGGGGAGGGAAAGTTATAGGGCATAAAACAGCTCAGGATTTAAATTCACGATTAATTCTGAGATGTCAATTAGGTCTCATTTGAATGGAGAAGTTAGAAAACAGGATGCCGTTAAGCCCAGGAGAGCAAAGAGAGACACCAGGAAAGAGTAAGGAAGATGAAAAGCCCCAGAAAGAAAAATAAGAGAAGAGGGATGGAGGGATGGCAGCAAGCGCCAAGGTGGGGAAGCCAACAAGCTAGGGTTTCTGAAAAGCCCCAAAGGTGGTCTTGTCACCCAGAGATGGAAGTTAGAAGGGGCTGTCTCCCAGATCTTGGGGACCCCCCAGGGAGGTCTGGGTGTGTTCTAAAGCCGACAGACATACTGAGATGTCTGACAGGCAGCCATTAACCCCACAACTAGTGGGGCGGGAGACAGATGGCGTCCAGCAGACCTTTCTCCAGAAAGCAAGCCGGGGGCCTGACCTCCTGCATTTGTCACACACAGATGCAGACCAAAGGTGCCCCCCTGCCCCCGCACGCCCCACTCCCCTTTGGGCAAGTTGTCCAGAGAGAAAGAACTAAGAAAGGACTCACTTAGGCCCAGTGTCTTTTATATTTTTTCCGTTTAAAACCAATTTTATTGAGATATAACTTGTAACAATAAAACATATCCATTTTAAGTATATAGTTTTGAGGCCTGACAAATGCACACACCCCTGTAAACAGAACCACCGTCAAAATCTAGACTATTTCCCTCATCCCTAAAAGTTCCCTCAGCCCCTTGGTATAAATCCCCAACCGCCCCCAGCCCCAGGCAATCACGGATAGGCTTTCTGTCATTATAGATTGGTTTTTACCTCTTCCAGTGTTTCCTATAAATGAAACGTTGTTTGGCTTCTTTCACTCAGTGGACTGAGATACCTCTATCAGGAGTTTATTCCTTTTTTTTTTAATATGGTTGTTTTAGATTTTATTTATTTATTTGACAGAGAGGGACACAGCGAGAGAGGGAACACAAGCAGGGGGAGTGGGAGAGGGAGAAGCAGGCTTCCCGTGGAGCAGGGAGCCCGATGCGGGGCTCGATCCCAGGACCCTGGGATCATGACCTGAGCCGAAGGCAGACGTTTAACGACTGAGCCACCCAGGAGCTCAGGAGTTTATTCCTTTTTATTGTGGATTAGTATTTCATTGGTATGAATATTAGTGTATACGCCAAAGTTTGTTTATTCATTTACCTGTTGATGGACAATTTGGGTTATTTCAATTTTATTTATTTTATTTTTTGCTATTGCGAAAAGAGCCTAGTTTTTTCTCTTCGTCTCAACAGATAATCACTTCCTTGCCTACAGGTGGGAGAGGAGAGAGGCCGGCGTGCAGACTGAGCGCAGTGTTTCTTACCCGTCGGTTTGTCAGAATCCTGCTGAATGATCGGGGCCAGAGCACTTGCTACACGAAGCTTGGGTGCTGGTCTCTACCCCCCCGGAGTTTCTGATTCTGTCGATGTGGGGTGGGCCAAGAATATGCATTCCTGGGCGCCTGGGTGGCTCGGTCCTTAGGCGTCTGCCTTCGGCTCAGGTCATGATCCCAGGGTCCTGGGATCGAGTCCCACATCGGGCTCCCTGCTCAGCAGGAAGTCTGCTTCTCCCTCTCCCACTCCACCTGCTTGTGTTCCTGCTCTCACTGTCTCTCTCTGTCAAATAAATAAATAAAATCTTAGAAAAAAAAAAGAATATGCATTCCTGACAAGGCGTGCTGATGCTGCTGTTCCAGGGAACACACTTGGAGAACCACTGGTCTTGGGGAGCCAGGAGGCCAGGGAGGTGAAGCAGCCTGTCACGTGGTGCAGTACTCATCATAAGCCTTATTTATACACAGTCCTGATCGTTTCTCAGATACAGAGAAGCCTAGGATGGTTTCTCTTAACAGCTTTTTTTTTCTTTTTAAGATTTTATTTATTTATTTGACACAGAGAGATACAGCGAGAGAGGGAACACAAGCAGGGGGAGTGGGAGAGGGAGAAGCGGCCTCCCCGCCGAGCAGGGAGCCTGATGCGGGGCTCGATCCCAGGACCCTGGGATCATGACCTGAGCCGAAGGCAGATGGCGTTAATGACTGAGCAACCCAGGTGCCCCTTCACTTACTTAAGTATACAATTTGACGAGTTTTAGTAAATGTACTGAGTTGGACAATCATCAATACAATCCAGTTGTAGAACATTTCCATCACTCCAGTTAGATCCTTCCTGCCAATCTATAGTGAATCCTTAGTCCCAGTCCAGGGCCAGACAACCACTCATCTGCTTTCTGTCTTTATGGGTTTGCTTTTCTGCACATTTCCAGTATAATGGAATCATGCAATATGCAATTTTGTGTCTGGCTTCTTTAACTTAGTGTAACATTATTGAGGGTCCTCTACGTTGTAGCATGTATTATTAGCACTTAAAAAAATTACCAAATAGTATTCCATTTAATTGTATGGATACACTGTTTAATTGTACGGATAGACCACATTTTGTTTATTCATTAGTTCATGGACATTTGGGTGACTTATTGGCCATTATGATTAATACTTCTATGAATGTTCATGTACAAGTCTCCGTGGGGACATATTTTTTTTCATTTCTTTTGAATATATACCTATGAGTGAAATTTCTGGGTCATATGGTAAAGTTATATTTAACATTTTAAGAATCTGCCAAACTATTTTCTAAAGTGGCTGTACCATATTCCCACCAGCAACGTGGGGTCTACTTTCCTTAGATATTTTTTTTTTAATTTTAATTTTATTATTATTTTTTAAAGATTTTATTCATTTGACACAGAGAGAGCGAGAGCTCACACTCATGAGCAGGGGGAGGGGCAGAGGGAGAGGGAGAAGCAGACCCCCTGCTGAGCAGGGAGCCCGACATGGGGCTTAATCCCAAGACTCTAAGATCATGACCTGAGCCGAACGTAGATGCTTAACCGACTGAGCCACCGAGGTGTCTCTGTTTGTTTTTTTAAATAAGAGGACTATAAGAGAATTTGAAATTAACTTTTGTGAAGAAACCCATTCAAAATACTGTTCATTAAATACTTTAAGTGCACACACAAGAGGGTAGCGACATGTTTCTTTACACTGGTTTCAGTCTTGGCTGCACATCAGAATCATCTGGGGAGCTTTAAACAATACTGTTGCCAGGCTACTACTCAGACAAGAATAATAGGGGAACGGAAAGGGCTGGCAGGGGGGCATCGGGGCTTGAAAGCTCCCAGGTGATTCCACTGTGCAGGCTGAGCCCCTCTGATTAAAAAAAAGAAAGGAAAGGGGTGCCTGGGTGGCTCAGTCGGTTAAGTGTCTGACTCTTGGTTTCAGCTCAGGTCAGGATCTCAGGGTCCTGGGATGGAGCCCCGTGTCAGGCTCCCTGCTCAGCAGGGAGTCTGCTTGAGATTCTCTCTCCCTCTTCCCCTCCCCACTGTCTCTCTCTCTTTCAAATAAATAAATTAAAAAAAAAAGACTAAGTCATTCACTGAGATAATAGTTGAATAGTACAGCTGAAGACAGTCCATCCGTAGCACAAACTAAGTGAGCCTGGGGAAGTATTATGGCTCTAGAAGAACAAAGAAAGTGCTCTCTGGCAAACAGCAGCTGTGATGATTATCCTCCTGGTGGTATTTCAACTTTTCCAGCCTTTTAGACCATGGAGAAGAGTAAATGGTAACTGAACATGGTGGATGGGTGGGGAGTCCAAGGGTTCAAGGGTCTGCTTGTTTTCCATGGGAGAGACTTGGAATGTGTTTAAGTGGCACCAGACAAGCTGGGTGAGCAGGAGAAGGGAGACCGACGGGGTGAGAACCCAGCAGGGAGGAGGGCGGCTCCCAGTCCCACTGGTCTTCCGCAGGAGGAAGGCATGGGTGACTCCTCTGTTTCAACAGGAGGCAGTGGGGGGAGCACACTGACTGAGGCAGGCATTTGGTTTGCTAGCAGGAAGATGAGGGAATTCCCATCTCTGTGTTTGCTTTTGCTTTTCTTAGTGAATTGTGATGGAAGGTCATCTTGCAGAGAGTGACGTGTGAGGCTGGGTGGGGAGAGTGGGAAGGATTTGAAATAGTCCTCTCAGGGTGAAAGAATATACGTTCAGCTGAGGAAAATAAGCAGGGCTACTGGGGCAGGGTGGAGCTTGCAACCACTGAAGATCCTTCTGTTTAGGAGGACACTGACCTCTCTTCTTTTTCTCAGCCCCTGGGGGCAGGCAGGAGACAACAGGCAGCGCACCTGATCCTGAGTTGACAGGATACCTCCACAGGGACTTAGAAAAGACAGAAGGGCAAAGGGCCTCGGGGTAAAGCAGGGTTGTTTCAAAAAGAATGGACCTTAAAATCCATGCGGGACAAGGGACGGAAAAAGGAGAATAAGCTGAAGGACTGAGAGAAAGTAGAGGGGGGCGCCTGGGTGGCTCAGTTGGTTAAGCAACTGCCTTCGGCTCAGGTCATGATCCTGGAGTCCCGGGATCGAGTTCCGCATCGGGCTCCCTGCTCGGCGGGGAGTCTGCTTCTCCCTCTGACCCTTCCCCCTCTCATGTGCTCTCTCTCTCTCTCTCATTCTCGCTCTCACAAAAAAAAAAAAAAAAAGTAGAGGGACACCGGGTTGGGGGAGAGGTTGTGGGCAGAGAGCAGGATGCTTAGATTATGTGATAATGCAGGCAGAGATGCCAAGGAACTGACCCGGGGGGGCGCCTGGTGGCTCAGGCGGTTAAGCATCTGCCTTCGGCTCAGGTCATGGTCCTGGGTTCCTGGGATCGAGCCCCGCATCGGGCTCCCTGCTCAGTGGGAAGCCTGCCTCTCCCTCTCTCTGCCCTTCCCCCTGCTTGTGCTCTCTCTCTCAAATAAATAAATAAAATCTTTAAAATTTTAGAAAAGAACATATTTAAAAAAAAAAGAAGGAATTGAGCCCAGGGACAAGTGGGCTGTCCATTGGGTGTTGGCAAATCTGTGTCCGTTTCCTCCCCTTTCTACTCACTCCTCACCTCAACCTGTTACCACAGTCCAGCAACAGCTTTTACCAACATCTCAGATGGCTTCTATGCCTTCAAATCCAAGAAGTGTGTGATGTTCAGCATTATGTGACACCGTTCTCGAAATGGTCTCTTTTCACTGGGTTCCAAGACAACACACTCTCCTTATTTCTTCCCAGCTTTTTTGGCCCCTGCTTCCTGGTCTGCTTTAGAGGTCCGTCTGCCTCTTCCTGTCCATTGTACGTGGGAGTTTCTCAATAGGGTGGACTCCTTAGCCTCCTTGCTTATATTTCCTTCCTAGGCAATCTCATCCCTGCCTCATGGCTTCATTACTACTCCTCATCTTAGAAGTTTCTTTGGAGCATTAAGCCCATACATCCAATCTGTACTAGTCCTTTCCACTCGGATGTCTGAGAGGCTTTTCAAGCTCATTTCTTAACTTGAACTCATGACTTACCCCCAAATCTGGTTCTTTCCCGATGTTCCCACCTCAGTGAACTTCACAGTTAGACAAGTCAGAAACTGAAGAGTTGTCTTCGATTCCTCCCTTTTCCTCAACCTCCCATGTCGAATCTATTGCTCCCATCAATTTTCTTCCAAAATAGCTTTGGGACCCACTCACTTCTCCCCATCTCCAGTGGGATGATCCAGATCTAACCGCATCACCTGTTGTCTAAACTACTGCAAAGCTCCCCAGCGGCTTGTCCATCTCTCTGGCTCTTCTCCTCTAGCCCATCCCTCCCGCTCAATCTCATGCATTCTGCCTCCACCCCAAATACAAATCCCATCATACAATCCTTTGCTTCAACCTCTTCAATTACTCCGCCCTTTAGACCAAAGAGGAAAGCCTGTCCTGTGGTCCCGGGGGCCCAGCTTGGCCCGGGCCCTACCTCTCTTCCAGGCATGCTGGTCTTTGCTGTACAGACACGTATCTGCCCTCTCCTTCTGGATCCTTCCTGTGCCCAGCACCCGCTTCCTTGGGGGAGACTTCCTGACCACTCTGCACCATCAGCCCCCTCCACCGCTTGCTCTCATGGAACCTATGCCTTCTTTTCATGGCTCATCCTGGTTTGGAATTACACATTCATTTGGGTGGTTATCAGGCACCGTGAGAGCAGGAACCACATCTGGCTTTGCTCATCTTGTACCTGCCCCACTTAGCAAGATGCCTGGCTGTAGTGAGTGCTAGAAATTTTTTGGGGGGGGTAATTGGGAACCATAGGATTTAAACAGAAAAGGATGCTAGAAATCATCTGCTCTCTGTCATTTTGAAGTTGGAGAGACAGAGGCCTGGAGATGTGGGAGACGGAGGGGGGTGATTTCTACACGGTCACGGCTGATGGCAGAGTTGGAATGTCAATCCTGGCCTCTTCCTAGCTCAACCTGAGAACTATTTGTTTGTTGACCATAAATACCCTGGTTGTATTCTCTCCCTTGCCTGACTTTTTTTTTTAAGTGAAAAATAAAAACTGTCCTTAAACTGTGCCTTTTGTGTTGTCCAATCACAAAACATCGGACCACTGGCAGCAGACAAAATGACACCCTCTGGAGGAAGAGGGGACACCAGCCTGTGGCAGTGATGGGGTGCCTTGTGGGAGCCGGGGGCACGCCCCTCCTCTTCCTCCCTCTGCTGATCAGCCACCCAGCAATCAGTAAGGGGAGGAAGATGCGCCAGGCTCACCGTGACTCATACTGACTCCCTGGAAGGTGTGAACTGCTCAGAGAGAGTTGCAAATTCCATCTTCTCCGGCCGCAGCAGGCAATCATTCTCGGCACGCCAGACCACAGTCTGAGGACACAAAGTGCTTTGCACGATTTTCTCCAGGGGCGTCATTTTCCCGCAGTTTCTTTTGCGCTGACTAAAGCACGGGAGCCCTCTGGTGGCAGTTTGAGGGAAAACCCCGTGAGAGGGAGAGAGCGGCTCAGTAGGGGTGAGAGTTCCTCGTGTCTCTCTCCCTTGCCTCCGCAAAGCCGTTTCCAAAATCAGGCACTGAAAGTAAAGCAGGGCCGTTACAAACTGTCCGAGCGGGAAGGCCCCCGTGGACCGCTGCTTGCTGCGGTCCGGCTTCCCCCGGCCAGCCCCTCCGTGCCACACGTAGTTGTGCCTGACGGTGTGGCGTCTGAGACAATGCTTACGACGGGGCTGGAGAGGAGGGCCCGGGTGACAGACGCCCCCAGACTTGCAAATGCCCCCGAGCCGGGGAGGGGTTAGGAATCCACGTTGCCCGGGGCTGAGGAGCTTGGAGGTGCCGCCAAGCGGACAGGCCGACACAGCAGGCACCCGGGAACCAGGCCCGCGGAGGTCCCGCTTCAGCAAGGGAGGCAGCCCCTGATTTCTCCCACCGTTTCTCGAAAGGCTGGCCATATCTCCATCTGCTCTTCGTTACAAATTCCTTGGCATGCCCCCTATTTCATGAGCTCCGTAGTATACCTGTGTTCGGTTCTGTGTTAAATTTTCTCTGCATGTTACAGCCTTTCAGAGGCAAAAATAAAAATCTGCACTATTTGAAAACATTAGAAGACAGATGTTGGACAAAGTTCAAGATCACAAAGAGATCAAGACGGTTTAATAGTGATTTTTTTTTCATGGAAATCCAGTCATATCTGCCTGTATTCTTAAATACACCGTTACTTCGGACATTCACACTCCACTAGGAACATGACTTATTACAAAAGAGAGAGGGACGTTTAAAACCACATTTAATTTTTAATACAAAATCTGTTGCACTATTACAGAGGTGACCCCTTCATGCACAGATAACTCTAGCGCCTACCATTACGGAAGAGTAAAAACTGTACTTTTACTGTCCCCCCCCCTCCAGCGGCAAACTTAAAGTCACTCTTATCTTTGTGCTCACTGGTGCCCAGGCTAGCCTGTCTTGGTTTTCTGTATTTCCATTAGCACGGTTGGTCTGTGAAAAGGGAATATGGAGCCGTGGAAATAGGGTCATCTTTACCTGGGATGACTTCAAACTGGGCTCTGCCTACATAGAGTGAAGATGCCTCCCGAGCCTTACAGGCAAAGCTCTGAAGATTCAATCTAGAAACTCGCTGTCAATATGTCAAAGCGTTCACTATTTCAGTTTCACAGCAAAAAAGGGAAAATAAAAACCCAAAAGGTATTTAAGGAAATGCTTTCCAATCCCATGCACTGTATTTGTGAGCTAACTTCTCAGACAGTACGACGTCAACGTTGGTTGCGTGTTTATTCGTATGTAACACCTCTAAGCATACAGCATCTACACTTTCAGTGTATTTACAGATTCAACAAAATATCTACATATAAAAAGCTTTACTTAAAATTAAACTTGATGCAAGTTATGAGAAACCAATTTATTGGCAAATGAAACTGAGCATTCCTTCAACCATAGGTTGTTAGAGGATTTCATATTTGGAGGTAAACCATTTGATAGATATCGTTGGTGGATACGGTAGGATGTGTATGTTTGTTTTGGAAACTGCAGACATAATCCCTTTGACTGTTGGCCTTGTTAGCACTCGTCAGATTTCTGAGAGTTGGAAATGTGTCCACAGCAATTTGCATATACACTGTTTAATGCTGCAGAGAGTTTCAGAAGCTGCCACCTAGGTAAAGGCCCGGAGAAAAGCATTCCTGTTGGCATGCTGTTGTCTGCTTCTGGTTTGGGAATAGATTTTCTTTTTTGCTTTTTTAAACAAAGATTCCCTACCAAATCGACAGCCCTCTGACCCAACTGGCTTGCTTGAATAGAAACCACAAAACCCACAGAATCAGTTTGTGCTCCAGGTGGTGCTAAGGCTTTTTCTTTTTATACATATGGGGAAATGCTCCTTACCATCAACTGTCTAATTAATTTTATTTTCACGTTTCCTTTCTTTCAGAATTGGCCGTTTCCAGGACCTGTGCTTTCTAGAAGTTACTTCTGGAGCATGCCAGGAAGCTAGGGCTCTGCATCAGCTGTGCCGACTGCTACCGAAGGCAGCGTGTTATGGAATGCTTCCCATCTGAAGGCACTGCATGTGTCTTGCCCTGTGCTTTCTGGAATCATTTTTGAAACTGAAGTGGAGTGACTCGTTTCGATTCTTTTGGTCTGGTGTTTGTGCCACAATGTACTGCAATACACATTATGCCTAAAAACAACTGATCGTAGAGAAGATGTGAAAAGTTGAACACTGTGCTGCGGTAATACCCGGAGGAATAAGGGGCAGAGGCCGGTCACAGAGTCTCGGCAAAGCATCAGCAAATGCGACGGTCGTCATGAACTCATACAGCAAGGATATCCTGTACATACTGTTGCTAACAGTCTCCCAAAAAGACTAACGACAGCTAGACATAGAGTCACCAATTTCACCACAATGTCCACAAAGACATTGGAGTTCTAGAGAATTCTACAGCAACACTCCTGACAATGAAAACGGAATTCGTATTTCGGGGGTTCAGCTGAGGAGAATATAAACAAAGTATCAAACCATGTTTTAATAAGGTACACAGGTATTCCTTTACGTGTAGCATTTTTCATGCATCATATTGAACTGTGTCCCGAAGAGCAAATAGTGTGATCGGTTGATGATGTTGTATTATTTTTATCAGTTCTGAACAAGAATACCTATTTTGAATGAAAAAGGATGTACTTTGCACTGCAGTTCACATTAACAAATCATCTGAGTTATGTTCTTGTTTGCACCGCTCTCATAATATTAACGCACAGCAGAACACGTACTTTCTGCCTCTGTGTTCCTAGTACGAGAAGGCAGACAAACAAGTGCTTAAGAGAAACATTCTAGAGAAATGGGATATTGGCAGAGAGTTTACAGATTAAACAAAGGAATTCATGGCATTGACAGGAGAAGGTGCCTCTGAGCTTTCGTTTCCTTCCGCCGGTTCTTTCTCTTTCTTACCACTGTATTGTCCAATAAAGGAGCCGTCCTCATTGAACTGGCCATTCACCCCCTCTCCATAGTCAACTAGGCTGTCATCGCTATCTTCCTTCTTCACTGTCCTGTCTGAAGGTGTCCGACTGCCTTTTTTCAAAGGCTTGTGGTCTTCGGCGTCACTGGAAGAAAGAGAAAACGTTTTCGTCGGAATCGGCATTTAAGCGAAGTGCTGTGTTCTTAAAGATCATGCATGCAGGTTATGATAAAGCGTGTGGAGTCGCGAGCCTCGCTAGCCAAATCTAATCGTCAGGTGGACTCCGATGGCTGGGATGTGGTTGGGATGAAAATCAGGTGCAGGAATGGTTTAATCATGAAGTCTTCAGTAGGTGGATGGCTTCTCACTGCGCACGCCAATGTCAATGACTGATTCTCACTCCCGATTCGGAAGCAATTGAGAAATAGTCACAGGCATTAAAAAAGGAAGAACTGAGGAAAGGTGAAAATCATCACTACTTTGAATTCAAAGGAAAGGAAAAGCTTATGGCAAGTAGAGAAGTTAGTATGTTAAACTGTGTGAGATTCTCGGATTCCTTGGATGTGAATGGAGAATGATTTTGGTTAAGTGTGAAATATGAGGAGTTTTCTTTTCTGAGCAAGAGGAAGCAAAATCCTGCTTTTCAAATAATTTTGTTATTGAGTGCAGGCCAGACTGTAAACTTTAACCTTACCTTTCAAGAGACCTAGAAATTCCATTAAAAGGATGCAGAAGAAACAAATGAAAACAGCCTAAGAAGAAAAGCAAAATCCTTATACTGATAGTAAACAGTATTTTTTTTTCTGTCAGAATTTTAGTTAATGGGTCAAGACTGATTAATTTGGGAAGAGACACAGTTGCACTTCAGAGCACTACTGATGGAACATCAATATAGTCTAAAGAGCGTGAGTGATTCAAAACATGTCAGAGGACATTCTAGCTCTGTGCCCCCTTCTCCCAGTGTGCTATGTAGCCTATCCGTCCTGGATGGAAATCTGAGAAGCAGGATTTTAAAAACGTTATAGAACTCGATTGTTTCCCCTTTATTTCTCTATGAAATCCCTTAGCACAATATCCGGAAGTCGGAGAGTATGCTTTAGAACACCCGCCCACATGGCTGTGCCACTAGGAATGCACAGTGACTGACTCTTCAAAAGGTAACATTTGGTTTAAAAAAAAGAAAAAGATAAAAGGCCACGAGAGCATTCTGTTTCCTTTCAAAGGACAAAAATGCAAGGCAGAAGAGGAAACATAAAGCAATATTATTAAAAAGTGGAAAAGCGTAATGTCAAAAAGAGGTTGTGTCAGCGGCCGTATTTCACCCGGCAATTTGTGCCAGGCTTTTATGCACCCTCTGTCTCTGACAGTGAGCTTTGTTCTAGCCAAGATACACACATTTAGGGATGCACAAATATTCTGGCTCTTTGGCCAATAATTCCTACTAGGGTTTTCAATTTTTCTCCAAGAAGAAAATCTCAACACTATAAAAACAATACTTGCTTAACAGGACACGGGTATCTGCTATTGGAAATTACCAGCTGCAATAAGACCCAAGTTCTTGTCACAGGCCTAATAAATAAGACGATCACCACTGCTGACTGACAACTGGGGAGGGATCACAGGACCTTGGAGTGACCTGTGTTTGGGGCCCTTCGGGAGGCAGAGCATTTAATCTCCAATCTGCTGTGAGGATAAAGTGTACATCTTTAATCATTAACCTCTAGACTGTGCTTGAATACTTCCTGCAAAACATTGCTCATGACTTGGTGAGGCCCTAAATTCCATCCACGTGTTCAATATTGAGCAGATTTTGTCACCTGGATTCCACTTGTTCATTTTACTTTACAGGACCAGTGTTCCAAGGAATACATGAGAGGAAATTCTATCCTGTGGCAGTTCTTTGATCCAGCCATCTATCCATGTATTCAACCATTCACACATCTAACACATGTTTATTGAGTGCCTACCCTGACTACTGTTCTAGTCATTGGGATATAGCAGCAAGCGAAACAGACTGAAACCCCGAATTCATTAAGCTTACTTCTAATAGGGGAAAAAACAGAAAATAAACAACCAACATATGAAAACATTAGCTCCCATACGGAACTCAGTAAAGGGGATGGAAGGTGTGAGGGGAGGGCGTAGAAGTTGACACTGAAACAGGGTGTCCACGGAAGGCCTCAGTAGAAATGACATCTGAGCAAAGACTTAAAAAGGGTTGAGTTAGCCAGGTGGATAGCTGGAGGGAGAACCATTCTGGCAGGTGCAGCAAGCAGTGCAAAAGACCTGCGGTGGTGGTGAGCCTGGCGCGTTCTAGGAACGGAGCTCATGTGGCTGGAACCGAAGTGGAGAGAGCAGAGTTAAGTTAGGAGGGGGCAGGGCTAGATCAGGGGGGTCAGTGCAAAAACACAGGAGTCAGATGACTGTGACCCGGACGAGAGTGGAACGCCGGGGTCACACAAAGTGGTTAGATTATGAACATATTTTGAAAGCAGCACCGGAAGAATGTCCTGATGGATTGTATGTGGAATAATAGAGAAAAAGACAACACCAAGATTTCCGGTTTGCACAACACAGAGGATGGAATCACCCTTACTATGGAAGGCTGCGTGTTTGGGGTAGAAGGTCAGTAGTTCAGTTGCGGACATGCTAAGTTTGCTACGTCAGAGGAACCACCCCTTTCGTCGTTTTATGAATCTAATATAACAATGATACCTAAACCCAACAAGAACACTTTGAGAAAGTGAAATTACAGGTGAATCTCATTCAGGAACCTAGATACGCAAATCCCAAAGAAATCACAGCCCATGGAATTTAGCAATCTACTAAAAGGATACCATAGCATGACCAGGTTGGGTTTATTCCCGGGAATGCAAGTTTGTTTCAGCATTAAAACATCAATTCATATTTTTCAATTTTAGCAGAAGAAAAAATGTGTTATGATTATTTTAATGGATTCAGAAGAAGGTATTTGGTAAAATTCAATACCCATTCACAATAAAATCTTCAATACTCTAGGAATATAAATATCTTGATTGACCTGATTAAGGGTATTCACAAGAAACTTGCAGTAAACATCATTTTTCATGGTGAATGTTGACAGATTTCTGTTTCACATCAGAAATCACAGTAGGGATGCCTGTTCTCATCACTTCTAACCAAAACTGCATGGAAAGTACTAAGCAATGTGCAAATAGAAATAGAAGGCATATGTCATTATTTATAACTGATACAGTTACACTCATGTAAAACACCCAAAAGGATTTACAGGCAAACATTAGAATAAAAAGAGAGTTTGGTAATGTTGCTAAATACTATATTAGCATAAAAGTCGATTTTATTTCCATACTTACAAATAATTGGAAAATGAAATAAAAAAGTGATTCCGGTTATATCATACAAATATGAAGTATATAAGAACAAAACCAATAAAAATGTTTGAAGTTCTCTATGAAGAAAATGAAAGGTTTATTCAGTTATTAAAGAAGAGCTAAATAAATAGAGGAACATACCATAAGTGTGGACGGGCAGACTCAAATATCATAAGCATGTTAACCTTCTTCATATTGGTCTTAAATTCAATTTATTTCCAATAAAAACCCAGCAGGTTTTTATGTGGATCTTGGCAAGCTCATTCTCAGCCATATATGTAAAGGAAAGGGCCAGGAATATCTAAAAAATTCTTGAGGAAGAATAACAAAGTTGGGGTTTTGACTTATCAGATATCAAGACTTATTAAAAGCTACAGGATTAAGATAGTATAGTTTTGGTGCAAAGATAGACAAATCAAACAAAGGGCCCTGAGATATTTGGGAGATCTTTCTGTTGGCTTATTCCTATATCATATTTCTATCCTATCATAGCTGAGATTATTTTTAAAATCCTATTTTCCAACTCTTTGCTGGTACATAGAAATATAATTGACTTCATGTTAGTTTTGTGTCAAGCAACATCACTAAATTCTTTTATGAATTCTAATATTTTCCTGATTCATTTGGATTTTTACACACACACATAATCCTATCAGTTATAAATAATGACCAGCCAAGAAGGGCTCCCTAGAAGCATCCATTCCAGCTTTTTTATTTTTTAAGTAGGCTCTCCACGCCTAGTGTGGAGCCCAATGGGGTGCTCAAACTCACCACTCTGAGATCACAACCTGAGCTGAGATCAAGTCAGATGCTTAACCAACTGAGCCACCTAGGTGCCCCACATCCATTCCAGTTTAATGGCCATAGTGGATGAGAGAGAATCAACAGCATCGTAGGCTGTACTTGAAAGAAGAGAAGGAAGGAAGAGGGGTGTTCTATCCATACACAGAGTCTTTCTAGGAAAAGCTGTTCCAAGGCAGCTCAAGATCTAAGACTGGTTTTATTTTTTTAATTTTAATTTTATTTTTTTAAAGATTTTATTTATTTATTTGAGAGAGAGAGAGAGAGAGGAGGTCAGAGGGAGAAGCAGACTCCCCGCTGAGCAGGGAGCCCGATGCGGGACTTGATCCCAGGACTCCAGGATCATGACCTGAGCCAAAGGCAGTCGCTTAACCAACTGAGCCACCCAGGCACCCTAAGACTGGTTTTTAAAAAGGGGTACAATGTAATGTCATACTTCAGTTAGAATCAGGTTAAATGGGAAAACAATCATATGAGGCACCAGCCCATTTCCTAGCATGTGATTTGTGCCCTACAAATATTAGTACCCATCTGTCTACCACCACACCTCCTCGATCCACTCCAGGCCCCACCCCAGAGAGATTCTTTTTCTCACAAATACCCTGTGTAACACACAGTCTTAGAAGTTTCCAGAGTGATGCCTGGTTACAATCCTGTGTTGAAGCACTGTATTAATGCTTGCCTTTTTTCAACTCAAAGATGAATTTTATAATGAAATAGTAAACAAACTTGCTTTTGACATTGTGTCAAGGGAAGTTGCTCTGTCAAGTTTCAGTGTGAAAGTACAGCCTCCCAAACGAGAGGAATTTAGAAGTTACGGAGGATGACTTAAAAGTCATACACTTATTTAGCTACTTGGTGTTAAAAGCTTAAAAATATTCAGCCATGTTTTATGAGAACTGTTAAGGACAAAGACTCAACAAATTTGAAACTAAGTCATAATATTGTACATGTGGCTCCAAAATATATTTTTGATCCTCATAGCCAAGCATGAAGATGGTTTTGCAGTGTAAAGGAATGTTCCCATCACGGTACCAGAACTCAGCTCCTGCGCCGCGTCCTCTGGGAAGGATTCCCACCTCACCTTCCTTCCATCCACCCAGGTGGCTTTGGCTTCCAGCCTGAGCTATATCTCTTTCATAGCACTTTTCACACGATGCTGACTCTTCTTTTATTCCCTGGATCCCTCACTAGACTATAAACTAGTGAGATAACATTCTATCATTTTCAATATCCCCACAGCCTGGCATACAGTAGGCACTCAATAAATACGGGTTGAATGAATGAATTCATTGTAAAATCACAATAGAAGAGATGATGGGCATTTTTAGAAATTTTTCAGAATTCTAACATCAGAAAATTTTTATTTTTCGTGAATTTCATGATGTCCAAAAAAGCAATGGAGTGTATATATATTTTTTCCTTTCTCTTACCCTCAGGATGAATTTTAAGGAGTCCACCTTTTTTGCAGTAGCACTTCATTCAGGGCTATGCACACAGGAGGTACCTACTGAATGTCTACTGACCAAAATCCAGCAGCAACAGACAAATCTGTGATCTTTCGGTCTGACTCTCCTGTGGTCACCATCCCACCACTGCCAAATCTTGCCGCAGTTCGACTGACCTTCACAACCCAAACCCTCCCTCTAAATGTCCATCATTATTTATACTGTTCACTCACTTAAATGACAAGATTCCCATGCCCAGAGCCTCCATGTATGCTATGGGTTCAAGTACCATGATCATAGTCTTTATGACCTAGGTTCATTCTGGTTTTTAAAGGAATGGATCTAAAGAATAAAAAAAATCCTTACACGGTTGGTTGCATTGTTTCTCTGATTTTTCTATATGCTAGTAAGGATGCAGATCCTACTGTCTGTATAATTAAAGAAACAAACAAAGAAAGCTGCAGGCTTCCACCAGAGGGTCACTGCTTGGCGGTGGGAGTTAGAGGGAGGGCACAAGGTTACAGCTTACGGGAAAAAAAAAAATCAAATTTGGCCATTGAAGTTCCATCCCTCTTTGCACTATGAAATATCCCCTGGCTCAGAGCCAACCATGTAGAAACTGTTTCATCCTCAAGCTGGAGAACGAGCAAATCGTAAACAGAATTAATTTACATTTAGCGATAGCCCTACTTTTGTCTGTGTTGGCGTGTGATCCGCATATTAATTTATTTTCAGAATGAAAAACAATAAGCATCAATAAATAATACAGAGCTCAAAACTTCCAGAAGGTGCAAAGCAGAGAAGGGACCCTGGTGATTTAGGAAGGAGAATGACACTTCAATGTATTATTTAAAATAAAAAATCTGTTGTAATAAACAGTTGGAACCGTTTTCATTCATCGTAACATCTAAGAAACTAAAAGTCTTTTTTTTTTTTTCTCTTTAGGTAGAAAAGAATCCACAGGGAAAAAAATTCTGAGGTAGCGTCAAGAAGTCACAGGACAAAGCCACAGCTGTAGCAAGGGTGGTTGGGTACTTGGGAAAGTGACTTCACTTGTGGGATTGACTGTCCTTATGGACTTGGCAGTTTAGGTAAAAAAAAAAAAAAAAAATTACTGGTTTGTGTATTAAGTTTTAGACACCCATCAGAACCTTCCCTTGGTACCTCCCACATCAATGTAATTGTATGTGTGACAAACAGTTTTGTCTTCACATGTGAACCAACGGGTCTGTACTTGATAGGCCCAAAGAAAAGTCTCTTCTGAGGAGCTCAAGGCATGAGTTAAAGACAGCCACATGAAAACACTTCACAAACATGTTGTGTATGCATGAACACCAAGACAAAGAAATATGGCGAAAGAAATGTAAACATAGTGATAATGAGGCCAGTCATCAAATACTTGGCATGGACCGCTCTGAAGCCCAAATCATATTAAAGGTTGTTAGCAGACATCTCATGGAGGAGGTTAGAAATCGTAGAAACTAGAAGCCTTCAGGGATCATCTAATAGTTGAACAACTGTATCATTTTATAGATGAAAGAAATGGAGACCCAGACACATCAAGTGCCATATCTAAAGTAATCAAGGGTAGGGCTGGGTTGACCATAAAAATAACAATTTCTGGATTCCCGGCTAGTTCCTATTCAACCTCGATTTCAATCCCATTTCTACGGAGTAGGCAGCATGGTTGCCCTGAGAACGTCACATTACATCAGACCCTGGTTTCACACCACTGTAAAAGCAAGCTGACATTTGGGAGCCACGAGGCGAGCAGTACATCGCCAGATCGATTTAAGCACGATGACGGACAACAGGAATGCAGGAGGTGCCATGCTTTCTTTCCGATTAATGCCAATACAGAGGTGTTTCAGGCTACATGGAAGATGTAGCTTCATTGTAATAAAGAAGGGAGTGGTGTGCCTATCTTGTATAATATTCTAGCCACAAGAACGCTAAGAAGTTATTTAGTTATTATCGCCTCACCTGCTTTACGGGAAAAACATGTAGAAGAGTGAATTATATCAGCAAAGACTACAACTCACCCAGTGTCACACATGGCTTCCCTAGGCCACAGCCATCTGCACGCTGCCCTACCATGTACTGTGGAGAGTGGGGGGGAGGGGGTGGCCCAGGAAGCTTCCACAAACTTTGAGTCCCAGAGTCAACATGTGACATCCAGACAACCCTCACTAGACATCTTTCTGTATCATGAGGTACAGAAATTCTGAGAAGTTTTACAAATCATAATCATCTCTGTGGAAGAGAAGATCAGAATATCTGAAGGTGTAGGTGCTAAGGCACAAAGTCCAAACACTTGTATCTGCATGGAAACTGATATGAAACCAAATGTATCCAAAATATATATTTTTTTCAATCAGTTATCATATTTCTTAACCTTGGCATTGAGCTCCAGAGATGAGTAAAAATTAGCACAAATATCTATAAATGTCATCTGGCAATCACAACAGGGAAATATTTTATTTCACCTAAAAGCCTTTTCATTTGCCAAAAAAGGCTCAATCTGGGCTCAGTGCATATTTAAAAGACTGTATTTCTATAGTCAAGAAGCTGATAGAAAAAACAAGGTATAAAGGCATTTTATAAATAGAAGTATTCCTTTGGAACACCCCAATCCCAACTTTTTAAAGGAATAAATATAGAGCTTGTTTCTGATTTTAAACATGTCTAAAATAATCAACTATTTCTTTTTAAAAAGACATATAAATCCTAGATAAGACTATCTTTATTTAAAGAGTCTCTCTCCCTCTCTCCCCCCCTCTTTTCATTACTTAGCACATAGGTTATGTTAAAATTTATCCCTAATGATGGAGCCAAGCCAAGAACGTATTATCAAAGTCCTGTGAATTAACACACTGCCTAGAGGTCTATGATATTCTTAGTAATTTACAGCTTCTAAAAGAACCTTGCCATCCTTTCATGATTAATGGACAGGATATGGGTATTTCTTTTGGAAAAAGAAGCATCAAATCCAGGATTAAAAAAAGTAACACCAATTTTATAAACTCACTACTTAGAAAATGACAGGTGTAGTTTCCTTTATAATGCAGGTTTGGTAGGGTTTTTATTGTTGCTTTAACTCTTACTATAACACACCAGCTTTTCCTAGGTTGAGCAATACAGCAATGCCTCTGGAAAAATATGGCGGGGTGGAAGGTACTCTGTCTCCAAACCCACGACTAAAATGGAAATTTATTTTTTAATGAAAAGTGAGAATATTTTCATTGGGGATGTGTAGCCATGTAGACATGGAAGTGTTTCTAAACTAGTACTGGAGGAAAATATGCAGTGCCACAGAGCCTGTCCCTGGCCTCATCCTATTGGCGGGAGTCTGTATGAGCACAGTGTGTGGGCAGGACGGGAAGGGTGAAGGGAGGCTCAGAAGCAGTGGCTCACCTGTATTCTCCAAAAGTGCCATCGTCTTCCTTCATAGGCTGGATTTCAGGATCAGCATGAGCATCTTCCTTCTCTTTGACTAAAAAATTTCAAAGTGATAACATTACCTATTGATTCCATGTTTCCTTATTCAAAGTTTTAAAGAGTGCACTCCCTGAGATAGATAGATAGCAGTAGAAAATAATTCTATACATAGCAGATGTTGTACCACAACAGATGGATTATGTGGCCATGCATATACTTTGCTGTTTTAGTCTCTTTGAGACAACCTAAGAGAATGAACATTTGTTAACATATAAAGTTGACTTCCTATGAGCATCCTACTGATGAAGGAATAAGTCTGAAGTCTCTAAGATCTCTCCCCTATTTGGCCCATCTATTCATTAACTATATTCAAGGTTACAAATTGTTTCAGCACATCTCTGCTTTTGCAGATTTTTTTTCCTTGTCACTGAAGGGGAAATGGCCAAGTAAAGAAAATATAAATTCATTGGATCCACTGAATTGAGCAAAACATTAGCCATAGAGGAAAAGCAATGTTACACATCATGATAGTTCATGCAGTATTTCCTCCAGAAGATTCCATATACTTTCCCCCTCTGCCTGTTGATTTTAGGTGTAGCACTTGTGACTTAGGTGGAACCTAAGGAAGCAGAGTCACTAATAATCTTCAGAGAACAGATGAATTTACTCCCCCAAATACCTTTTGATCCTTGACAATGTTTAGGCTCCCATTATAAAAAAAAAGGGATCAAAAATTGTTTGGACAGAAAGTCCAAATTTATGGCTCTGGGAAAATATGCTTATTGCAATCTACATGATCACTCTCATTATTTCTTTATAGTTTTGAATAATTATGCAGCGTTCTAAGGCAATTTTAATCTTTCTTTCTTACCTGGATATTTACCACCCTTGTTTCTTCTGATGAAGCAAACAATCAGCAAAATTAAGATAAGGAGAGCGACAGCACACATTAGACCAATGAACCAGCCCTGAGTCGCAATATCCACCTGCCGGCTCGCCATTGCTGGAAAACAAATCAGTGGCATCAGGGGGCATGGCTTAAGGGGGAAATGAGAACTGTTGTAGTCTCTTGCAGTAAAAAATTACCCTAGTAAATGAGCTTTTATACATTTTACATGTGCCCCAAATTGAAATCTGTCAGTTATCAATCAGGAGTTAAATACAAACTTTGAAAAATCTTCATTACTTAAAAAATTCAAATAGCAAAATCTGAATGCTAATACCATCAAATGCTAACAAATCTGGCCACTGTGTTCCCAGTTATTTTAACTATATATTCTCAATAGAAACATAGTCCCAAGTCAGTTTTAAAAGTACTGTCTACAGATAAACTGTACATTAAGTACAATGGTAAGAATGTAAGACTGAATTTTAAAACAGAATGTATACATCTAATGGAGTATTTTTCCTTCAAAGGAACTGCTTTTGGAGGCTAACATATCATTGCAATGATGTTGCCATTTTTCAAAATGTTTTGGAAATCTTCTATTAAAAAAGAAAACTTGTCCACACAAGAAACCTGTCCACATAAGACAGCCAGCCTTATTATTTTATATAGCATCTCAATTTGCACCTAAAACATTACTTAGATTTGGTATTCATCTCATTTACAAGAGTTGGTTCTAAAAGATTTTTGGAAATTTCTGGAAAATCCAATTTATCCTCAAAGGATCAATATTTGATATTCAATATTGCTTTGGATCCGTTTAAAAGACTTTGAAAGGTAGCTTGATCAGCAGAATCACTATTGGAATAAATGACCAGTTTAAGGAGAAAATACTCATTCACATATATACATAGTCTTTGTCTTCATCTATTCTGTTTGAGTCAATAAACGTGAAGCCCCATATTCAACTAGTCCCAGTATGCAAATCTCCTAAGAAAAACACAGAATAATTAGCATTTCTGGTATTATTCAAAAGTGTCAATCAAATGGGACAAAGTGCAGCATCAATGGCTATTCAGACATGCCCATGAGGATTTGTTTAAATAAATTCGTATGAAACTTTTTTTTTACAAAGGCTTTTATTTTTTTCTTTTGACCATAATCAAAGTAAAAGGTTTTCTTCTTTTGATTCACAAGCATGCCTGTATCATGCTTTTAATGTGACTGAGTTTCTTCTGAGTGCATTTAACATGGCTGGGTTGGGTATATGTGATCTCTGGATGCAGAAACAAACATGGCTACACAGATCCCAGGTTCCATCCTCCATGGCCAAAATAGAACCTCGTTGCCTTATTTTTCTCCACACAAAGTAGAAGGCGAAAAATGAAATGCTTAAAATCAAGCATGAAGAAGGATGTGAAGAATGTGTGCATGTGTGGTTAAGAAATAACATGAGAAGTGGAAATACACCATCTGGATTATAAATCAAATGCCAGTGGCCTTTCTCAATGGCCACTGGTGCCTCGTGGGTTTGAGGGGTTTTGAGTTGTATCATGACTAGATCCAACCGAGGCAGGAGTGCAGGCTGTGCTCTCCTGCATACACACACCATGACCATGAAGATGATGGAGAAGATGACAGGGATAATGAGAGCTAACATCCTGAAACTCCTACTGTGTGCTGGGCACTAGGCTGAGGGCAACATCCGATTTAATTTTCACAGCAGTGCTTTGAGGTGGGCGGGAGGAGTACACCCGTGCCCCGGGAATGGAAAGGACTTGCCTGACGGCTGGAGTTGGACTGAGTCTGTCCGACTCCCGAGATACTAGCTGAATGCTCTACTGCTCTCATGCATTCCGGAAAACAAGCCCAGACATCTGCAGAAGTCTTTGCGAAAAATACAAGGCTACAGGGACTTTCCATTCTGAGACAGGCAAAAAGATTTGAAAAGTCCATCACCACATACTCCTTGGCAATGCGTTTTTTTTTCAAATTTGCACATGGTCTTTGACTGTGTGCTTTTTCACCAAAACTGAGCCTCTGATTGAAGTTGAAGAGTTAATCATTTACAGCCTCGTTGTAGGAGTAGCTGCATCTACACTTTCCATCCAACTAAATGCAACCAATAAGGGCAAGATGCAGTAAGATACCCAAATGCTAGCACAGACATTGTCACATAAAGATGGTGGTGGCCACAACTGAGCTGCCTCTGGGCAGCTTGCTACGTGCAACTATGCAAAAAGTGGAAATGTTTCTTTGACAGTCGATACAGGAATATCCAAATGGATTTTGAATTTCTACCTCTATGTCTAAAGAAAAAAAGCATCAAATATGTTCCCACCAGACTATGTAAGGTTAGGCAGACACAGCGTGTTAACAGGTGTGTGAGTGTGCACACTCACAGAGGCGCACACAAGTGCACCAGAAGTTGGTATAAAACAAAAATTAGGTAAGTGAAAAATAACTTTTCTTGACTTCTCATCCATAGAAGAAGGGATCTAAAGCCTGGAATGACTATGAGAGTAGCTTCGTTTCTTCCCAAGACATTCTAAAATCATCTTAACTGCAGATGTACATACAAACCCAAGTCATGGCCACCACTGTGCATCACACACACACACACACAAACACACATACCGAAACCTGTGGGGCTTTTTCTTCTTGAATCTGGGTTCCAATGGGCAGGTACTTGTAGGATTGAGTAGGAGAATTAAAGAGGATTTTCATTTTATTTAAATCTTTACAATAAAATTATGTTCATGTATTTCTTGAGTAATCCATAAAGCGATAAATTAAATGAATAGATAAATATAAAGAATGTGAAAAAAGAAAATAAGCCAGAGGAATAAAATTTGCTTTGTTTCCTAGAAGTCAGTTTTAACAAGGGTTCTGCCAACACATTGCTCGCTGTCTTCTGGCCAACCTGTGCCCTGTGGTGGTAGGCCTCTGAGGAAATGCTTAGAATAACAGAATAATGTGGAAGGGACAGAGTGAATAAATGGCTATTTATGAAGAATCCATTAAGCCTACAAATGTGCTGTTGAATTAAAATAGTTAGAATTGTACAGAAAGAGCAGAACATTTCCTTGGCCAAAGTTTGGAGACAGTACTGAATTAACACTCTCTTTCATAGTTACATTTATATGTCAAAGGTGACAATAACTGGTGTGGCCTCATCCTACCTCCACTGCGGGCATGCAGGAATGGCGCACCCACTGCGACGGCTCACCTTGAACAAGCTGTCAGGGGTAGCCAGCACTGTGGGTATGGCAACACTGGAGGAAAAAACTTTTCTAAAGGGTTTGCCTTCTGTCCCATAAAAGGACAAAAAACCATCACATTTGATGTCATAGATGGGATCTAATTCGAGCTAGCGCTGCAAGCTAGGTGTACTCTGGAGCCTTCAGGGGACCAGAACATGCGCCGAGCGCCAAACAAAGTGGTCAGTCCAGCCTGTTTCCCTCGGGACGTGGGCTCTGTGACCCCGGCGGGGGGCGGGGGGGATGTCGTGAGAGCATCTCCTCCAGCGCTGGAAGGCTCTCTCACATTCCAGCCTGGTGACATGCTACTGACCTGACACCTAAGGGGGAAGGAGCACTGCCCACTTCATAGGATTTCTGGACAGACTGAACGAGGGAAGCCGCTGGAAACCAGTCGCCTGGTAGAATTTCGAGCTCATGAAATGCTAGCACTGTGACTATCGTTAGCCTTCCAGCTATCAGTGGACAACATATCTCCCTGAGCTTTTCATATTTTGAAATTAAAAGCCATCACTAACAAAAAAACACCCTGTAATCCTAACTGTTAGTTGATATTCCTCTTCTCAGTCTAACGCAGTGCTTTCCTAGAGCTCTGTCCACATGCGGTTGTGAAAACACAAGGAACAAAATTACAGAAAAGTGGTTTTCTCTTTACACATTATGATTTTTGCTCACAAATAGCTTAAAATGTAGTTTGATAAGTTACCAAATATTACCTTTGATTTCTTGTTTTAAAAACTGCTCGTGATTGTAGATCTTATACATGATGTATGACTTTACATGACTGAAAATCACAATGCTTGTGTAATGAAAGACACACACAAAATGCATTTTGCCTACGGGTTCTATAGCAAATGCAGCATCTCCTCAAGAATGCACGAGGCTATGGAACAGAAGTAACACGGATGGATGAATCACAAAGTGAGTCTGTGCCACACAGCCCTTCTCTAATTTAGGTTAGCAGGGATTATTCTCCATCTTATGAGTTGGTATGAATATTCTCGCATCTTACATGAACATTATTTTAGAAACTTTAATCACTTGTTGCGTATTATGATACCATTCAAAGAACGAAAATTATGCAGGCAGTCAAATTTGGTGTGGTCACAAGAGATACATGATATGAACGATTTCTCATTCTATTCAAGTATAATAATCTTTACCTCAGTTGTCTAACCAGACTGCAGGTTTGTGCTGATTATAGTCCCCTTGTGACATAAAAAAATCATAACTCTATGAAGGAATCATTTTAGCTTCAAAAGCATTTCGAAAATTCCATCCTAACTCCAAGGGAAGGTTGACACATGTAAAGGATGTGAAAAATTGAATTACCTACATAGTGTAAGTTAAGAATCATTTTTATCTCTGTTTTTATAATGGTTTTTGCCTATGCCATGATTAGATGGTGATCTGCCCAATTCTGTAATTCATTTGATATAAAGAGCCAAAGACAATTAAAAAGCCCAAGTCCCAACCCAACTGAGCCCCACAGAAAGACATTCATGGCCCTACCCATAACCCAACTCCACTAGGCCCCTGTCTCCAACTGGGCCTATCTCAAACACATCCTCTGAACTCACAAAACCAGAGTCGCCCTCAGCACCAATTCAAACTTGCTATGTTCCTGGCATTAGGCACCTTCACTCAAAGAAGCTCTGAGAACCATTTACAATTTCTTTCCTCCATTCTTCTTTGTCTGTGGGAGTTTTGCAAAAACAACAAATGTGAATATTTTGAGGAACTGGAAGTTACTTAACACTCCAAGAAAGGAAAATTCTTTATACGCTAAAGACAAAATCCAGACTGCTTAAGTTTATCGTTTTAGATGATTATAAATCTAGTCATGCCAAATAAATCAACTGAAATGAAAAACTACATGAAAATGTCCTCAAAGAAAAATTGATTGGATATAGAGATTGCATATTCATTGTAGACATTCCCAGTGTATTAAATCTTCTTTTTAATGCAAAGGAAACTTCTTTACCTGCGCTTTGCCTTATGAAATTATTGTTTCTCTAACGATGTTTATAAAAAGAATTGTTATACATTAAATAGTTCAAGTGAACTATGGAAAAATTGTTTTTTGGGGTTCACAAGATGAATCTTTTGGTAAACATAAATGCTTTCATTTTTTAAAAAGATTTTATTTATTTGACAGAGGGAGAGCACACAAGCAGGGAGAGTGGGAGAGGGCTCGATCCCAGGACCCTGGGATCATGACCTGAGCCGAAGGCAGCCACTTAACCGGTGGCCGGCTGGGCCACCCAGGTGCCCCACTTAAATGCTTTCAAATTTGTCTAAGTTATAGATTCAACCTTTCCTGAGTATTCATTTTCCTAAAGGAATAATTACTTCTAAAAATATTTATTTGTGTGATAAAGGCCTGAACAGAAAGCTGGACAATGTTCAACCTGTTGTCACAAACATTCATTGGCCACCCAGTTTATCACATGCAGAGCAGGCTGCACTGGGGAGGGGCCATGGGTTTTCATCAATGGCTGAAAACTCAAGCTGCCCTGCCTCCTGGTGGACATGGCCGGGCTATACATTGGTGCCTGACTGGGGAATACATTAAACATTGAAACACTGAAATAATGGATGTTCCCTCCAAGTGTTAATGTTCTGAAATTTCTGATAAAATTCTGTTGGGTGGTATGGGCAAAATGATTAGTCAGTTTGATTTTTGCTCCTTCAAAGTCCAATTTGAACAGAGTTTTCTTCTTTCCTACTTGTACTTACAAATATAATTTTTTGCTACCTTACCCTTGTTTACATGTTGCGGGTATAGAACAGTTTTAAGTACCACAGTACGAAAATAACATGCAACAGAACATATTACGCCCCTTGTTTTTAATAACAGGAACAAAAGAGACTTCTAGCGATGTATAAAACATACAGTTTGATGGTTCAGTTCACTAGAATTTTTTTAGATAAACAGGATTCATTTAATTGGATCGAGTTATTTTTCAGAATGATCCACAGTAAGTCCTTAAAAATGTTCTTACTCTCTTAAAATGCATCCCCCAAATTAACAACCAGACAATGAAATTGCTTCTTACTGCCAGCTACATCATATTCAAGGTAAAAGTTCACGTGCTCTGGCCCCTCCGACTCCCCACTGATAACTGGCACTGGTCTCTGCAGCTGTGGCAGTAAGTTTCCTGATCCAGGGATTTATGGCTTAAGATAAATATAAAACAGAAGAATAAAACAAACAAGCAATCGATCTGCAGCGTCTAACACACAAATATAAACTAAGATGAAGTCCTCTGAGATTGTGCAAATAAAATTAAAGATTTATTGCTGAAATTTAGGGTTCCCTCGTTTTTCACTTCCATAACAGAAAGGGTTTTCCTTTATAAAAGCAGGAATAGGACATAAATGAATAATCAGGAAAAATGATGTACAATATTCAGATTGATGAGTTCTGTTATATGGGTCCTGAATGATGTAAACTGTTGTCCATTAGATAGAGTCCCAGGAAACATCAGCCTTCATTTATGGATGTGGGGTGGGGAGAGGGTTGCTGAGCAATGCTGGGGACAGAGGTAACAGAATCTTACTGCAAGGTAAACCCCAATACTAGGCGGCTGCTTCTCAGTTCTACTTATCAGCTCAGTGCGGGTCTTTAAAGATTCTGAGGAAAGGTTTACATACACAGCCTTTAAAAGACTAATGTCTTGGGTGCCTGGGTGGCTCAGTTGGTTAAGCAACTGCCTTCGGCTCAGGTCATGATCCTGGAGTCCTGGGATCGAGTGCCGCATCAGGCTCCCTGCTCAGCAGGGAGTCTGCTTCTCCCTC
Organism: Zalophus californianus; assembly: GCF_009762305.2. Classification (NCBI taxonomy): domain Eukaryota; kingdom Metazoa; phylum Chordata; class Mammalia; order Carnivora; family Otariidae; genus Zalophus; species Zalophus californianus. Next base: position 16,191,142 of record NC_045606.1, on the reverse strand, counting down.
TGACCCTCCCCCCTCTCATGTGCACTCTCTCTCTCTCATTCTCTCTCTCAAATAAATAAATGAAATCTTAAAAAAAAAAAAGACTAATGTCTTTTGGCTATCTGAGGCTGACCGTTCTCTCGGCCTTCTCACAACAACCTAAACTAAAAATGACATACTTACAGATATATTAACTTGGGTAGTCCCAAAAATAAGATCAACGTATTATCTCAGAGAAAATGTCCTAGGATAGTAAATCAGAAAGTGTCCAAGGGCTGACTTAAGCTCTAAAATTAAATTCCCAATTATTTTATAGAATTTGGAAGCTAAAGGCCTCTCCTGAAATTAACTTCATGAAATATCATTTCTTAGAATCAGAAAGAGAGGTACAGAGGTACAGACGGTCCCCGACTTAACGGTTCGACTTCGGATTTTTTGACTTTACAACGGTGTGAAATCTGTAAGCGTTCAGTAGAAATGGAATTTGATCTTTTCTGGGGCTAGTGGTTTGTGGTACGACACTCTCATGAGGCCGGGCAGGGGAGCCTGCTGCAGCTCCTCTCAGCCACGCGATCACGAGTGAACAACCTATACACTCACAACCATCCTGTACCCACATGACCGTTCCATTTGCACTTTCAGTACAGTCTTCAGTAAATTACATGAAATAATTACTATTTTATTATCAAATAGGCTTTGTGTTAGACGATTTTGTCCAACTGTAGACTAATGTAAGTGTTCTGAGACCATGTCAGGTAGGCTAGGCTAAGCCAGTTTCGGTAAGTTACGTGCATTGAATGCATTTATGACTTACAATATTTTTGACTTATGATGGGTTTATGGGGATGTAACCCCATCATAGGTTGAGTAAGTTCTGGGTGCCTGGGTGGCTCAGTTGGTTAAGCGTCTGCCTTGGGCTTGGGTCATGATCCCAGGGTCCTGGGATCGAGTCCTGCATTGGGCTCCCTGCTCAGCAGGCAGTCTGCTGTTCCCCTCTCCCTTCGCCCCTCACCCCCTGCTTGTGCTCTCTCTCTTTCTCAAATAAATAAAATCTTAAAAAAAAATAAGTTAAGTTCTGTATATTGAAGAAACGAAATAATGCACTTGACCTCTGAGATATAACTCACCATCCTATGTGTACAGTGTACCCCTCTGTGCTAAGGGAAACAGCAGAGAGCGAAACTGATTACAGAATTATGTTAGGGTCATTCTGTGGAGCTATTTGATTTTATCGTCTGAGATTTTAAAAGAGTAGATAATGATAGGAATATGATCAATCAACAGAGATAATAAATACAAACACATATGTACAACATCAGTGGTAAAGATCCCAGGCAAAATATTAATTTTCTTTAAGAAATTTTGGAATCATAGAACTGAGGAATTTAGTCTTGGTGTATTGATGGGAGAGGTCAAGGCAGAAGCACAGTGAAACACTTCCAACAGAAAAGCATTTAGCTTATTCTTAAAGACAGTCAGAGAAGATATCATACTTTCATCACAGAGAATCCCAAGGTTCCTCACTTTTACCCTCCACTCACCCACTTTCTGGACTGCCAGCCCAGGGACTGAGAGTGTCATTTCTATTTGGAGCTTTCTGCAAAGCCTGTCTCTTGTCTCTCTCCCTACCCTAAGTCCTTCTTTGTAGATCCCATCAGTGTAGCTACCTAGATTTTAGCTTCCTGAACTACATATGTGATCCTGTCACTCCGTGTTTGAAAGGTGGATGGCTCACCTTTGCCCACAGGTAAACACTCTTTCCTTAGCAAGACATTCGTGGTCCTTAAGGATCATTCACATCTGGCCTCATCTACCTCTTCAGTCACGTCTCTGGGTACAACTGAAAGGTCCTGTGGATTCTCAAAGCCCATGCCTTTGCTTATGCCTCCTACCAAGAATTTATGCACCCCAACCCCCGGACTCATCTGTCCAAATTCTATTTGTCTTTCCAGGCCCAGTTCAATATTACTATTTTCGTGAAATTTTTCTTGATCCTTTTGAGCAAATAAATGGTTCCTTCCTCTATGCTTAGATAAAATATTGTTCAAATTACTAGTTTAGCATCTATTTTTACTCTTCTTTAAAGAAAAGATTTATTTATATATTTGAGAGAGAGCGAGAGAGCATGAATGGGGGGAGGGGCAGATTGAGAGAACCTTCAAGCAGACTCCCCACTGAGTGCAAAGCTTGACCTGGGGCTCTATCCCACAATCCATGAGATCACTACTTCAGCAGAAACCAAGACTCAGTCGCTCAACCAACTGAGCCATCCAGGCGCCCCTGTTTATACTCTTTTTTTTTACTGTGTTGGTGTCAGCTGCCACATTTTTAGCACATCAAAGGCAAGGTCTGTCTTACCATCCGGGTACACAGTACCTTAAAAAAGCCTGGTGCATTTTATGCAGTAGATAGACTTCAGCTGTTGAACTGACTGAACTTTTTATATAGTCATTTTGTTGTTGTTCTTTGGGCCAGACTTTAAACTTGATTTTTGTTTACATATTCTTTAGCTTTTCCTTGTTTCTTGACCTCATTGGTAGTGGTGGGACCAACTCAGGTGTAATTATACAGTGAAGAGTCTGACCACAGAGAGGATTCGTCACCAGCTCCTTGGTGCCCAGCTCTGTTCCGTCCTGACTGGCTGACCACAGTCTGCTGCTAATTATGTCAAGAATCATGTTCAGTTTCTGACCTGTCAGTCTCTCCCTATTTCTGTACCCCAACTGGTCACCTCACAAGAGTGTTCTGATGAATGGTCCCAAGGATGAGAAAGTAAAGGCTATGGGTAAAGCCGTGTCAGCAACACTGGCCCAGAAGGCAAACTCGTTAGCTGTGATTTTTCAGATCACTTCTACAGATGCCTTCACAGGTTTATTTTCTAGAATCCCAGACCCTGAAACTATTTAAAAGGACACAGAAATTAAACAGATGCAGCTAAACAACCACTACTCTTACACAGACACTAAAGGCTTTATTCAAACAAGGACATGGATCCAAATAAGTGACTCCTAAAGATCTCAGGAGTGTGTCCATGCCCAACTGAGGCATGGGAAGGGAAGAGGTGGGTATGACGCAGTACAGCCAAACGGACTATCCTGGATTCTAAGTAGTGATTTAAATGCTCCTTTTTGCAATTACATATTTGTAAGTTTGGGTTTCATTAACATCTTTTAAAATCTGTAAGAAAATTTAAAAAAATGTAAACTCAGATGCATCTCTTTTCCCTTCGATAAGAGGTGGACTGAAGCCACCAGAGGCTGATGCATCCAGAGCTGAGGATATCACACCTGTTTTCTCTCAGCGAGCCATCTCTGATTCTTTTCATCCTCTTCTTTTCAAAAAATCTTTTATTTATGTATTTGACAGAGAGAGACACAGGGAAAGAGGGAACACAAACAGGGGGGTTGGGAGAGGGAGAAGGAGGCTTCCTGCCAAGCAGGGAGCCTGATGCGGGGCTTGATCCCAGGACCCTGGGATCATGCTCTGAGCCGAAGGCAGACAGTTAACTAACTGAGCCACCCAGGCGCCCCTCTTTCAAAGAAAAAGCGAAAAACCATAAAAATATGAAAATTTAGCAGGATCATAGAGAACTTTCCTTTTTCTCCTCTCTCAGAGAGTATCTAAATTGTATGGAGAAGAAAAGGACAGAGAACAGAATTCATTCTGAGATCAAAAAAAGAGATATTTTTAAGGAAAGAAAACCCAGGATAACAAATTATTTCTCGAGCTGTTAAAAGTCTTAAGGCATTTGCCTTCACTTTATGCAATGTTCAATGGCACTATTAAAAGAAGCAATGTAGAAAAAAAATAAGGTTGGGCTTAGGTTTTTAAAACACATTTAAACCCTATATTTCTTCTTATCTGAGATCCACCCGATTTCAACATCAGGGGTTTTGTGAACCTTCCGACAGTCCATTTTTGCTTGTCTCTATCATCGTAAGCAACTCACAATTCAATTTAGTAACATTAAATGGTAGAACCTAAACTATTTTAATAAGGATTTCTCTTAATTGGTTTTAATTAATTAACATCAGTGCATAATTCTTTTTTCCAGCGAATGCATGCTGTCTTCTAACACGGCAAGTCAGTGGGAAACTCAGGCTCACTCACAGACAGCCCTCTTACAGCACAATTAACACAGCTACTGACTCCAGGCAGAGCCCCAGGGACGCGTCCACCGCCATCGGGAAGGAGGCCAGGCTTTCTCTGGAATGCTTCAGTGAAAGGTTACCAGGGGAACATAGCAGGGAATTACTGTAACACAACCAAGGACTTTAACTGATATCTAATTAAGCGAGGCAAAGCGCATAAATGTAAGGGGGAGGCTTATATCTTTCTACCATACTGTGGAAATTTTGAATTTTCCCAGCTTCGTTCTTTCAAGACTCAAAGCACACAGATAACATTAAGATTAGTGAACGTGGCTATTGTATTCAGTCACTTCAAAATCTATTTGATCTACAGTTTATTATTATTATTTCTTAAAAGATTTTATTTGAGAGAGAGAGTGAGAGAGAGAGAGAGAGCCCAAGAGGGGGTAGGGTTAGAGGGAGAAGCAGGCTCCCTGCTGAGCAGGGAGGCCGATGTGGGACTCGATCCTGGGACTCCGGGATCATGACCTGAACCGAAGGCCGTCGCTTAACCAACTGAGCCACCCAGGTGCCCTACAGTTTATTATTTACCAAGGCTATGAATATAAGCAGATTTCTAAAAAAAAAAAAAAGATCTGAATCAGGTGTACTCGCACAAGATCTGAGTAATTTCGGGCAAGGCACTTCTTTCTCTTGGTCTTCTTCTTCATTCCTATTTGTACTCAAGTCTGTCAAAGTCCAAGACCACCCCTGGCCAGGGGGACGCCCCAGGAAAACAGTGCCCTGTGGCTGGGACTCCCAGCTCTTGAAAAAGCTAACAGATCAACAAGGGCCAAGGGGATGGAGGAGGATCTTCGGGACTGCCTCAGGCGGGAGGGCCTATCCCAGGGGATTTAAGCACTGCTCTCCCAACACACCTTTCTCACCCAGAGAGCTGAGAGAGACAAAGGAGAACAGAAGTACTCCACTATGCCCCAGGGGGAAGAGATGTGTGCGGCGTGGTGAAGACAGGATGGATTCACACAACTGGGCAGAGCATGCAGGCTGACAGGAAGACTTGCTCAGAGGGATCCTGGTGGGGAGACCGTGGGTTCAGGGCCAGTTAGAGGGCATCACTAAGCCGGAACTCTGAATGGACAGTGTGGTGTCGTGTCAGCAAAGAGGACACTGTGTCTACAAGGAGTAGGGCTAAATCAGATGAGAATGGAGAGCTCGGCTGATCGAGTTCTTACAGGCTGTTTGCAGAACAGGAGGAATATTTCTGAACCCTGAGCATGTGGTGTGGCCACAGAGAGGATGTGTGACAGTTTGGGTCCTGTCTGATCCAGCCCCAATCCCGTCATTAAAAGTGAAGATGAGGGTTTGTTCCAGGGATGGGTCTTGTGAAGAAGGGTTAGTAGAATTCAGTGTGTGGCTTTCTACTTGTGGAAAAGACTAGACATGAATTTTCAAGCCAAGATCTTCCAAGATCTTCTCTTCCATTTGGTCTTTCAAAGCTCATTTTATATCTTTTTTTTTTTTTAACCCATGCTGCACTTCGCCATGTTTAACATTGCAAATTTCACACATGTATAAAGTCATGCAGATGAATGATTTTACCTTTGCCTGCACCTACATCAGGTGGAGGAATACCAGCTTTAATGAAGGGAAACAGAAATAGGACACTATATAGTTAGATGTAACACACCCATGAGCATGTAAAGCGATATAAAAACACTTATTAAAATGCCAAAGCATGCAAGAAGAATGAAGTGTCCCACATCAGGTACAGGGGACAGAGATATGTTGGTGTTACCCAGGTGTTACCTGGGTGTTACCAGGTGTTACCAAGCTTACCCAGCAATCAAATACACACATTCCTTAAGGTGCATTATCATATTTCCCTCTTATGGAACAAGGCTTAGGGTATTTCAAACCAATTTTTGGGTAGAAATGTCAATTCCTCATGCTAGGGAAGATAATCGAATAAATAACCTTCAAGAAATTCTACAATTTAGTGACATGCAAAATCAGAAAATCTTTTGTAAAATTTTTGGACATTTTCATCAAATCAAAATTTTTTCAAAATAATTTTTTTTAAAGTCGGGAAGGAAGTATTAATTCCTTTTCTTGATACTCTAATGGGACTATTTTGCTTTCTCTGTACCAGACGGCATACCAAAATACAAAGTCCCGTGCTCAAACACAAAACAAATGCACTATTTCATTAGTGTTTCATATTCCTTGCTAGAAATCCTCAACCAGTACGTGGCCTAGCAAACTATCTTCTGGTGTCTCAAGACCAGGATTAGAATTACATCTATGTATTTGCACAAGGATATGTGTGGCGGTGTACGCATACATGTGTGTATCACATGCACGTGTATGTACGTGTGTATGTACACACATGTTAAGTTGTAGACAGGAAAACACATTGCCTTGAACTCTGCCTTCCTGGGTGGCAAAATACTGTAACTTCCCACTCTCAACTCAACATTTTAATGCCAGTTTAAAAATTTCACACAGACTCGGAAAACAAATATCCAATAGTTATCCTAACATGAATTAAATAATTGACTCTATAGATGTCAGGATGGGAAATTACAAACAAGCGTTCGCATTAGGTGGGTAAGATGGATCCTCCACAAGGAAAGAGAAGGCATGCGCTCAGGTCAAAGACCCTGGTCTCGCGACACCTAAGAGTTCCGTCAATTTTATACATATGCATCTTACCTTCATCCACAGTTGTCACCGCCTCCTCTGTTATTTGACTTCCGGATCCTGCTGCTGTTTGTGCATAGAAATAAAACTTGTACCGAGTGCTGAAATTTAAATTTTTTAAAGTCCAGCGTGTCTTGTTGGCAGGAATTTTCAGATCCACCAGGGGGCCTAATTCGTGGGTGCTGTTAACTGGCAATAAGAGACAACAGAGAAGTGCATTCCCCATTAATTGCTGTAGGAATACTATTACAAATAAATGTGTCAAGCAAAAATGTCAAACTTGGATTACATTCCCTGTGTAATGTAATCCATTCACTCCTTGCCTGACATAACTGTCGTTAGCCGTTTACAGCTTCTACATGATCGCAAAACAGGGGGAGATATAGTCCCCACCCGCTTATAAGTGAGGCGAATTTTATGGGTGGATTCCAATAGCATTTCTTTTCTCTGTGTTTTTGCAGGTGGTGTCATGTACTGATAACCCCAAACCTCATCCTCAGAGGTCTTGTGCCAAAGGAACCCCTCTTTTTCTCTTTTTTCTTTTTTTTTACCATTTTCTAGTTACAGATAACTAATGCCTACCTAACCTAACAACAGCATCCACCCCATGGTCAAAGGTCTGTAGGATTCTACAGACTGCTTGATTTTCAATTTTCAACAGCATATATGTCTTTAGAAAGTCTGATGTGAAGTTCCTTCTAGAACACCACCTGAAGGTATATGCATATATTCTACAGCACTAAAGAAATAACCAGTTTGTATTTTAAGGAAACAGCTAAGTTTTTTCCTTTTGAAATCATATTCCCCCCTTTCCTTCTCCCAGTAACTTACTTGGCTGATATTTTAAGGTGTATTCAGTCAAAATGCCATTCGGGCGGCTCGGTGGGTCCCATTCCAGAGTGAGGGAGTCTAGTGTTGGGTTAACAATCTTCAAAGAGGATGGAGCACTGGGGACTTGGAGTGAGAACACAGAGTCAACAAAAGGGTTTTTGGATGTTTCAGAATGTATTCAGGTGATGTGCTACACCATGTTCACACCATTCACCAAGGTTTTCTGTAACCCACTCTTGCTCCCGATTCAGCCAAAAATACACTACCAGAAACCTGTGATGAGAAACCATCCAGCTAATCTCGTCCTCTTTTTTCTCGTCATTTCCATTTAGACTCATTAAAGCCATCCTCCAAAATACATAAAGACTTTGCCTTTAGATGAATCCAAACCAATATTTTTAAAAGAGACGGTACTTGTTTTGTGAATGGTGTTTTAATAAAAGCAAACTGGTGAAACTATTCTAACCAGACCTTTGGGTAGATGCAGCTGTGTTCTGGGCTATTAAGAACTGTTTTCTCCAACAAATCAGGTGTCTCCAAGCAGCCAGAACACCCTGCCTGCTGGGCTCTGGGCATGAGCCAGCCTGCCCAGGTGCAGAGTGGTTCTTTTCTGGAGAGCTGACAGACGCCCAGAATCTCGTGGTGATGAACAAAAGCTGTGGTGCTGGCAGACCCCCCCCCCCAACCGCCCCCCGCCCCACCAAACTCTGGGGACGACCCACAGGGTGTCAGGTCCACTATGGCTGAGGCTGGCCATATGTCACCAGAGGACAAATGCCTGGTCTTCTTTTATTCATTTCCTCATGAGGATGATGGATGGAGGCAGCTCTTCCTCATGGTCGCTAGCTTTTCTACACACCCACCATATTTCCTAGGCCCATTAATGGCACCCCTGTCTCTCCCGTCACTCTAGCCAGAAACCAAGGAGTCAACCCGAATTTCTCCCTCTGCCTCATTTCCTCCATCTCCTGGGACACTACACCCTGTCAATTTCACCTCATACATCTCAACCACATCCATTCCCTACTCTCCTCTCTACCACTGCCCCACCTGAGGCCCTCAGTGGCCTGTGCCTGAGTCCTGGCACATGGTTCTCAGCTTCCCTAAGCCACTCCTCTCAGAATCTGACAAGAGCCAAAAACTCTCCCCAGAGAAGTAAACACATATTGCATATAAAGTTAGGGGGTTCATGGGGCACCTGGGCGGCTCAGTCGTTAAGCGTCTGCCTTCGGCTCAGGTCATGATCCCAGGGTCCTGGGATCGAGCCCCACATCGGGCTCCCTGCTCCGCGGGAAGCCTGCTTCTCCCTCTTCCACTCCCCCTGCTGTGTTCCCTCTCTCCCTGTGTCTCTCTCTGTCAAAAAATAAATAAAATCTTTAAAAAATAAAAAAAATAAAGTTAGGGGGTTCATGGATCTCCCTAAACCCATTTACTGACCCCCTAGGAGACTACAGTCTTCAGGTTAAGAGCCTCTGGCTTCCAGGTTAATACCCATAGCATGTAAGACCATCCATGGTATGGGTCCTCCCTTGCTCACCTTCCTCTCTTTCCTCACCATTCCTGGCTACATGACTTATAGTTCTTGAAGGAGAAGGAGCCATATTGTTTCATACCATCATGTGTGTGGACATACTACTTCCTCTCTTCTTTACCCTTTAATTCGCTGGTCATCTCTACTATGACACCTTCCCTGAACCATCTCAAGGAGCAGTGAGGTTTCACTAGTGAAAGCCTCAAGAGGAAGAAGCCTTCAACCTCTGAAGGAGCAACAGACTGAGGACAAGCAATTGCCATAGGATGGGAGTGGGACACAGGATGACCCTCGGAGGATGTTGGGCAGGTGCCAACATCGTGAGCCCTTCAAAGGAGCCAGGACCCAGTTTGTCTGTGAACTACTTGTATCAAAAAGACCTAAGGAATCCACAGAAGTTATCTGGCTCATTTTTAATACGGGCTTGAAGCAAAATTCAAATGGATGAATCATTATCTTTCTTACTCTACTGTCCCTCTCTCCCTCATCTGCTAGGCTCTGTGTCCCTGTGTCCAAATGCCTTGTGCTCCACCCCTGCATCCATGGATATTTGATCCTCCTTCCCCCTCCCCTTGCAATGGCCCCTTCTTGCAGTGCTTTTCCTTGTCTTCCCAACCCATTTTGTCAAGACTTCCAACCTTCTACCTCATCTCAACTTCAGCAGAAACGATGAAGGTGCACCAGGAAAGAAGTCAACTACAAATGACAGGATTATTTTTCTTCCCAGGTGCTTTTCTTAGGTTATCACATCAGTGCTCATGCTTTTCAGATGAAGGAACCGAGGGTTAGAGAAGTTACAGAACTCCCTGCAGATCAGAAAGTTAATGACCCAAATAAATATCAAATTAGCAAGGTTTCTGACAGTGTGACTAAGTGGGGAGGAAAACTTAAGTCAGGAGAGGACGGCTTGGGGCAGCATTTTGCACTGTGAAGCCTCCCACATACCCTCGGGCCACATACAAGCTGACAGACGCCAGCTTTGTGGGGCCCCTTCTATAATGCAAAGCCTCTCAAGATGTGCCATATGTTCTAGGATCTCAGTCATGTCCGCCCCCTACCTCCTTCTGGAGTATTAAAGACTCTGTCGGGGCTGGCCGGGCCCTCCCCTTTCCCGTTGACCACGCGGACGTTCAGTGTGTAGTGGCTGAAGGGCTCCAGCCCAGGCAGCATGCCGTGAGTCTTGCTGCCCTGGAAAGTGAGGATCTTCTTCTCAAGGTGACGTCTGTTTCTCTTAGACGAACTCTGTGCCTTCCAGTAGTAAATCTGAAAGAGCACGGGCAAAAGTCAGGGACAGGTAAGGGAGCAAATAAGATTCCTCCTGCTCACGAGATTCAAGTCTTATGGCTGTATCCTAGATAATGTCCTTGGTGCATTTTAGAAGAAGATTCCTGGCAAAACTGAGAGATATTGATTATGAGGCAAGACAGTAGAAACCTAAACATAATGAGGGAAATGGAATTGAGAATATGTGATGCAGCTGGGCTTTAGACTACTGGGTTGGAGGAGCGTGAGTGAAATAAATGGAACAGCATGACACCCACACAGATCTCTCTAGAACATAAGGGAATGGAAGATGATGGCACGATTGAAGCGTCTTACTTATATAAAATATTCTAAAAACAAAAATTACTGGCCAGTATTTACATACTTCTCCAGAGCTAATACAATGTCACGCACGATATATCATTTAGTTTAATCTTAAAAGCCACGGTGAAGCTTTTATTATTATTATTCCTTTAGCACAGATGAACCCCGGACCTCTGAGTGGCTTGCCCCCAGCCACTGGGCAATCAAAAGCCACAGTGGATCCTCCACGCCAAGTCTAGGGCTTTCTCACTAAGCCAAACTGCATCACTTCGTTAAAAATACTTTTTTTTTTTTTGTATTAAATGGCAGGCACAGGTTTTGGAAAGATGGGTAAGCGAAGGGTTGATTACCTTTGGCTAAAAACCCAGAATTGCTATTTAATAAGTTCTCTTAAATTCTCCTTAGAAGTTTAAAGAGAAGTCAACATATATCCAGAATCTGGCATTGTTAGAGAAAAAAAATCCCCGCACAGAATATGATGCAGTACCAAAAGTGATCTCTAGGGGGTCAGTGTAAAGGAACCAGAGCCATGACTTTCTTTGTGGGTGCAAAACCAGTTCCTGGCACATCCATCACAAATCTCTATGCATCAGTCTTTCCGTGCTTCCCAAGAACAAAGATAAATGATGGTCATAAGAATGACCCTGGGAGGCGGAGCAAGATGGCAGAGGAGTAGGAGACCTAGATTTCGTCTGGTCTCAGGAATTCAGCTGAATAGGGATCAAACCATTCTGAACACCTACGAACTCAACAGGAGATGGAAGAAGAGAGTAGCAACAACTCTCTGAACAGAGAAGCGACCACTTACTGGAAGGTAGGACGTGCGGAGAAGTGAATCCGGGGCGATATTCGGGAGGACAGACGGCGGGGGAGGGGGCCTCCGCCGGCCGCTTCTGGCAAGTGATAGAGCCGCGGAGCACAAAATCAGAACTTTTAGAAGTCGGCTCCGCTGAGGGACGTTGCTCCAGTGGCTAAGCGGGGGTGGAACCCTCGCGGGACAGTATGGTCTCAGGACCCTTGGGGTCACAGAAAGACCGGGGGTGCCTGAGTGCGGCAGAGCTCCCAGGTATCGGAGCGGGGAAGCCGGCTGCAGAGACGGAGCCGAGGCGCGGGCTCTCAGCTCGGGGTGGCCGTAAACTGTGATCCGCAGCCCAGTCGGGCCACTGCTCCTCCAGCAGGGACCCAACAAGTGGCAGATCCGGGGAGACTCCCCTTCCTTCCCGGGGAGGAGCGGCACGGGAGCGCACCGCAGGCATCTGCTGCGTTTGGAGACTCCACACGGGGTTGGGTGCCAGAGATAGCAACGCTCGGTCACAGGCCGGGTGAGCATGGAGTGTGGCCGGAGACCGGGGAGACGGGAGTGACTGCTTTTCTCTGGGGGCACACTAAGGAGCGGGGCCCCGAGTTCTCGGCTCCTCCGGGTGGAGATTGGGAGGCCACCATTTCTGCCCTGGTCCTCCAAAGCTGTACCGAGAGCTTGCAGGGAACAAAAGCTCCTGAGAGCAAACCCCAGCAGCTTCCTTAGCCCGGACCGACAAGGGCGGGGCAATTCAGCCTCCGGCAAAGACATTTGGAAACCACAGCAACAGGTCCCTCCCCCAGAAGATCAGCACGAACAGCCAGCAAGCCAAGACCAAGTTTACCGATCAAGGAGAATGGGAGAACTCCAGCGCTAGGGGAATACTGCACATAGAATTCATGGCTTTTTTTTTTACCATGATTCATTAGTTCATCAAAGTTAATTTTTGTTAACTGTTTTTTTTTTATTTTTCTTTTTTCCTTTTTCAACCAACATCTTATCAATCCCTTTAAAAAAAAATTTTTTTTTTATTTTTCATTTTTAGAGTCATATTTTATCCCTTCATAGTAGTTACCCTTATTTTTGGCATGTATATATAAGTTGTTCTCTCTTTAAAATTTTGAGATACAGTTTCTTCTAACAGATCAAAATATACCCTAAATCACTAGTGTATGGCTTTGTTCTAGTCTCCTGCCTGATCACATTCTCTCCCTTTTTCCTTTTTTTTTTCCTTAAATCTTCTTTCTTTTTTCAAACAACTTATCTTATCAAGTCCTTTTATAAAATCTTTTATAATTTTCATCTTTACAGTCATCTTCCATCCCTTCATTGTATCAACCCTTATTTTGTACATATATGTCTTTCTTCCTTTAAAATTTTAGGAGGCACTTTTTTCTAACAGACCAAAATACGCCCAAAATCTAGTGTGTTGCACTAATCTATGCACTAGCCTGATCATATTTGATCATATTCTGCTTTTTTTGTATTGTTCTGTTCTTGTTATCTTTTTTTTCTTTTTTTTTCCTCTTTCTTTTTTCTTTCTTTCCCTTTCTTTTCCCCTGGTTTCAGGTCTTTTCTGATTTGTATACAGTATATTTGCTGGGGACGTTGTAAACCTATTAGCATTTTGTTCTCTCATTCATCTATTCTGCTCTGGACAAAATGACAAGACGAAAAAAATCACCTCAGCAAAAAGAACAAGAGGTAGTACCGTCAGCCAGGGACCTACTCAATACGGATATTAGTAAGATGTCGGACCTAGAGTTCAGAATCATGACTTTAAAGATACTAGCTGGGCTTGAAAAAAGCGTGGAAGTTATTAGAGAAACGCTTTCTGGAGAAATAAAAGAACTAAAATCTAACCAAGTCGAAATCAAAAAGGCTATTGATGAGGTGCAATCAAAAATGGGGGCACTAAATGCTAGGATAAATGAGGCAGAAGAGAGAATCAGTGATATAGAAGACCAAATGATGGAAAATAAAGAGGCTGAGAAAAAGAGAAACAACTACAGGATCACGAGGGCAGAATTCGAGAGATAAGTGATACGATAAGATGAAACAACATTAGAATAATAATTGGGATCCCAGAAGAAGAAGAGAGAGAGAGAGGGGGGCAGAAGGTATATTGGAGCAAATAATAGCAGAGAACTTCCCTAATGTGAGGAAGGAAACAGGCATCAAAATCCAGGAGGCACAGAGAACCCCTCTCAAAATCAATAATAATAGGTCAACACCCCGACATCTAATAGTAAAACTTACGAGTCTCAGAGACAAAGAGAAAAGCCTGAAAGCAGCTCGGGAGAAGAGATATGTAACCTACAATGGTAGAAACATTAGATTGGCAACAGACCTATCCACAGAGACCTGGCAGGCCAGAAAGGACTGGCAAGATATCTTCAGAGCACTAAACGAGAAAAATATGCAGCCAAGAATACTATATCCAGCTAGGCTGTCATTGAAAATAGAAGGAGAAATAAAAAGCTTCCAGAACAAACAAAAACTAAAGGAATTTGCAAACACGAAACCAGCCCTCCAAGAAATATTGAAAGGGGTCCTCTAAGCAAAGAGAGAGCCTAAAAGCAGCATAGATCAGAAAGGAACACAGACAACATACAGTAACAGTCACCTTACAGGCAATACAACGGCACTAAATTCATACCTTTCAATAGTTACCCTGAATGTAAATGGGCTAAATGCCCCAATCAAAAGACACAGGCTATCAGATTGGATTAAAAAACAAGACCCATCCATATGCTGTCTGCAAGACACTCATTTTAGACCCAAAGACACCCCCAGATTGAAAGTGAGGGGGTGGAAAACCATTTACCATGCTAATGGACACCAAAAGAAAGCTGGAGTGGCAATCCTTATATCAGACAAACTAGATTTTAAAACAAAGACTGTAATAAGAGATGAGGAAGGACACTATATCCTACTTAAAGGGTCTATCCAACAAGAAGATCTAACAATTGTAAATATCTATGCCCCGAACATGGGAGCAGCCACTTTTATAAGGCAATTAATAACAAAAGCGAAGAAACACATTGACAACAATACAATAATAGTGGGGGACTTTAACACCCCCCTGACTGAAATGGACAGATCATCTAAGCAAAAGATCAACAAGAAAATAAAGACTTTAAATGACACACTGGACCAAATGGACTTCACAGACATATTCAGAACATTCCATCCCAAAGCAACGGAATACACATTCTTCTCTAGTGCCCATGGAACATTCTCCAGAATTGATCACATCCTAGGTCACAAATCAGGTCTCAACTGGTACCAAAAGATTGGGATCATCCCCTGCATATTTTCAGACCACAATGCTTTGAAACTAGAACTCAATCACAAGAGGAAAGTCGGAAAGAACTCAAATACATGGAGGCTAAAGAGCATCCTACTAAAGAATGAATGGGTCAACCAGGAAATTAAAGAAGAATTAAAAAAATTCATGGAAACCAATGAAAATGAAAACACAACTCTTCAAAATCTTTGGGATACAGCAAAGGCAGTCCTGAGAGGAAAGTATTATAGCAATACAAGCCTTTCTCAAGAAACAAGAAAGGTCTCAAATACACAACCTAACCCTACACCTAAAGGAGCTGGAGAAAGAATAGCAAATAAAGCCTAAACCCAGCAGGAGAAGAGAAATAATAAAGATCAGAGCAGAAATCAATGAACTAGAAACCAAAAGAACAGTAGAACAGATCAACGAAAGTAGGAGCTGGTTCTTTGAAAGAATTAACAAGATTGATAAACCCCTGGCCAGACTGATCAAAAAGAAAAGAGAAATGACCCAAATCAACAAAATCATGAATGAAAGAGGAGAGATCACAACCAACACCAAAGAAATACAAACAATTATAAGAACATATGATGAGCAACTCTATGCCAGCAAATTAGATAACCTGGAAGAAATGGGTGCATTCCTAGAGATGTATCAACTACCAAAATTGAACCAGGAAGAAATAGAAAACCTGAACAGACCTATAACCACTAAGGAAATTGAAGCAGTCATCAAAAATCTCCCAAGAAACAAAAGCCCAGGGCCAGATGGCTTCCCAGGGGAATTCTATCAGACATTTAAAGAAGAATTAATACCTATTCTCCTGAAACTGTTCCAAAAAATAGAAATGGAAGGAAAACTTCCAAACTCATTTTATGAGGCCACCATTACCTTGATCCCAAAACCAGACAAAGACCCCATCAAAAAGGAGAATTACAGACCAATATCCTTGATGAACATGGATGCAAAAATTCTCACCAAAATACTAGCCAATAGGATCCAACAGTACATTAAAAGGATTATTCACCACGACCAAGTGGGATTTATCCCTGGGCTGCAAGGCTGGTTCAACATCTGCAAATCAATCAACGTGATACAATACATTAACAAAAGAAAGAACAAGAATCATATGATCCTCTCAATAGATGCAGAAAAAGCATTTGACAAAGTACAGCATCCTTTCTTGATCAAAACTCTTCAGAGTATAGGGTTAGAGGGTACATACCTCAATATCATAAAAGCCATCTATGAAAAACCTACAGCGAATATCATTCTCAATGGGGAAAGGCTGAGAGCTTTTCCTCTAAGGTCAGGAACACGGCAGGGACGTCCACTCTCACCACTGCTATTCAACATAGTATTAGAAGTCCTAGCCACGGCCATCAGACAACAAAAAGAAATCAAAGGCATCCAAATCGGCAAAGAGGAAGTCAAACTCTCACTCTTTGAAGATGATATGATACTGTATCTGGAAAACCCAAAAGACTCCACCCCAAAACTGCTAGAACTCATACAGGAATTCAGTAAAGTAGCAGGATATAAAATCAATGCACTGAAATCAGTGGCATTCCTATACACCAACAACAAGACAGAAGAGAGACAAATCAAGGAGTCGATCCCATTTACAATTGCACCCAAAACCATTCGATACCTAGGAATAAATTTAACCAAAGAGGCAAAGGATCTGTACTCAGAAAACTATAAAATACTCATGAAAGAAATTGAAGAAGACACAAAGAAATGGAAAAACGTTCCATGTTCATGGATTGGGAGAATCAACATTGTGAAGATGTCAATGCTACCTAGAGCAATCTACACATTCAATGCAATCCCCATCAAAATACCATCCATTTTTCAAAGAAATGGAACAAATAATCCTAAAATTTGTATGGAACCAGAAGAGACCCCGAATAGCCAGAGGAATCTTGAAAAAGAAAAGCAAAGCTGGCGGCATCACAATTCCGGACTTCCAGCTCTATTACAAAGCTGTCATCATCAAGACAGTATGGTACTGGCACAAAAACAGACACATCGATCAATGGAACAGAATCGAGAGCCCAGAAATGGACCCTCAACTCTATGGTCAACTTATCTTTGACAAAGCAGGAAAGAATGTCCAATGGAAAAAAGACAGTCTCTTCAACAAATGGTGTTGGGAAAATTGGACAGCCACATGCAGAAGAATGAAACTGGACCATTTCCTTACACCACACACAAAAATAGACTCCAAATGGTTGAAAGACCTAAACGTGAGACAGGAGTCCATCCAAATCCTAAAGGAGAACACAGGTAGCAACCTCTTCGACCTCAGCCGCAGCAACTTCTTCCTAGAAACATCGCCAAAGGCACGGGAAGCCAGGGCAAAAATGAACTATTGGGATTTCATCAAGATAAAAAGCTTTTGCACAGCAAAAGAAACAGTCCACAAAACCAAAAGACAACCGACAGAATGGGAGAAAATATTTGCAAATGACAGATCAGATAAAGGGCTAGTATCCAAAATCTATAAAGAACTTATCAAACTCAACACCCAAAGAACAAATAATCCAATCAAGAAATGGGCAGAAGACATGAACAGACATTTTTCCAAAGAAGACATCCAAATGGCCAACAGGCACATGAAAAAGTGCTCAACATCGCTCGGCATCAGGGAAATCCGAATCAAAACCTCAATGAGATACCACCTCACAGTAGTCAGAATGGCTAAAATTAACAAGTCAGGGAACGACAGATGTTGGTGGGGATGTGGAGAAAGGGGAACCCTCCTACACTGTTGGTGGGAATGCAAGCTGGTGCAACCACTCTGGGAAACAGTATGGAGGTTCCTCAAACAGTTGAAATTAGAGCTACCATTCGATCCAGCAATTGCACTACTGGGTATTTACCACAAAGATACAAATGTAGGGACCCGAAGGGGTATGTGCACCCCAATGTTTATAGCAGCAATGTCCACAATAGCCAAACTGTGGAAAGAGCCAAGATGTCCATCGACAGATGAATGGCTAAAGAAGAAGTGGTATATATACACAATGGAATATTATGCAGCCATCAAAAGGAATGAGATCTTGCCATTTGCAACGGCGTGGATGGAACTGGAGGGTGTTATGCTGAGTGAAATAAGTCAATCAGAGAAAGACATGTATCATATGACCTCACCGATATGAGGAATTCTTAATCTCAGGAAACAAACTGAGTGTTACTGGAGTGGTTGGGGGTGGGAGGGATGGGGTGGCTGGGTGATAGACATTGGGGAGGGTACGTGCTACGGTGAGCGCTGTGAATTGTGCAAGACTGTTGAATCACAGATCTGTACTTCTGAAACAAATAACGCAACATATTTTAAGAAAAAA
The DNA here is from genome assembly GCF_009762305.2 of Zalophus californianus. Lineage (NCBI taxonomy): Eukaryota > Metazoa > Chordata > Mammalia > Carnivora > Otariidae > Zalophus > Zalophus californianus. The sequence goes on along the minus strand of NC_045606.1, from coordinate 16,172,982 downwards.
GAAAAAGAAGAAGATAACAGGAGAGGAAGAATGAAGGGGAGTAAGTCAGAGGGGGAGACGAACCATGAGACGATGGACTCTGAAAAACAAACTGAGGGTTCTAGAGGGGAGGAGGGTAGGGGGATGGGGTAGCCTGGTGATGGGTATTGAGGAGGGCACGTTCTGCATGGAGCACTGGGTGTTATGAACAAACAATGAATCATGGAACACTACATCAAAAACTAATGATGTAATATATGGTGATTAACATAACAATAAAAAAAAAGAATGACCCTGTTGGGACTATATGAGTTTGAAGTATAATCTGAATGATTTTTTAAAAAAAATGCCTACATTATTTTCAGGACAATTTTGTGTGTTTAACACATGTGGTCAGTATTGCTTTAAAGCTAGGTGCATTTGGTTGTATTTTTGTTTTTTAAACACTAATTTTCCCCACTTTGTGCCTCTGTTAATTGTTTAGCTGGAAGAATTTTAGGCCATCTGTGGGGAAAAATGGAGAAAAACTTTCTTACACGCCACCCCCCCCCCCCCACCACTTTGGATGCAGTGAGGTTTTGCTTCTGCTCTAGCTGGGGTTCTTGAGACATGGCCTGTCTGAGGTGATAAACCAGATGAATTCTCAAGGCCTCTGATCAAAAGAAGTGCATCTGGCATTCGCTGAAGGCCTGTTCCTACGGAAAAAAAGCAAAAAAATCTCCCTTCACTTGCCCGATAGCCTTGCAGGTGTCCTCGGATACTTTTCAGAGGTACGGGGTCCCAGTGCACCTCAGCTAAGGTACTGTTGACCACGTTCACATGCACATTTCCGGGAGCCACCATTGGGACTAGGGAAAAACAGGAAAGGGGGCAGAAGTATCAACGTTATTTTGCAATTTCATGCAAAAATGCCACTAACAATTTTCGCTTGACGTATGACCCAGCTTTATTCTATGGATTATCAAGTATTGAGAGTAGATTTTTTTTTTTTTTTTGGTATCTGTTCATCTGACTTGGTGAGAATAATGTATCTTTTTAAAAGTAATGACACTTGACATTCTGAACCTATTTTTTACATAGCAGGCTGTCTGCATTCAGGAATGTTCAGCAAAATAATTGCCACCTCCGTCCCTCCTAGTCTACGCACCCCCTGGACATGGCCTTGGCTTGCACCTTGGTAAGTCTGTGTTGCTGGTATAAAGGAAAGTATCACTGAAACAGCATTGAAAACTTACGGTCTTCTCCAGAATGCCCCATGACCACGGCTGGCTCTGGAGCAAACCCCACGTCATTCAGGGCCTGCACTTTTATCAGGTATGGAACGAAGGTTGGTGTGCCCGAGACAATATATTTGGATACATTTGCCACCACCACAGACGTCCACTCATCGTCACCATCTTTCTGGCGCCAGCTCACTTTGTACTGAAGGCCTGGCCCGTTAGATTCGAAACCATTCAAGGGCTGTAAGAAAAGCCAAATAATCAGAGCTTATAAAACAGACAGACTGAGCAACCTTCTCCCCGGAACACCAAAATTTAATTCCCAGTCTTAAGGAAAGTGAGCACTGAAATGCTAAAATGCTAGCTATTAACAATGCCTTCCAGGGACCTTTTATCTTTTTTTTTTTCATTCGTGATGAGATTCAAAGCTTGTTTGGGATCAACATTTCAAAGGTTGTTAATTTCTATCTTGAAGTTGTACATACCACATAAGCCTCTCAAACTCTGGCTCCACAGTCAAGGGTGGGTGACTTAGAGCATTTCAGTTACACAGTTTCCTTTATATATCCCTGTCTGTGTGACAGTACATCATTGTCTATTTTACTTAGAGCCAGAAGCTTGTGAACTGCTTCTTTCTTTATTAAAAAAAAAAAAAAAAGTTGGCTTGTTGGGGCACCTGGCTGGCTCTGTCGGAGGAGCGTGTGAACTCTTGATCTCAGGGTTGTGGGTTCGAGCCCCACAGTGGGTGTAGAGAGTACTTAAAATAAAATCTTAAAAAAACATTGGCTCGTCAGTCTATCCTGTTTTACATGTCAGTATGTATATAAATATGTACAAGTACGTATGCATATAAGTGTGCATGCATAGGTCTATTAAAATAAGTTTTAAAATCACCCAAGTGAATATATGTTAATTTTCCAAATCCAGAAAATATGAATAAACCAGAAAAAAGAGAGAGAAAAGCAGAGGCAGAAGAAGAAGTTGACTACTTGGAATAGCTTGGTACAGGTCTTATACATCTTGTACCAAGATGTACAGCTTGGTACATCTTCTAGATGGTTCTCTATGATGATGATAATACCAGCTAGCATTTGTTGAGCACATATATGTGCTAGGCACTGTTCTAGGGGCCTCTATGTATTTATTCCTTGAATTGTGTGAGGTTGGTTCTATAACTAGTCCCATCATACAGATACATAATGGTGATGTTAAGCAACTGGCTTAAAGTCACACCGTGAGTGGCAAAGCTGGGATTTGCATCCATTCATTTGGGCTCCAAGGATTAAGCTTTTAACTGCTACACAATAATATCTCTTAAAGAAAGAGATATAATACATATTTTTCCCCCAAATGGATGAAATGGGATTTTAATACAGACATTGTTTGTAGAGGGAGAAAGAGAGAGAGCACCCAAGTGGGAGGGTGGAGGGCAGAGGGAGAGGGAGAATTGCAAGCAGCCCCTCGATGCAGGGTTCAGTCTCATGACCCTGAAACCATGACCAGAGACGAAATCAAGAGTCAGATGCTTAACCAACTGAGCCATCCAGACGCCCCAATACAGACATTGTTTAAAAACACCCCCCCCCCCCAACTCTAAGATACACTGAGAAAAGCTGAAGCCTTCATGCTGAGCTCACCTTCCAGGTAATCACCAAATTATCAGGCTCTGATCCCAGTCCTTCCACAGCTGTGGGATTTGTATCAGGTTCTGGAAGTTAAACAGCCACATATATGTAAGTTTGGATCTTTTTTTTTTTTAAACAGTGGAAAACTTTTCATTTCCTGTCACAGAAGCCTCACTTTACCTGCGGCTTTAGTCAAATACTGTTCAGATGCCTCACTGGGCAAGCTCCTCCCGAGGCTGTTCACGGCCATCACTCTGAAGGAGTAGTTCACGTAAGGCGACAGCTTCAGCTGGGCTGTGGTCTGCATTCCAGAAACCTCGGTTTGGTGGTGCCACAGCCCTGCCTCGTGCATTGCATCTTCATATTCAATGATGAATTCTGGCCACGACACACACACACAGAACCCAAGACAGTGAGGTCAGCCACCCGAGGGTAGGTTCGAGGCTAACGAACAGAACAATTTAACAAGAGTAGCTGAACATTGATTATTTCACTTTCAAGAAAAATTCTGTAAGAACATTTTGATTTAAGAGTTCTATCAGTATCCTCAATATTTAAGCATACCCAATAATATTTAGTACTCTTTCTCTAGCATGCTGAGTTGAGTTACTTAAATCTGTTTAGAAGTGGTCTCCATAACCTTAGGAAAGTTTCAATATATGAAAAGATGGTTAGGGTTTCTTTTTTTCTTTCATAATAGGAGAAATTAAAGATAGTGAGATACTACTTTCCACTAAACAGACTGGCAGCAATCAAAAGTTCAACATACTTTATTGACTATTACACAGGGAAACAAGCATTCTCCTACGTTCTTCCTGGGAAGTGTAAATTGGCACAACTTCTATAGAGGACAATTTAGAACACCTCACAATATTCAACTCAAATATCCTTTGATTGAGAAATGATACTCCTACCAATTTATTTTGAATAAATGTGCTCATGCGTATGCTCAGAGGCACATGAAAAAGAATCCACATTACATCATTGTTTGCAGCTGAAACAAGCTAATTGCAAACAACCTAAATGTTCAGCACCAGGACACTGATCAAATAAATTATGGTGTATCCACACAGTGGAATATTCTGCAGCTGTAAAAACTGAAGGGGGCCACTCCGTATGCCACCGAAATGGAATGATTTCTGAACTACATTGTTAAGCGTAACCAAGTAGGATACAGAACAGTGTGGAACACTTGGGTAAGAGCACAAAGATGGGCTGTAACGTACACACACACCTATATGCTTGAATATACACGTATTGCCTCCTGGAGGATACACACTGGGGTCTTGGAGAAAGTGGGAGTTAGAGGTAGGAGGAAGACTTACTTTTTAGTGCATACCCTTTTGCATCTACTATTTGTGGCATGTATATGGTTTACCCTCATAAAAAAATAGGTATTTAGATATTTACTAATTGCCTATAATGTGCCCATGTACGGTGATGTGAATTACAGATACAAAGACGAAGTAGAAATGCTCTGTGTTCCAGTGCTCTGAAGCTAAGTAGCTTGAGTTCGCCTTTCAATCTCCATTCACTGGCTGGTGATCTCCAGTCCCATAAACTGGTGACTTGCACATTTCTCTCGGCAGCCCCTGCCTCTCCCGTGAACTGCACACTTGGGCAGCTCATTGACTCAACAACTCCATCTGCTTCTCTCTGACAGCATGACACACTGGTTACGGCCAGGAGTGATCCCGATCTTCCTTGCCGGCTGGCAGTGACAACTCAGCTCAAAACCTTGAAGCCCGTCTTAGATCCCCTCTTTGTTTCCTACTCTCCATAGTTTTGTTGGCTATACCTTTAAAACATGCAAAATCTGACTACTGTTGAGCACCTCCATCCCTCTCAGCCCTAACCCAAGCCACTGTTCTCTCTCTCTCTCTCTCTCTCTCTCTCTCCTGTGAATCACTGCAAAACCTCCCAGCTCATGAGTTCCCAGATTTTCTCAGCTCATGGTGCACACAGCATCTCAGTAATTTTCTTCATGGTTTCCTTAGGCCAAAAGAAATATCTAACACTTCCATGTAAGTGGTTAGGTCCACAGAACTTAATAAATTTTCATGCCTTCACAACTTAAAACCTATTCGGCACTGCACAGCTTCTCGAACCTTGTTAAGATACCACCTTCCTCATTCCCTGTTACACACTGATTTTCATGCGGTACTTGCTTTTTACCACAGCAAAGGCTTTGCAGGCACGGCATCATCACAATATGGTACCACAATATTGTAGGGGAACCGTAAGTGCCTTGATCTCGTACTTCATGTGGCGTCTGACAGATGTGACTGTTTTTTAAACATCAAAATTTAAAAGTCAAAAACTTAAAACATATCCCGAGGCACCCTTGTTAGTTTGCTGAGGTTCTACAGGGTACTTCACAGAGAACTGTGGTCCTACCTGGTCTCCCTGCTTCCCCTCTTGTTCTTCTATAGACCATTTTCACTTTTTTTTTTTAAAGATTTATTTATTTGGGCGAGAGAGAGAACACGTGCGTGCATGAGCGGGAGGGGCAGAGGGAGAAAGAATCTCAAGCAGACTCTGCACTCAGCACGGAGCCCGACATGAGGCTCAATCTCACCACCCTGAGATCATGACCTGAGCCGAAACCAAGAGTCTGATGCTCAACTGACTGCACCACCCAGGTGCCCCTAGACCGTTTTCAATAGAATAGCCAGAGTGATCCATTAATCACTCCTCTATTTAGTTCCCTCCAATGACTTCCAACCCTTACAATGGCCTAAAAGGCCTGCCCAGTTCACACTCTACCCCTTAGTTGCTGCTGGAGCTCAGGAAGAGTGTGGCCTCATGTGCACACTGCAGCAGATCCTTGGGGAAGGGGCAGAAGGAGACTGCTGTCAACACCTCTTCTGAAGGAAGATCTAAGTAGTGTGTGTGTGTGTGTGTGTGTGTGTGTGTGTGTGTGTGTGTTCTACATATATATGCATATACAATGTGTATTGCATTTTACATATATACACACATATATAATGATATTAAATGTAACAGCATAATATATTATTATTAATATTATTTTATTTGTGTCCTCAGCTAAAATATAAGCTCCATGTAGGTAGAGATTTTTGACTGTTTTGTTTTAGAACAATGCCTGGTACATTATAGGCACTCCATAAATATCTGTTGAATGAATGAGTGAATGAATGAAAGAGTAGAAATGCTTTAGAATCTAATGGTATCATTTAAATATAGGTACAAAGGGTCTCCACGCATCCTAACCAGCTAAATCTGGCTACTGTATTGAATTAACTGGAAGACTCAGCACGAATGATTAAGGGTTCTGAGCAAGGACCGAATACTCAGCTGAGAGAAGAACACCTCGAAATAACACAAGATGGAGAGGAAGTTTTTGCTGAATTTCATCGGAAATACTCTGCTTTATCAGTGGGTGCAAGAAATCACCACACACATCACTTCAGAGTAATCTGAGGTACTTGTCAGAAAGGAATTTAGCTTTCCTGCAGCATATGCCTGGAGGTCATAATATATTACAGGCTTGTGATACTCTCTCAAGTATCTTTTCAGTTGTCAAACGTCTAAGCACCTCTAGAGTCTGATTTTACGAAGCTCTTCCAGTATCCTTACAATGGGGTCCCTCCCCTGACTTTGCTCCCTAGGCTAATGTCCTGATGGCGAGGAGCAGACACTATGGAATGTGCCTCTTTTTGCAGGGGCTGAGGGGAGGAAAGAGGCCCACACTGGAAGGTAATAGACCTACTGTCCACACCCAGCTCTGTGACCAACTGTGGGTCTGCAAAATCACTTTACTCACCAAATCTCAGTTTCCTAACACACACACTGGCAGACCAGTGCCTGGTCCTCCTGTGTTTTCCTCCCGCATTAATGCGCAAAATGAATAGCTTACAAGGCATCATCCTACTATGGGGGAGATTTAAGGTGATTCTGACAGATCGCATACACAAAAGGAAAGTGTATTTGCTTAGTTCACATCTTTGGCAACTAAGTGGTGTCCTATCCCAGAGGCAGTAAGCAGGAATAACTCAGTCTCCGAAGAGAGGAGAGTGATAGATCAACGTTTTTGTTGTATTAGTAATGAAACAGAGAATGCCAGCAAATATCTCTGTAAGGAATTTCAATTGCATGTGATAAAGTGCTTGGGAAATGGTGGTGAAATGTATCGGTGACAAAGACAAGGCTATGACATACTTGTAATAGGGCTGTTGTTGTCATTGCCTGGCGTCCATGACAGCTGAACACTTTTGTCGAGTTGATCCGTCAATTCTAAATCAAAGGGAGGATTTGGGACATCTGTAGACCGAACACACATACCACCGTTACCCATCCATTTTTATGAGGTTCTCCTTTACCCGTGATACTATTCATGGGGGGTGGGGGTGGGATGGAGTTGGGGGTGGTGTGGGGGGTGGGGGGCATCTTAAAGAAATAGCACACTTAATGGTTAATGAGCATGCGTCTGAAATGAAATGGGAGCCACTGAGGTTGCTGGGAACACACAAGCACACCCAAGACCTCCTCCAAGCAAGGAGGAGGTCTTGCTTGCTCCTTTTCTTGCTTGCTTCCGCTTGCTCCCTTTTCAAATGAAACCAAATCACTGGTGACCAAAACCAGTGAGGTGGGCATACATGGTTCACCAGCACTCTCAATGTGTCTTCTCATAGACATGAAGAGCACAAACAGAAAAAATAATATTGAAGCTTAATTTCTAATAAATGGGAGACAGAACAGCAAACGCTAAAAGACCAATACAGGCAAATATAATGTACTGCTTAAGAAGACCTCAATGTTCTTTCTGAAACATGTGAAATTATAGATTTTGGAGCTCCTGGAGAATATTTATATTTTTAGGGGAATTCTAAGATTGATGCTATATAAGTAGCTCTCAGCATGCATACCTCATGCAGATGCTCAGTACAATAGTCAGGCAGGCCCATGGGGACATGGTGTGTTTATTCCCAGAGGACACTAGGGTACAGACACCTGTGGGGACAAAGGTGTCCCGGAAGCATGGTCTGCCTCTTCTAATGGTACGTCTGACATCCAGAGAGTTAACGTTTCCCTCTGGGCTTTTCCTGACCTTGCTCTTGGGAGTGATTGTGGCTCTTGGGGAACCAGAAGCCATATAAAAATATGGGCACTTCTTTCCTATCAGTAAAGAAACAGTAAACATCTACCAAGGGCAGTTCTTCTATAGCTTAACTACTGACACTATGTAAAATCCAGCTGAGTGTATGCCATAAAATTAATTTTTGTATTTATAGGCTGAATAAAGATGAAGTTTCTTTAATCAAAAAGAGTTCTGGAAATAATTTCTGATTTATTTTCCAGACTCAGAAAAGTCACACAACCTGGAAGTGCCCTCCTTTTGGTCTTTCTTTAGTGATTTATGTTTTTTAACGCAATGAGTTGTTTTTCTCTAATACAAAGGTCAAATGTTCTAAACATTCACTGTTTTCCTATGTAAATTTCTGGAAAAAAAAAACACGTCCACGTTTCCAAAACAACTTTTAATAGCCTGAAATAAAAACCTGATTTGTGGAATGATCTTTGAGATAGTTTTTTTTTTCATTCTGGAAACAGTGGAGGACAGCTTTTGAAAAAGCATGATGCTATTTTACAAGGCAATTATACCAAAGAGGGACTTTTATCAAATGAAATGACTTTATAATAACACATGAAATATTTGGCAATGAGTGGTACTACACTCAGTGAAACATTCCAGAGCTATAATGAAGAAAATGATTTATGGCAGTAAATAAGCAACAGAACAGAATGCTGGACAGAGCCCTTGTCCTTAAAGCAACACAATCAGTGATGTGGTAGAGAAAAGAGAGGACTTATTATTATTATTATTATTTGCACATGTGAACTTGTTTGACAGAAAATAGAGAAAGAAGACTCATATTAGTTTACCGTAAATAGGAGCTGGAGTTGGAGTAGGAGCTAGAAAGGACATTAATATAAAGGATTTTAATCAAAATTAGTCATGGAAAGATATAAAATAGCACAAGAAGACAAAGACTGACCATGATTAAGATCTAAAACCGAGCTGTACGCGAGCTGTGGGACACGGCATTGATAAACATGCAGTAACAACGTGGGGGGCAGGACACCTTCAATCTTAAATCAAAGTACATTATTTCTCCCGATTTTCTTATACAAAAATCACTAATACACACAACCATCATTTTATTCCAGCGCTGCTACAGTAGTATATTTATACTGATATTACTACCTCAAAGGCGTCTCTCAAAGAAGAAAAGTGTAGGTATTTAATTCCCCTACAAAACTGTAAAACTGTAACAAGCAAACATTTACTCTGGACAGTTTTCCTTCCGACCTAACACAAGGCAGCATGCAGCGCTGGGTGTGTTCTAGTTCTTACCAACAACGCTCAGCACAGCACTGGCAGAAACGTTGTCCAGAGTTGTGTTGGCCACACACGTGTAGGTCCCACCATCGTCATCCCTTACATCAGCCACCACCAAATGGTCTTTGTCCACAGTGAACCTGTGAAGAAAACAGGTTCAGAGCAGCTGAAACGGACACCCGACCATACATGATGGATGCTTGCTTTACTGGCATGAAAGAAACTCTGTGAATTTGAAACAAAGAGAGAGAGAGAGGACAAACATTTGCAGCTCGTTAGAGCAGAAATCCAAAAAATATGTCTCACTTTGATCATGACAAAAGCCGGAAGACAATTAGAATGGACTAGAAGCTTGGGTTAGAAGGGATGTCAAGTCATTTCAAGCACACCCCTGGAAGGTTAGGTGCTTCCCTGAAGACCAGGGGGGCACCCAGAGGTGGTGGGGGCAGCTGCAGTCACCCTTACGAGCAGGCTCTCTTGTGGCTTCGGCTGCTAAGGAACATTTGAACACCACTCATTCAGCTCCATTTCTAACAAAGTGTGTATTTTAAAATAATTTATCATTGACTGCAGAAATTTTGTGCCATTTTTGCCACCTGCATGAACTCTCATGGGAGTAAGTAAATGCAAAGAATAGTATCAACTTTATCATAAGGGGACAGGATGACTTAGATCAGCGAGCGCCACGGAGAGTTCTCTAGAGGTTACTAGCTGGCATGAGAAATTACTCAGTAGGTCAAAAATCCATGTAAATAGGATTCATGCATGATTTTAAGAGGATGCATAAATCATTCACTGTCTTTGCAGGGAATTTCCAAGTTAAAGTTTTAGCCACCTTCACTCGATGGTCATTTCTTTCTATTTCCTTCTCACCTTTACCAACTCAGATTCCACAAATAAAACTGGCCAGGTGCGGGGGCAAGTGGGTGGCTCAGTCAGTTAAGCGTCTGCCTTCAGCTCAGGTCATGATCCCAGCGTCCTGGGATCGAGCCCCACACCCCACATCCGGCTCCCTGCTCCGCGGGGAGCCTGCTTCTTCCACTCCCTCTTCTCCCTGCTTGTGCTCTCTCATGCTGTCTCTCAAATAAATAAATAAAATCTTTAAAAAAAAAAACAAAATAAAAACCTGGCCAGCTGGAAGCATAAAATTAGATGGAAATCCTGAGTATAGAGGAGAAGGTCACATAGTTTTGTGTGTGTGTGTGTGTGTGTGTGCGTGTGTGTGTGTGTGTGTGTGTGTTTAGGGGCAGTTAAGCAACACGCACTGCTTAGGCACAGTTGCAAGCAAACAACAGGGAGCATTTCCACCAGCACACGGCATTTCTTCCACTAGGGGGGCAATGTTTGTAGCCTCTGTGACAGTTAAAATTCACTAGGTCAGCTCTATACCTATTCATTCAAATTGAGGCTTCACCCAGAAAATGGGTATGACTTTTCCTCCATTCCAAGCTCAAGGACTGCAACGTGTTTAGGCTATTTTAAATAGTTTACCTGTTTTTTTCCCCCTTCTCTTTCTACTGGCCAAAGTGAAATCAAAAGAAAATTCCCCATCCGAATGAAAACTGGTGTCCTTTAAAATAACGACAAGGATTTAGGTGCACTCTGCTGATTAAAGCAATCACATTTCTGCTTATTTGTAGAATGGTAATGAAAACATCATCTGTCGAGACTTCACTGTACAAGGTAGAAAACAATGGAAGTCATCCAAGGCCTGAAAGGTTTTTCCCATCCTGAATTACACAGGAGACCAGAACACAAAGACAGACAAACATTCTCAGGGTCTGATTTCAATAACTCGATACCTTTTTAGGTCCCCACATTTTGCAGCAGGGAGAAAATGCACTTTTTTTTTTGGAGAGACCAGATCTCAGAAACTTTAAAAACACCACTGGTAAGTCACTCTACGATAAACCTTTAGTTCAGAGAAGCTCAAAGAGGCAGGGAGGAGAAAGGAAAGAAATGGTCTTCAAATACCTTCCGTCATTGGGCAGCTCACCGTTGTCCTTCAGCCACGTGACGGTGGGGATTAAGGTGTGATCATGTTTCAATTTGCATTCGAAGGACACCGTGCCCCCTCTTTGCATGACTGCATATTCGGGCTGTTTAATGATCCTCGTTGCATCTGAAATTTAGCTATTGTTATCCATTGCCAAAGCTGAAGAATTTGCTCAAAGTCACATAATACCTGAAAAAACTTCATCACCTCCGCCTTACCTTTGATTTCTAAGTGAACTTCATTCTTTGCCATTCCTAATTTATTCCTTGCAACACATGTATAAGTTCCCGTACTGTCCTTTTGGGCCACAGGAATTTCCAAAGTGCCATTTTCATGCAAAACATAAATATCTTCACGAAGGGCACTACCTTTAGCTCCCTTGAACCTTCATTACAGAAATTATCACAATGGGAATAAAAAAAATCATAATTTGAAGTCAGACATAAAATGCCACATTCGAGGTCAGCACATGATGATGTGCATCATTGTATCAAGTTCGGAGACATTTGGAATCTGCAAAAGATGTCTCGGATTGCATGCCTGTAAGTCAGTGGGGTCCATGGAAGGCAGGATGTAAAAGTGGAAAATTTCATGAGAAGTGGTGCTTGAAGCATCAGGATAACAATACGAAATACTTCAATTGTAATTTTCTGTATCAGATTCATATTTAATACACACATGATTACCCATTCTATCTCCACATGGGTGATAAAACAGGCAACATGATGACAGATCTTTTTGGCCTTTTTCTCCCTCCTGGGACATATTCGTAAGTCCATCTGCAGGCTACAATTCTAAAGCCAGCTTGAGTAGAAGATACTTGATTTGAATTCTAAAGAAATTTTTTATTTGTATGAATAGGAAAATACTCAGGGAAGAAAAGCAAGAAAGCCTATATGCAAAGTATATGTCTGTTCAGCTTCCTGATTACTGTCAGACAAAACTGGCAAGGCAAAGTCACCCTAAGCTAAAACAACCTAAGCAACCTAAGAGACCTCACCAGGATGCCGTCTGCCCAAGCACCGTGCTTCTCCTCTCTGCGGCTACAGTGGAGACCTGGGGAGACTGTCCTTAATCCTATACCTGGCTTTGCCCTCACATCGGCCGAAGGAGCCCGGCTCTGTGTCTGGTCCCTGATGGACGATCGGGAAACGAATGTTTTAATTTTCTTTCATTCCTTCCTTCTGAGCTGCTGCCCATCCTTGCCTTGAGCCTCCCAGCTCAGGCTAAAGTAAGCAGGCAAATCAGTCCTGAGTGGCATGTGGGGGAGCAAATGCTGGTTTGGAGCTTATAGAACCTCTCCCCGACCCCAGAGGATCCTTTATTAGCAAGGAGGGTACCCCCAACAGTCTCCACGCACCATTCCTTGCAAAGTCCCAGGTGGTGCTCATGGCATTGTAACATATTACTATACCTTAAATTTTCAACAAACCTACTTCCCTACACCTCTGTGCCTGACAAAGTGTGCTGCTGAATAGATTATACATGTGGAAGTATTTAGCACCGAGCAAGTAGTTAATACATCTTTACGAATGAATTTAATAATAGTATGATGGAGTCAGTCCTGTCCTCTGAATAAATAAAAACCCAACACCCAGAGAAATTTGAAGGCTTTAGCAAACATAAATATTAAAGGCAAACAGAGCCATTACTTACCACTCAATGGTCGGCAGGGGAGAGCCAAAGAAGGCACAATCCAGTAGAGCAGGCCTGTCTGCAATGACCTGATAGAGTGTATTTGCAGATGTAAGGATTCGTGGTGGCTCAGCTAAAAAAATTTAAAAAGGTAAAGTAAATACTAAATAAAACAAACATTTAGGCCCACCATGTATTTTACTGCATTTGAAGGCTGTTCAAGTTTACAGTAAAGCATAACCACTATGTCTCTCCCCTTATGTTCTCTATCAGGTACGACACCACCAGCATCTCAAGGTGGAGAAATACAAGTTTTCTCCTTCTGCCTCATACCCCACATCTCATCTTGCCCAGGCATGGTATTTTAGTGTTTTATTTTATTTTATTTTTTTTATTTTATTTTTTTTAAAGATTTTATTTATTTATTCATGAGAGACAGAGAGAGAGAGGCAGAGGGAGAAGCAGGCTCCCAAGGAGCAGGGAGCCCGATGCGGGACTCGATCCCAGCACACTGGGATCATGACCTGAGCCGAAGGCAGACGCTTAACCATCTGAGCCACCCAGGCGCCCTAGTGTTTTATTTATCTAGATGTCCTACCACCCTGTGAGTCCCTTGCAGGCAGGGAATGGGACTTTTATTGTTTTCTTCCCAGAAATGAGGTCAGGTATCTGGCACAAAAATAATGGCCGAGTACATCTTTGTTAAGTGATTGGCCCATGCTAACCTTGGGGTTATGAGGGGGCTGGGGGTGGGGTAGGAGGGGTGACAGGGACACAGTGGCAGAAAAGCTCAGAGTGTGGACACCTGAAACAGAACCAGAAACTGGCTCCCAAACACCCACCAACACTTCACGTGTGCTCAGCTCTGCGTGTGAGTCACTGGCCTCCATTTCAAGCATGAAGGAAACATACCAAGGACTGGTTGGCTTCCTGACTTTAATTTCATTTGAAAGGGAGGATACTACACTTATTGAGTTGAAATATAATTCCCTGGAGCCATGAAGACAAGTCTCACATACAATTTTAATAAATTTGATGTTTTCGGTAGTTTTGTCCAATATGAGAAATGGAATATTCACATAAACCAACCATTTCATGCAGAGGACCTGAATAAACATTTCTCCAAAGAAGACATATAGATGACCAAGAGACACATGAAAGGGTGCTCAACATCACTCATCATCGGGGAAACGCAAATCAAAACCACATTGAGATATCACTCATGCCTTAGAATGGCTAAAATCAAGAAGACAAGAAACAACAGGTGTTGGCGAGGATGTAGAGAAAAAGGAACCCTCATGCCCTGTTGGTGGGAATGTAAATTGGTACAGCCACTGCGGAAAACAGTATGGAGTTTCCTCAAAAAATTAAAAATAGAAATATCATATGATCCAATAATTCCACTATTGGGTATTTACCCAGGGAAACAAAAACACTAACTCAAAGAGACATATACACCCCTGTGTTTATTGCGGCATTGTTTACAATAGCCAAGATATGGAAGTAACCTAAGTGTCCATCAATAAACAAATGAACAAGGAAAATGTGGCATGCGGGCATGTGTGCGTGCGTGTGTGTGTGTGTGTGTGTGTGTGTGTGTATGGGATATTACACAGCCATAAAAAGGATGAGACTGAGCCATTTCAGATAACATGGATGAACCTAGATAGTATTATGACAAGTGAAATTAGTCAGACGAGAAAGACAAAACCCATGATTCCACTCATATCCGATAAGTGGAATCTAAAAAAAAAAAAAAAGAATAAACAAACAAAAGCAGGATTGGAACTATAAATAATGATGGTTGCCAGAGGGGAGGGGTCCAGAGTTGGGCAAAATTGGGGAGGGTATGTGCTATGGTGAGCGCTGTGAATTGTGTAAGACTGTTGAATCACAGATCTGTACCTCTGAAACAAATAATGCAATATATGTTAAGAAAAAAAAAAAGAAGATAGCAGGAGGGGAAGAATGAGGGGGGGAAGCTGGAGGGGGAGACGAACCATGAGAGACTATGGACTCTGAGAAACAAACTGGGGTTCTAGAGGGGAGGGGGGTGGGGGGATGTGTTAGCCCGGTGATGGGTATTAAGGAGGGCACGTTCTGCATGGAGCACTGGGTGTTATATGCAAACAGTGAATCATGGAACACTACATCCAAAACTAATGACGTAATGTATGGTGATTAACATAGTAAAATTAAAAAAAAGAATAAAAAAAATAAAAAAAATATTAAAAAAAAATGGGTGAAGGGGAGCAGGAAAGACCGGCCTCCAGTTATGAAATGGCTAAGTCCCGGGAATAGAAGCAGAGCATCAGGAATGCAGTCAATGATACTGTAATCGTGTTGTATCAGGACAGACGGCAACTACACTTGCTGTGAATATAAGCATCATGTGTACACTTGTCAGATCACTAAGTTGTACACCCGAAACTAGCGTAACATGGTATGTCAACTACACTCAAAAAACCAAAGCAAAACACCAAACATTTCAGAAGATGTTTGAGTCTACCATAGTGTTCTAAACATATTATTAAGGATTAATAAATAAACGTACATCTGTGACGAGGATAAAGGTCGAACATTAACGACTGGTGATTTATTTTTTCAAAAATCAGAATGAGATTGTTGTTGAACTTACCAGTTTCTAGAGATGGAGTGGCAGTAACATTCAGTTACCAATAGCAGATTAATGCTATTTTCCTTTTGAGGGTTTGACACTTAGCCTAACCATCTGTGGATGGAGCAGTCTATTTGATTACATCTACAGTAAACAATTTGCCACAAAGATTGCATTACAAAAGAACACAAAGGCCAGAGTACCATACCCTTTAGGGAAGATCTGTATCTTACCCACCTTCATACAACCCATGCAGCTCCAAGTCCTCTGTGCATCGCACACAGTAGACACTCGCTCTACTTTTGCTGAGAACAACAGCGGTCATTAACTGAACTGGCCATGTCTTTAATAAAGGGAGAGCTTACCCAGCACATTTACAAATGCGTTTGCCAGTAAATATCCATATTCGTTAGAGGCATTGCACTGATACACCGCACTTGATCTTTCTTGAACATTTGAAAAAATAATGGTATCGCCATCTATTTTTCTGCTGGGGTCATCCGGAGCAACTGTTTGGGTGTAAAAATATAAAGCATCTGTTTATTCTTCTCTGCTTAGAAGATGTAAAGTGTGAGGACTACACTCTAGTAAGTAGAACAGAAATACATGCCGATTGAGGTATATGTAGTGAGGAGGAGAAATCATAATTTTTCCTCCTCTGACTTTGGTTATCACTTATCAGCACATTATACTCGATATTCATTCAGTCCTAAGTTGATTGATTCTGTAAAACTGAACATTATTTCGAGAGATCCAGGGGAAAAAGCACAAGGTAGGTGAAAACAGAAATACACATTTGGGAAAGCACTGCCTTGTTCACAAAGAAACCATGGTTCTTCATGAGGAGGCAAATTAATTCTCGAGAGGAGACAGCAAACACTAGTCAAAAATAAAACCTTCTAGCTCTACCAAACCTGTGTCCTTGACGAGCCTCTCGTCGAAATAAACAAATAAGAACGTAAAGACATATACAGGGCCAATCATCAAATATGAAAATATTTTCCTGTATCAGAAATTCCTGAGACTGAGGCAGAAACAAATCATGTGAAATTATGTGTTTTTCAGCTAAATCTCTCAAGTACATTAAAAAAAAAAAAAAAAAAGTCAGGACCAGGACTGATCCTTACCGAAGTGGAGTGAAACAGGGCATGTAACACAATATGTAGGAATTTAGTCCAGGTCATGCCCAGCAGTGTGGAAGTGCTGTGTTCCTGGAGATAAATTCCCGTCTGTGAGTGCTAAACCTCAGGCTGTGACCTTACATTGCTTTAAAAGCACACTCAAAGGGGCAAGAGGCATCTGCCTCAGCATGAGGATCAAAATCAACACTCCGTAATAGCACCTTTTCCCTGAAATCTCCTCTTGCAACTTGACCCACTTAAGAAGGCTTTGCTTCCATTCCAAACACTGTACTTTTCTCTTTGATGACAGGAAAGGGAGGTACATCTAAGACATAGTTATCACTGCATTTAGATGCCTTTATCCCTTGCAAATCTCAAATATTTGGTTCACCTATGGCTTATTAACTCACTTTAATACAGGTAAACCAAGCTGCAGTCATTCAGCCTTGTCGTAGTAGTCACGCACCCACTCACACTGTATTTGTTTTCTATGGCTGCTGTAACAAGTTACAAAATTAGTGGCTTAAAACCACATAAATTTACCATCCGACAGTTCTCTATGTGGTTGTTCAACACTCTGATCGCAATCAATAGCTAATTTATAACGACACTTTAGATACTCCAGTTAGTTCGCCTAGTGGTAGGGGTATGCCAGGATCCTTCGGGTCAGCTTCTTAGCTCATCTCTGCTGTTTAGGACTCTAAACATTTCAAAATGCCTTAAGAAACATGTTCTTCCAACCAGAAGACAAATACAAGTTCTGATTCCTTTAATAGGGCAAAGATTACATCAGTACGTGACAGCAGAGGACAGAGATGTCACACTGGTCTGGGAAGTGAACTATAGCTGCGGCAGATAGCCAGGTACCCCAAGAATGCAGTATTCCCGGGGGCCACCTACATTCCTGTCCCAGACCCCAAGTCTATTATTCCTGAGGCCTTTCTGACTCACCCGCTCTCAGCAGCTGCCCCCCTCAAGGTTTCTACAGCTTCTTAAGGGAAGGTGTGGTGGCCACCACAGCTGGTGGTCCCAGCTAACTTCTGGGGTCTACACGAGGCCCCCTTGAAGGTTAGGAACCCTCGCCATGCCAATTCCATCCACCAAGTCCTGAGGCGACTGTGCCATCCCTCGTCCAGCCTGCCTCTCTGCTGTCCCCCACTGCTCCATCTCTGCAGGCATCTGTGGGGTGCACAGCTCAACAAGCTGCAGAGGAGAAACAAGCCCATCTCCCATGTCTAGAGTGGCCCCCAAACTTCAAAGGTAATTCAATTTCGGGGTCTCCAGATCACAGGCTAATTATCAAACAGGATGGAAAGGGGAGAGGTGCAACGCTCTTTAAACTTCTACCGATTTTTTTGACCGTTTTCTTCCACATTTACTCCTTATGTTGGAGCAGGGGAGGTCAACACGAGGGGAGACAGGTAGGGTTCACTTTGAACTCAGCTAGTCAAGGCTCAGCAGAGTCTGTAGATAGATCAGCTGCCGGGGGTAGGGGCAGAGAACAGGGTGGTCCTGTAGGACCACTGTGCAGAGAGCTACGAGGGTCCCCACCAGCTGCCACAAGCCCATTGCCTGTTAGTGATGAGATCCCGCACATGAACCCGTGCACTCTGAGCCTGGCCACCGGATGTGGAGGAAGCCACCATTCACAGACGCTTCATATCACCTTGGTATATGAACGAATTTGGAACCCGATTTGGGAGATTTTGTTCCAACTTTCTGCTCGGGACCTAATCAGATGATTTGGGATTACAGTAGAAGGGCCTAACTTGTATCCCAGGACCGCTGTCCTGTGCCTCCGCTCTCGCCAGGCAGGCCCTTCTGGGTTGATCCTGCACCCAGATATTTCACTTAAAGGGGAGTGTCTATGAGTGCCTTTCAAAGCTCTTAATTTAACTGGAGCCACAAGGCTCCCTGAGAGGCACCACCTTGTCAGTCCCACAGAGGCCAGATCTCAAGTGTGTGGTTAATCCTCCCTAAAGGGCACAGACCCTCCAAAGCTGCAAACCGTGCTGCCGCAGCGCTGAGCACACTCCAGCCTTTCCTGCCATTTTGTACGCGTTCCCAGGAAAATCAGAGAGTGCACCATAAAACTTCTTCTTTAGGTCTGGGCCGTATTCCTCTTTTCTGATTCCACTCATGGCCACAGCTTCCCAATGCACAACCAGAAAATACTCTCTGCACTTCTTCCTGATCCCAATCATGGTTAAAATTGGGAGCAGAAATACCCAAGCCCCATTTGCTGGCCTCTGTGGAATCTGTATTCTCCCAGGAACATAATTTCCTTTTACAGTAAACACAGATTGTCTGTTTTAGAGTATCTGGTAACTATTGCGTAGTGTGACACAAATTCCTAATAAAATTCATGGAATCGGAAGCTCTTCCTTGGTTTAGACCTGCCATTGTAAGACCTGGATGGTGAGCCGCAGGGAATGAGCCACGGAAATCTGCCAGCATTTCTCAGATCCATCCTAGGGTGAAGACTATTTCAGAAAAGCCAGTTTAATGGGCCTTTTAGTTATGTAGAAGTAGAACCAATTTCTGTCTCTGGCTTGGAGGCAATGAAGAGCGAAGCTGCTCTACTTCATAAGCCTGAACGTTGTCTTTATTGTGAGTCAAGAATATCTTTGCTGATTATTATGTTATTGGCTGGAGGGTGAGCCTGAGTCTAGGTTTTAAACGAAAGCCAACTTTCTCTCTCTCTCTGGGTCTGGGTGTGAACTCCAAGAAGGGGAACATGTGCAGAGATTCTCCTTCAAGCAGCCGCTGGTGGTGGCTGAGGCCAGGACAAAAGGACAGTCGGTGGGCTCTCCCTCTTAGGAATCTGGGGGCAGGGAGGGGCAATATCCGATATTAGGTTTGTTTTGTTTTGCCATCATCCTCAAGCCTTCCATTATCCTCAAGCCTTCCCCCAGGTTTTGTAAAGCTGGTGTCTGCTGTGATTTAGAAGATTAATGGACGGGCCTGTGGCCACACTTTGGGGGACCGTTCTGGGCAGCATGGCAGCAGGCTGGAGAAGCTGGTTGAGAGAGCGAGAGCCACGAGTGGTCCAGGGAAGATGGCTGAAGAGGTGGCCCACAGGAGCTGGGCCTGTGTCAGTACTGCTCCAGGTGAGCTCGGCATACCTGGGGAGGGAAGACTAATCAAAGACCGAGGGTCCTGCATGTAGTCATGGTCAGAGGATATGTTCTTCTGTGGGCATTAAATGGGACAGTGACCTCTGAAGACCAGAGAACTGGGGAACATCTGGGCTGTGCTTAGGAATGAAAACTCTTTAAATGACCACAGCTGTGTCTCTTATTCTCGTCACAGCCTCCCCTCCATGTCTCCTCGGACTCCTGTGCTGTCTCCACAAAACACTCGACATTCGGAACACAGATGATCATCTGAACTCTGCGGGAATGTTTCTTTCTGACCCTGTCATTCTTCCTAGGATCCATGTAAAAAAACAGGAAATACTGCCAAGTCCTAATCAACACATACCGTCATGTTAAGGGCACAAAGTATTCCGTCATAAAGAATATCTAAAGGTAATAAAATAAACATCCAAAGGTAATTTGGTGCCTCTTTTTAAATTACCCATGGCTTCCTTCCTCACCACCAGTGATTTCACCCCAACCTGTTCCCTGTTGAGATGTAGCTACGCTCTGAAAATGGACTGCAACCGCAGAGCCTGTCAAGGCAACTTACTTTCTACTGGGACTCCATTCGATAACCAGCTAATTTTGGGCTTGGGGTTGCCATTAGCTCCGCACATCAGCCTCCCGTCCTCTCCTGGGGACAGCACGAGGTTTTGAGGTGCCATGATCCAGTATGGAGCCGCTTTGTGAATGAAAGGAAAAAAACCCACAAACATTTGAATCATACAAGTATTCTAGCAAATCTAGTATGCTGAACTATTTTAATAATAAAAATATTTGCAAAACATTTGTTAGCTTCCTTTTTTAAGAGTAAATAAATTTATAAGTGATGCCTCAAAGAACACTTCAGATTTTCAAAAGAATGTTTCAAGAGATTCACAGACAACTATGTATTATTTCTAGAACCTTTTGATACAAAGGCCATCTCGCTTTACATTAAATTAATCAGACATTAGAAAGGTAACAGATTTTGCTAAGGTTGTAGAGCAATTTACAGGTACAGGTAGGGCTAAGAAACATGAATTTAGATTCTGAGCCCTGCAGAATACACATAATTATAAACCTGGGAAGGAAGTTAAAAAACTTCGCATTTTTGAGAAGTTGCAAAGTTAGGATACAGAACTCCCATGAGCCCTTCACCCAGCTTTCTCTAATGTTCCCTTACATAACAATGATACAGTCATCAACACAAGAAATTAACACTCGTACAATACCATTAGCTAAACTACATCTTCTACTAATGGCTTCTCTCTGTCCCAGGACCCTCTCCTGGATACTACTACATCGTCTTTACTTGTCTTGTCGCCTTACTAGTTTCCTCCAATCTGACAGTTTCTTGGTCTTTCCTTGTCTTTCGTGACCTTGATACTTTTAAAGAGTACTGATCGGTTATTTCATAGAATGTCTTTCAACTTGGGTTTGTCTGGTGTTTTTTCATGATTAGACTGAGGTTTTGGGTAATGGATCCCTCTTACTGCATCATTTTAGGGGGTCCATGATACCAACATGACTTATTACTGTTTATGCTAACCTTGAGCACATGGTTTAGGTGATATATGCCAGGTTTCTCTGTAAAGTTGCTATTTACCTGCTTTCCATAATCTATTCATTAGAAGTGAGTCACTAAGTCCAGCCCACACTCAAGGGTAGGGAAATTCAGCTTCATCTCCTTCCCAGAGGAAAGGTGAAGAATTTGTGAAAATATGTTAAACCTGCTTCCATAATTAATTTTTGGGGTGTGTGTGTGACAAGAAATACTTTGAGGCCAAGGGGATCCCCCGTTTCTCCTTGAAGTGATTTCTGGTTTCCCTCCTTCTTTCTACAGTTATTAATTGGAATTCTTCTATGAGGAAGGTTTGAGAAAGAGAATTTTTGACCTGATTTAGATGCACTCTAAAGAGCAATGAGAAAAGAAGGTGTCAGGAATGTTGATATGAATTTACATTTATTATTAATTGAAGAATCAGATCAAAGGTGTATGTAATTGAAGATTTATGACTTCTCATGAAGGCAAGAGCCATGCATTTGAAACAATTGTATACCTTTAACTGTGACAGAAATGGTATGATGGATAGCTCCCAGTGGGTTTTTGGCTATACACTGGTAATTTCCAGAGTCTGCTTCTGAAACCTGAATGATCTGTAGAGTTTTCTTGAAGTTCCTATAAAATGTCCGGTTGATGGGCAGTGTTCCATCTTCTTTTATCCAGTAAATAATTGGGGTAGGCCTGATAAGATAAATAAATGATATTATTAAAAAAGGTTCACCTCACTGCTTTTGAGGGTGAATCTTCACGCAAGTTGATAACAACTTCTTTGTTTAAAGATCATGAGGACTAGAAAGACGTTGTAACTAGCATCACACTTTTATAAATAATGCTTAAGCCCTGTATCGAATTCTGTGAGCTAGCACCCTCATGAAAGCAGCATCGTGGTAATGCATGGCACTCCATGACCTTTGACTTCCCTGATGTAATGAGCAGGCTAGCCTAGTGACTTCGCTGAAGGGGCCTCATTATTTTATTCTTTTCAAAGTTCTGATCACTGAGACACTCTTCGAAAATTTTATGAAGGAATACGTTACTCCAAAGGCTTACTATGAAATTAATGATACTGAGTTTTTTTTATCAGCTAGAGTTAAAAATGCAGAGAAAGAGCTGATATATACATATATATATATATTTGTGCCCATGAACTTTTGCACACATTTCCCTATCAAATGGAAGAATTTTGATCTAGTGACTTTAGAAGATTTTTATGAAGGTAAAATAAAAATCCACAGGACACAAACATTTACTAAGCACTGCACTAAGGACCAAGCACTGAGTTGTGTGTTGGGAAGATAAAGATCAAAAAAAAAGGCCTAGGGACCTCAGGAAGATCAAAATATTTGTCCTTAGAAATGCAAGTGGGATTAATTTGTTGATTGTAGAATTGCTTCTGGTTTGTGTAGCTGAATAGAAATAATTGAACATATTTCTTTGATGAAATAGCTTCTAAAATAAAACCTGCTGTGAATACAAAAAGAGGTAGAAAATGTAAAATCATTTTAAATAGTGGAAGATATGAGACCCATGTGGTATCTGATAGCATATTCCGGTGTTTTTTTTTAGTCAGATAATCTGCACCTCACATGATCTGAAGGTGAATGGATCATGGGGATAGAAGCATGAGGTCAAACTAAGTCATGGATTGTTCTGGAAGCCTGCTTAGTACTCCACTGAGCAGTTGTTAAGAATTAGAAATATTTTGATTCTGTGAGTCCTCCAGCTACTGGTTTGTAAATGGTAAGAGCCCCCAATATTAGTTTTATAACATCCCAAGGTTTTAAAAATTCTTTTGGAAGTTTTATGCAATTTCCAAATATCAACCGTATTTTAGTTTTTACGTAATAGACTCTTCACAGGAAGGGGAATCACAAAATTGTGAGAATGGGTATCTCTACTCCCAAAAGGTTGGAGGTTGGTAGATTAAACCATTTTCTAACACCATGATGATGAAAACTGCAAGAGTTTGGGGGTTTGTTTTTTTTTTAATTCTGGTGGGAAGGATATATACTTAATACATCTTTAAAGGGGCATTTTGCTAGTTTCAGTTAACTTGAACTGAGTAACATGTGTAGTGATTTCCCGACATGACCAGCAGAGACCTCCACGTGTCTCCTGCAGTAAAGCCATTCCTGGAGGTCAGTTCTGGGAAGGATCGAGAAACTGTTGCATTACCAGGTCAGGACATGGGATCATGGCAATGTTTCTGAGATTCCATTCAATGTTTTCGGCAAATGTGCCTACATCAACATTACTTGCTCGGTGCCAGGGCTAAGACGGAACGATGTAGAAACTTGCCACTGATGTGCGCCTAACTTAACAGTTGTCCTGAGGCATCTGCAAAGAAGCTAGGCTTGTGACCTGCCTACAGGAAGTAGTGGGAGGGACAGAGTGCCTGTTCTGAGGCTAGACCCTAAGAGCCCTAAGAGGCCGTGCATGTGCTTCTCTTGTTAGGAGAATAAGCCAGGGCTAGATGGCTAGAGGGACAGGAGAAACTCAAGGCCAAGAGCTGCCCTGCGAGCAGCCAGCAGACCCCTGGAATTGTGAACCCACAGCGGAGCTGCCTAGCAGAGGCATGAGGCGCCTGCGTGGCTCAGTTGGTTAAGAGTCAGCCTTCTGGCCCAGGCTCCTGGGATCAGGATCAAGACCCCAGGCTGGCCTCCCTGTTCAGCAGGGAGTCTGCTTCTCCCTCTGCCCTCCCCTCCCCCACCCACAGGCTCATGCTCTCTCCTGCTGGTGCTCTCTCTCTCTCAAATAAATAAGTAAATAAATAAAATCTTAAAAAAAAAAAAAAGACAGTGTGAACTCACAGTCCCTCCGCAATGCATTCCAGTGAAAGGACATTCCCTCTTAATTCCTCCTTATGACTGGCATTGCCTTCTGGAGTTAAAAAGGTTGGTGGCCTCTCTCTATTTGATTTTGCTGCAAACAATACAATCATATGGATTAAAAGTTATGACTATATATTTCTAGAAACACAGTTCACTGTCTAAAAATCTAATCCCTTTTCAAAACCACTTAACACTGTGAAATTCGTTCTCTCTGCCTTACAAACATTGCTCACTCAGCTGGGAACGGAAACGATGTTGGTTACAGTAAGCACTAATACGAAGGACTATTTTACTCTTGTGCATTCCTTTGATTTGGGTTAGGTTTTTATAAATTTTTGGTGCATGGGCAAATTTTCAAAATGTAGACATAGAGAGGAAAGTCACATTATCAAACTACCCATCTCTTAAAATTAGTGCTCGGGTCAAAGTGAAAATTAACCATATTGCGGAAGATGTTAGATTTTTCTGAAAGCTGTGACTATGGAAGCGGGCAGTTTGGTTTACACAAGGGACAACATCATAGTCAATTCCATTGATTAATCATGGACATAAATCTGTGGGGGATGTCTAAATATCAAGACCCCCAAACTGCAAGGTTTATGGAAGACAAAACAAAACAAAACTAGAAAGTTATTGACAGAGGTCTGGCAAATTGTGTGCCATACATTAAGGATAATGAATGTTAAATAAATTGAACTTGGTTTCCTCAATGAAAAAATAAAGAGGCCTCAAGTCCAAGATCTCAGGGAGGCCCATGTAGGCCATCTTCTGTTTTATGGAAACCTTATTTAAATGTGGCCTTACCTTCTAATGGCCTCTCAGAAAAACGTGAAGTAGGAATTATACCGTCTTAAGGTTCTATAGACCTTTACAGTTTTCGACACTTAAATGCATTATCTATTTGATGCTCACCAAAAGTGAGTGAAAAGGTAATATATGAATTATTCTCATTTCTCAGAAGAAAAAACTGAATACCAGGGAAGGTATTACTTGAGAGAAATGCGAATTTTCCTAAGACTTTAGAAATTGTGGAGGAAACCTTACCTCTCTGAAATCACTTTGGGAATGGTTTTGAGACCCATCTTTTTCAGGAATATTAAAATCAAATAGTAAGGCAGAAGTTGTGGTATGCCTACTCCGGTCATTGATAGTACCTTAATGTTTTTTACTTTATATCTCAAGGGCAAAAAATTAATACAGCAGAAATTCTGCCTTAGAGATCATTAAGAGGACCCTCATATCCAGAAACCACAATTTTCATTGATAGACTCTATACTTGAAAGTCATACTTCCCTTAAGGAAACCAAATTCTTTTCTTTTTAAAAGGATAAAGTTAAAAGCTCTATTTTTAAAAAGGTTATTTCCACTGAAGATAGTGACTTGGTTTTAAACAAAATTAAGAGAAACGCTATTGCTAATTATATGACACTGATGATGTCATGTGAGAACAGATGGGAAATGTGATGATTTACTATCAAAATCCACTTGATGTTAGTTGCTAACGGTTACTAAGACTGACGAGTTAGTATTCTAGTGGGTTAATGCACTCTTATTTGGTTAATGAGAAAAGTTTGTGAACAAGACAAAAAAATGAAAAATATAATTCTAAACATACACGAAAGAGTTTTTTTTCCAAATCACGGGAAATGGTGCTTCACATGAAAACAGTGATAATAATTTTTATTATTATACATACAACGTGCAAAATGTTTTAGTGACATGACGTAAGCTTATAGCTAAATTTCATAGGAAACACACATTCGTTCTAGCGGCATTAAACATGGAACTAGGACTCTCATGAAGAAATTAGGTTTAATAGCTATGGAGGTGAAGTTAGTGAACTGAATTCTACAATGAAGGAGAGGAGAATCAGTTGCAGTCACCATAACTCACCACTATAAAACTCAGTGTCATTCAAATTAGCAGCTATGGTGTCATTCAATTCATCCACTGAAATAAACAGAATATTATGAAGAATGCAAAAAGCAGGGAGAGGGTACTATAAAAAGGTATCGGGCAACAAAAGCAGACGTATACAGCTATGCTGACCAAGTGCCACCTCTACCAAGTAAACACAGGCTTTTACATTGTACGTGACTGATTGATTGATTACTTCACTCAGCCACCCCCAGCCAGTAATACAGGGACACAAAACTGAAGCTGTAGGGCTGCTAATTAAAGGCTCGCTGGGGCATAAAGCACACGCAAATGCTCTGGGGACCAAGTAGACCCAGAAAGTTATTGTGGAAACAGCAACGGTGAAATCAGCAAAGAATGTAAAATACAGTATCTAGGTTATGTGTGCTCTTTATCTGCCAACACATCAATAACTAGTCACGGGTACTTTCCTGATCAATGAACTTGTATACTTCAAAGTCAGTAGTGTTTACTGTTAATATATTTTAGGCAACACTTGTAAACATCATTGGAAGAAAGAGTCAGGAGGCTGAGCTCTTACCTGAAATCACCTTCACGGAAATAGGTTGCTTCTGCTGTATGGTCTGAGTGTGATTAAATCTGGCATAACAGATATAGTCCTCACGGGTATCCTCTGGGAGAACATTGGAGAAGTAAAGGTCTCCGTTCAGACCTTGAGAAACCCTCTCACTTTGTGGAAGTCTCTGAAAGGCTGGAGAAAGACAGAGAGACATCCAGATGATTCCATCGCAAAGTGGCCACTTGCCCAATGACCAAGACAAATGTATCTACTAATAGTTTTGTGAACTTCACCATAATTTTTTCCCCCTATAAAGCTCTTCGAATAAAAGCAAGTAATTGTAGAAAAAAACAGCAGGACACATGAAAACTTCAACTGCGTCTGCCAAACCCTAATTCCTCTGGAGTGCGGGCAGAGGTGAGATTAGAATCGTACAGTCAAGTGTTTTATTAAGCAAGTGTAAACAACAACAAAAAAATGCTTTACAAAAGAGTTTGTGGGACTTTTCCTAATATTTAAGTTAGTCCCTAACTGTTAAACACATATACACATGTATCTTAGAAAATGCGTTAAAAAAGGTTGTAAGGCTGTTAAGTTGGCTTGTCTCCACGTGCTCAGTCAGACACCAGACGCTGTGAGAGCACCTAACTTCAAACTAGGCTCCACGTGAGGCGCCCGGCATCTCAGGCTCCCTCCCTGCCCGAGCCCGGGGCCTCACTGAGGAATCAGGGAGCACACGGGGGCCACTCACAACAGCGAGTGATGATGATGGAATGCTGCAGATGAGTCCCTCAGCAGCCACCCCAGCCCAGCCTACCCCCACTCCACGATTTTTTTCTTTCCTTCTAACCTACGATATATTTTTACTTGGCCCGTGTGTGCTTTATTGTCCATCTTCCTGCACTGGGAATTTAGGTTCCAGGAGGACAGAGAGGGTCTGCTGTAGCCTTGAACCCGCGCAAGGCCCTTGCTAGGGGCTCCGTGATTAAGTGAAATGAAAGTCAGCACTCTGACTTTCCAGGTTCATGCTTAACAGTTTACTTCCCCTCAGGTCCAGTTAAGGCACTGTACAGCCTCAGGCACTGAAGGAAGGCTTTCTAAGTGGATAGAGGACTTGGGGAGGTGGGGACGCTGATCTATACATGAATTTACACTTGGTGGGTTAACATGCTTTTTTTTTTAAAGATTTTACTTATTTATTTGACAGAGAAAGAGACAGCGAGAAAGGGAACACAAGCAGGGGGAGTGGGAGAGGGAGAAGCAGGCTTCCTGCTGAGCAGGGAGCCCGATGTGGGGCTTGATCCCAGGACCCTGGGATCATGACCTGAGTCAAAGGCAGACACCTAACGACTGAGCCACCCAGGCGCCCCAACGTGCATGTTTTAAAGCTTCTGACTCAATTCCCGGAGCCCTAACTGAGCATTCTGTGCCCCTGAAGTGAGAGAACGAGGAAACCTGCACACTCCAGCAGCCTTGGGGCTAGGTGTTCTGTCTTCTGGAGGATTCTCCAGTCTGAGCCAAGCAGTGGGCTCCTCTTGCAAAAGGCACCCTATCTAACATTACATGAAACACAAAATTGTGGTCGAAAGCCTGCAGCTCCTTGGGGCAGGGAAATGTGGAGCCAGAGCCTGAAACAATGCAGGTTAGCCATGTTAGCCAAGTTCTTGGCCACAATGGGGGTTTGGCTGGTGGTTGTAAATTCATGATTATAAGCCGTGAATGCCTAGAGAAAGGGTTGTTTTAAGAATAACTCAAGAGGCGCGCCTGGGTAGCTCAGTCAGTTAAGCGTCCAGCTCTCGATTTCAGCTCAGGTCATGATCTCGGGGTTGTGAGGTCAAGCCCCACATCAGGCTCCATGCTGGGTTGGGACCTGCTTGGGATTCTCTTTCCCTCTCCCTCTGCTCCTCCTCACCCTTGCTCTTGCTCACTCTCTCTCTCTCTCTCAAAAAAAAAAAAAAAAAAAACCTCAGGAAAATAATGTACACTTATTTAATGAATACAAAGAGTTAAAGATAAGTATTCATTCATTCTCTTTGGATTCTCACGCTGTATTTTATTATTGATGGGTGTTGGTAGGTCAAATGAAAGGGAATGAGACTTTAAGAGGGTGGTAGCACTTTGCTCCCTGAGATCCTTTGCCTTACACTTAGAAAAAAAATGTATGCAGATAGGAAGAACTTGATAATGTCATCTTACAACAAGAATGCTACACAAATCTGAAAATTTTTTTTGTATTCCAGATGAAATTTCATTTGAAAGGTCCAGATGATTTGCTAACAGCCTAAAAGGTAGGTAAAGGACATAGCCCAGCAGAGCAATATGGAAAACAAAGTTACATATTCAACTGATTCTGAAACTTCACATGTATTCATCCATTTATTAAGTGAAAAGGTCATCATTTCTGGGTAAGAACCAAGGACCAAACACGGAGTCTCGTTTTGGCAGTGACATTTGGCTACACCTCTCATTTACAACCAATTCGCTATGTATTCTTTCAAAATCTGTTCAAAAGCTGTTATGCAGTAACAGGAAAATATGTTTGCTCATTGATTCATTCACATATTTATTTTTCATTTCTTTGTGATACTTTCTCTGAGTATTTTTCCATATAAGAGTCACAAATGGAAATTAAATATTCCAGCGAAATTTTCTCTTTAGAAATGTGAACAGTCTGTGAATTCAGAGGAAATCATGTCACTGAGAATAGACTGTATTCCCTACAAATATTTTGCATTCCTTCCCACCAGTCCACCTAAACGATTCTTTTCAAGGTCAACAGTGATCCCCGTGTCGCCAAACTGAATAACTGTTTTTCAGTCAGCTCAGAAGTTATCTGATCTTTTGAAACAGTTGATTGTTCTGTCTTCTTGACATTTTGCTTCACCTTATCCCAAGGACACTGCTCTGTCTCTGTTCTCTTCCTCCCTCAGGGACTGCTCCTTCTCATCTGCTTTGCTGGTTTGTCCCTAAATTCCGCTGGGTGGCTCCTAATCTCCACATCTCAGGCTTTGCTCTGCCCCCATACCACTTCAACCCCCAGTCCTCTCACCCAGTCCCTGGCTCTAGGGGCACCTCTGCTCTACCATTCCTGCATTGCTGACCAGAGCCCGGCATCTGCCTTCCAAGTCCTGCTGGGCACCTCCTCATGGCTATCCTCCAGGCCTCCAGGCCTCTCACCTCCACAACCCTGGTTCCTTGGTCTCCAAGCAGAACCCCAAGCTACCCCTAAGGTAATATGCTAACCTATTAGCAGAGGAGGAGAGGCGGCAACAAACAGTTCCCTTAAGGATAGTACTGGGGTAGACAGATGTGAAATGGCCTAATGGATCACTTCATTCTCTGTGCCTCAGTTTCTGGAAAGATGACAAGATGCTCCACCTTACTAATCATCAGGGAAATGCAAATGAAAACCACAGGTTTAATTACCTCATACCTGTCAGAATGGCTATTATATAAAAAAAAAAACAAACAATAATGAGTGTTGGTGAGGATGTGGAGAAAAGGAACGCTCGTGGGAATGCAAGCTGGTGCAGCCATTCCGGAAAACCGTATGGCGGTTCCTCAAAAAGTTGAAAATAGAACTACCCTACAATTCAGCAATTCCATCTTCTGTGTACCTACCCAAAGAAAATGAATATACCAATTTGAAGAGACACATGCACTCCATGTTTTTTGCAGCATTATTCACAATAGCCAAGACAGGGAAGCAACCCAAGTGTCCACCCATAGATGAATGGATAAAGAAGACATGGTATATAGACAATGGACTAGCACACAACATTAAAAAGAATGAAATCTTGCCATCTGCGACAGTATGGATGGACCCAGAGAGTATTAAGTGAAATAAGTCAGACAGGGAAAGACAAACACCACATAATTTCACTTATATGTAGAATCTAAAACAAACAAATAAGAGACGCACAGATACAGGAAACAAACCGTTGGTTACCAGAATTGAGGAGGGGATGGGGGATGGGAAAAATAGGTGAAGGGGATTAAGAAGTACAAACTTCCAGTAATAAAATGAGTAAGTCATGGGATGTACTGTACAGCACAGGGAATAAGTCATATTGTAGTAACTCTGTATAATGACAGATGGTAACTAGATTTGTTGTGGGGATCATTCCATAATGTATAAAAGTATGAAATCACTATGATGTACACCTGCAACTAACAGGACATTGTTGATTATATTTCGATAAAAAACATATAAAAAAATAAAAAGTAGAACGAATAATCGGACATGCCCCATAGAGTTGTTGTAAAAAATTGATGAGATAACCCACGTAAAGTTCTCAGCGAAGGGACTGGCACTTCATAAATGCCCAATAAATATAAGCTGTTGGAGATTAAAAAAAAACAACCTGAATGACAAAAGGAACACATCCCAAATAGCTTGACTCCCTGCCCCCAGCCATGGGATTCTGCTGTTTCAGGAAACGGTCATTCCGTGTTGTCAGCTACTCAGTGTTCAGCTCTGGAGTTATCTTTGGTCGCTCCCTCTCGTGGCCCCAGCCCAATCCCAAGAAATCCTAGAGGCTCCATGTCCACAATATATCCAGAAGCTTTTTGTTCCCACCTGACAGTCACGACCCAAGTCCATGTCACCGTCAGCTTCTGCCTGGATTTCAGCAGGGGCCGCCTGGCGGTCTCCCTACCCGCTTTGTCCCCTCTGCAATCCACACAGGAACTGAAGGAGAGCTAATGCTAGCTGGTTAGGTCCAGGTATAGTCACTCCTTCCGTGTCTCCCTGCTTCATTCAGAGCAAAAGCCAAAGTCCTCTGTACCGAGCCCCGGACTTCTCTGACCTTGTCTGTCTCTCTCCCGCCGGGTTCCTGTGGTCTGGCCACGCTGCCCTCTGGGGCTTTCCAGGCACTAGGATGCTCCTGCCTTGGGGGGCCTGCCTGTTTCCCTTCCACCTGGACATTTAGGGGCCTGCCTTGCTCTCTCATTCCTCTAAGTCTCTGCTCAAAACACTGCTTATTTTTCTTTCTTTCTTTCTTTTTAAGATTTTATTTATTTATTTGAGAGAGAGAGAGAGAGCACAAGAGCAGGGTGAGGGGCAGAGGGAGAAGCAGACTCCCCGCTGAGCAGGGAGCCTGCCACGGGACTCGATCCCAGGACCCTGGGATCACGAGCCGAAAGGCAGACGCTTCACCAACTGAGCCACCCAGATGTCCCTGCTTATTTTCCTTCATAGAACTTATTGTCAACTGACACCTACTTTATAAATGCATTGACTGCTGCTTCTGTCCCCATCCCCAACTATTCCCATTGCACAGAGTATGAGCTCGGTGGAGGCAGGGAATGTGGTTTCTCTAGAGCGGCGCCTGGTATACAGTAGGTGCCCAAGAAAATCATGTTGCTTATTTCGTGACATGTTAGTTATTTCAATGAGCATTTCTCTTTTTTTTTTGAGCATCTCTAAAACACCTTATAAACATTTTTATGAATCATGAGAGGTAACGATTCATTGTGACAGCAAGTAATCATAAGAATCTTGAAGAGAGAAAGTTCATATATTTAAAACTTACAATTATCCATCCAGAATATTATAGGTGGTGGTAATCCAAGAGGGGGTCTGCAGGGAAGGATCAGAGACTGGCCATTTCGAAGTGTTATTGGTTCAAGTTTTTCTTTGGTCCACAGCGGTGATCCTATGATATAAAATAATAACTTCTAAGTTATTTCTGCATTGAAAAATAAAAGAGCACTAGAAAGGAAGACAAAATAAACTTTTGGGGGGAATAGTAACTCAGAATTCATGTACATTAAGAAACAAGAAAATAATTTTAAATCCAATGCTAAAAAAATGATGATTTTTATTCACTGCCATTAAAAGTATAAATGCTGATGCAGCAATTCCATGTCTGAAAGTTTGTATTATTAAATAAATCACTAAGAAGATACATCATAGGGGCGCCTGGGTGGCTCAGTTGGTTAAGCGTCTGCCTTCAGCTCAGGTCATGATCCTGGAGTCCTGGGATCGAGCCCCACATCAGGCTCCCTGCTCAGCGGGGAGTCTGCTTCTCCCTCTGACCCTCCCTCTTCTCATGCTCTCTCTCTCTCAAATAAATGAATAAAATCTTAAAAAAAAAAAAGCATGCTGCGGTGTGTAAAAAAAGAAAGAAGATACATCATAATTTTGCTACGAGCATGTTCTTTACAAAAGAATGGAAGGCACTAAATGTCAAAACGTTTGTTTAAACGAATAATTGTGCACCTACACTTTTGAGTGTCATATATTAAGTAAGTATAGGTATGTAGAAGATTGATATGAGAATATACATGATATGTAGATAAGTCAGAAAAGGTTATAAAATAGTACTTCAGAATGAGCTCGGTTGGAACACATACACGCATTTCTGCCTAGAAAATGTGGAAAGAGCAGTGGTTACTTGCTTGAATGGAAATAGTCATGAGTAAATTTTTCAATTTCTTTTTTGTTATTTGTGATTTTTTTCCCCAATAATGAACACAGGTAATAACAGGTTTTCAAAATGACCAGAACTGCAAATGGTTATGTTCTTCATATACATGCTCTTTAAGTACAAGTTGCTGAGAGGACGTGGGTAGTGACTACGGCAAAAAGAGCCACAATTATCTCAAGGTAGTGAGGTCCCTCTATTTCCAGTGAAACTTTGAAACAAAAATGTTAATTACCCATTACCCATTTTTTTTTTTAAGATTTTATTTATTTGACAGAGAAAGACACAGCGAGAGAGGGAACACAAGCAGGGGGAGTGGGAGAGGGAGAAGCAGGCTTCCCGCTGAGCAGGGAGCCCGATGCGGGGCTCGATCCCGGGACCCTGGGATCATGACCTGAGCCGAAGGCAGACGCTTAACGACTGAGCCACCCAGGGGCCCCACCCATTACCCATTTCACACTGAATTTATTTTTGTCGGGCTGTTGGAAGTTTGCTCATATATAAGATATGTGAGAAATTAATAATTTGATCAATTCGGGGAAGAAATGCTTTTCTTACTCCTGGTGTTTTATTCTGGACTTGCATAAAAGACATACTGGGTTGGCAAAGCATTAGGCTAGTGGAAAGGAGCAAGAATTTTCAGGCAAAACAAAGTGAGAGTACTGGAATCAATGGCATTGTTTTCTTGTAATAGTAGCTAGATGAGGTCACAGATGCTGAGTCTCAGAGCCATCCTTAAAAATAGGGTCCTGTTTGGCGGACAAGTTCCACTTACTGGAAGGACGGACAACAATATTATTAGAAATTGCCGCTCCGCGCTCGTTCCTGGCTGTGCACTGATAGACCCCTTCATAGGTCTCTGCTTTCCCTTCGCTCATGATGTTGATCGTGAGGGTTCCTGAGCCAGGCTTCATGGTGACGAGAGGGTCCTTATCTATGTCAAAATGCGTCCCATTGCGGGTCCAGGAGAAGCTGCCCAACACATCAAGCATTAAACTTGTTAACAGTCCACAAAAACAGGATGACTTCCTCTTTCACAAATTCCTAGCCGTTTGGTAGACTTCTAGAGATAATGATTACATTTTAATATTCACTGAAAGAG
Source organism: Zalophus californianus (assembly GCF_009762305.2). Taxonomy (NCBI): domain Eukaryota; kingdom Metazoa; phylum Chordata; class Mammalia; order Carnivora; family Otariidae; genus Zalophus; species Zalophus californianus. The sequence continues at coordinate 16,138,941 of NC_045606.1, read as the reverse complement.
CAATAGGCTCCATACCTAAAATGTTTCATTGAATCAGAGCTTAGAAAAAAGGGCTGTAAGACTGTTGAATCACAGACCTGTACCTCTGAAACAAATAATACATTATATGTTAAGAAAAAAAAAGATCGTAGGAAGGGAGAAATGAATGGGGGGAAATTGGAGGGGGAGACAAACCATGAGAGACTATGGACTCTGAGAAACAAATTGAGGGTTCTAGAGGGGAGGGGGGTCGGGGAATGGGTTAGCCTGGTGATGGGTATTAAAGAGGGCATGTTCTGCATGGAGCACTGGGTGTTATATGCAAACAATGAATCATGGAACACTACATCAAAAACTAAAGATGTAATGTATGGTGATTAACATAACATAATAAAAAAAAAAAAAAAGAGAAGTAAAAAGGGCTGGCCATACATTTTAAGGTGTATGTCTTCATTTAGAACTAGCCGAAATCTGTCTCAAGGAAATCAGGCACACAAATTGCCTGTCATTTTTCAAAGAAAATACAGAAAGTAGGTCTCCGAGGCACGTTCCCTTAGAGCTTTATTAGCATTTTTATTGTAAACTCCATTGTTCACAGAGTTGATAACCTGTCTATAAAATTTTGCTCTGGGCTGAAATGTGACAAGAAAGGCCTTCCCAGGTACTAGTACATGTGTGCATTTGAAAGGGATCAGACCAGTTTCAAGTTAGCAAAATGCAAAGTGTAAGTTGGGGGAAGGGGGTGAGAATGAGGTCAGTGGTGTTTTCAATGTTGGCTATTAAAAGTGGTAATTCTCTATAAAACACATTTTGAGAATTCTCAATTCCAGAAGAGATGATTTTGTAAATTCCTCAGGAAGTATTTCAAATTGTCAACTGCAATTCTTCTTTTTCCATTTTATTTATAGAAAAGACTGCCTGGTACAGAAGTTGCGGCGCTTGTGTAATGAAATACTTTATAACTAGTCATCAATCCACAGAGGCCACACTTATCCAGAGGCACGAAGCTCTAGACCTCACTGTGTTTTGCCCGCCCACTGGGATTTCCCTTCCCACTCCTTACCCTATGGCAGTGGTTGTCCCAACATCTCGGGGCGGGAGGTGGTGGTAAGTGGGAGCTACCGACGGAGAGGATAGAGGCCAGGGATGCTGCTAAATATCTGATAATGGGCATGACAGTCCCCATTCCCACAACAAAAAACTATCTGGCCCAAAATAGTAATCCTGCCTTATAGAGAGTGGCAGGAAGTGTCACATCAGTGTGAACCTGAAGGGGGACTCCATGAAATGACATCACCTTGGGGCTTGGGTGCTAGAGGTTTCTAACAATATGGCAGAACATACTGTTTTGAAGCAAACCTCTTCAAAGGGTGTTTTTGATATACTTCAGTATTTAGTACCAGCTGATTTTTTTCTCAGGTGCCAGTTTGTGGTAGTTGGGTAAAGCTGGCAATAGACAGACTTGGAAATGAAAGATCTAGAAACTTTCACTTCTTTATTATTTAAAAATCCACATTACATTTTAATAATAATAATCCAACTCTCCAAACTTCCCATATATAACTGTGCAAGTGACGGAGCATCTGCTGAGTAGTCGCGTGGAGGAGCATTACCAGGCATCAGTCTCCCATCTATGACACCTATTGGTTGGACCAGATAACCTTTCATATCTCCCCCACCTCTAAACTTCTGTGCAGTGCTCATGCCAGGATCTATATGGAGAATCCTGAGTACTGAGCCCTGCCAAGTCTGAAAATCCACTCAGAACTATTTTACAGACCTCTACAGAGCAAGGATGGATCTTTGAAGCCATCAAATTCAACTTCTTTATTTTATAGAAGAAGAAACTGAGGCCCAGAGAAAACAGGTTTGCCCATGTCATAAGGGCAGTAGAGCCCTTAGAAGGCTCTCCTTCACATCTCCCTATAATTTTGGAGCATTTTGCAGAAGGGTATGAGTCCAGAAATGCAATCAATTATTTGGGTGTCCAAGAAAAACAATCTGACTTCAATTCATCAGAAAGACAATAGGCAGGACCTATCACCATAATACCAATGTTTATGTTCAGTTCTATAACAGAGCCGAAAGCACACCCACCTTGGAGGAGGTTTCCCTTTGGCCTCACACTGGATTACGATATTCTCTCGAGGGTCAATAATGTAATCTTTTGGAGACTGTTGAGTAATGGTTGGAGGCTGTACCACTTAATTGTAGAAAGAAGAACAATGTAAAGAAATCACTTAAGATCATAATAAAAATCATTCTTTCTATGTCAAAATCACTTACCCTAGACTGACTATGCTCCAAATGTTTTTAGCAATTTCAATGGTGGCAGCACATACGTTACTAGGTTTTTTAACTAAAAGTCTCCTAAAACTTTGAAGTCAAAGCACAACTTCCTTTTGGTAACTTTATAGGGATTCACAGAGCCCATTTCACCCCCACTACAAGTTTGGGAAAATAATTACCAATACAAGTTTAATATTAAGACCATTTCTCTTCTGATGTAACAATGAGAAATTCTTGAGAATTTTTTTGGTTCCAATGATGCTTTTCAATAAAATTTAAGTTATGAGGTAAATGGGCATTTCTTAGGAAAGAGTAACTGACTTATAGTTTATTAGTGTGCTAATGTAAATTAATATATGTTGGGAACAAATCAATTTGGGAAGTTAGCGTTGAAAAGATGGGTAATTTAGAGACTTGGCACGTCTTATTAGAGCCAGGAGGTAGGTGGCTATTAGCAACAAAGATAAAACAGTCTCGTTTAGAAGATCAGTGGAACTGGGAAGTGCTCGGTTACAAGAGACATTTCCATTTTGCTCTTCAAAGTGCTATCCGATCATTTATTTTCAAATCCTATGGAGAAGAGAACCAAACTCTCCCAGTAGAAGCCACTGCCTTGTACAACTCCAGGGAGAGCCATTCATACAGACCAGGGTTCTCAACCTAGGGTCCCCTCGGGGGACATTTGGCCATTTCTGGAAGCAATGTTGGTTGTCACCCTTGGGGCGAGAGGTGGTAGTGGCATCTGTCGGGTAGAGACCAGAGATGCTGCTAAACATCTTACAAGACAGCCCTCCCCCTCCCCCAACAAAGACTTATCTAGATCATTTAAGCTTTTCCCTTTCCGCCCATGCTCTGTGCTTCGTGAAACCTCCTTCACCTGCCAACCAAGCATTTCCCAAAGTTTACTAATTGCCCTCTGCTCTTATCTTTCTTTACTGTGGTTAATCCTTGCCAGGGCTAAATGTATCATTTCCATGTCTGATGGCCTATAAAGCAGCCAACATGGTTCTCTTCACTTGTTTGGTCTTGCTGTCCACTACAATGGGCACTAAATGCTGGCTCTGACCATATAAATAAGACCTAGAGCCCAGATCAAAAACAGAGCTCGTCCCTGTCATCATTTATTATGCACCTAGTAACTGCTGGATACTCAACAGTACCATTTACCCCCTCCCTTTAGTGAGAGCCACCCCTGTCTCATGCTCCTGCTTGGCCAGCTGCCCTTCCTAGCCTCCGCCACCCTACAAAGAACCCTCGGTCTTGAAGCCCTGTCAGTTCCCCATGCTGGATAGCACCTTGGGCTGGGAGTCGAGAACCCGTCTGATTCTTTCTTACCAGCTGTGAGACTTCCAGCAAGTTTCTTACCTTCTGTAAGCCCCACTTTCCTTGGAGGGAAAATGGGGTTTAAAAGTCGTTATCTACCTTCTAGGGCCACTGGGAGCAGTAAATAAAAGAATCTGTGGAAAATTCTTAGTACGTGCCACTACCGTAATGGTTCAGCGTGAGCTCTGTGCAAATTATTATCATAATCATTTTTACTTGGACCAGCTTCATCTTTGAGTGATCCTTTAGGCTCTGGGAGTACTGAGTTTGGGATGATGGAAAGAAGCCTGGAATTTCACACCCCAATGGTGGATACCAGGTGGCGGGTGGGGGACTGTGAGGAGTGCCTCAGTCCAATTCCTTATATTTTTCTGTGAGTCTGGTGGTTTCAAACCCAAAACTTCTGTTCACACATCTGCCACAGAGCTAGTTAGATGCCCCTCCTCTGTCAGGAGTCTACTGTCCACGGGCAGCTCTTTGAACAGTGCTTAGGTCACCTGGCAACTAACAAACGCTTTGAAGGAATAGGGGGGAAGGGTGATTTTACATGATTTTCCTGCTTAATCTAATCTCAAAGGATTTTTTCAAATGCCCGAAAACTCTGTTTTAGGGAGACACTAGGAGTGGCCCAACTGCCAGAGTCAGCAGAAGCTTCTGCTTAGAGCAAGCCCCTCAGAAATGGGGTAAGTGGGGCCTGCTTGATTGCCTTGCTCGCTTCAAAACAATATTCAATTTCACTGGGCCGTTATACTGCTGGTACGCTAGCCTACATGGTCCTGAAGAAGTTTGGTGAGGCACAGTCTGGAAGATACCAAAAGACACGCCTTGATGTCAGCAAGCATTTAATGGCATTTAGACCCAGACAGCCATTTTCTTTAAATTTTGTGAATTTTCTCATTGAGTTACATCAGATGCGAATAAAGCTTGGAAGTTAGTCGAGCAGCATACTGGTAAAAGAAAAAGTAATACCTGAGTCTTCAGAATTCATGCAGGGCATATATTAAACTTGCTTCTTGGTATTTAAATGCAATGTTTAGCCATAGGAAATGCACATGCTCAAAAAGACGTTAGTCACAACCTAAAGCTGTGCCTTCAATTCACAGTATTAATTCAAAAACAAAGACATGGTCAAGTTTTCACACTGCCTAATAATTACAGAAAGACACTTACAGTCTTCAAGAAGTTTTGCTTTTTCCCCATCAATATCAGCAGGTGAGTGGGCAAACAGGATTAAAGAAAACCAGATGTTAGTAATAAGAACGTTAGCACCCTGGAGATAAAAGGGGCATCTTGTCTATTTGGTTTGGCCTAAAAAACCAGTACAGTGAACGTGGAAGTCGTGAGGTTGTAAAAGAAAGACACTCCCATTAATGGCTTTGCAGCCATCCCACATAAACATATGGAAGAACAAAAGGAATGCTTTCGGCAAAAAAGGATTCTTCCAGGACTAGGAATGGCTAATTCCATTCTGTACATGTGCTGGACAAGTCATTATGTTCAATTTGAAAAATAGCTGAAATCTACAATTAATCTGAGTTGTCACATACTGTGTCGTGTCTGATCCTATTATCCCAGACATCACTAGGCCCATGGTAATAATACCTAACAATTGGATAACACTACAGTGCCGATGCTCCATCCGAGCCAAATGCAATACTACTGTTGGGTTTTTACATTTCTATGGTTAATCTGCAAGTCAGTAATTGGAGTTTTCAGCTGTTAGCATATTTCTGCTTCAGAATTCCTCCTCACCGAGGGGTTGCTAGTACCTGCGCCAAGGAGCAGCTCAGATGGACTGGGGTGTAAGGAATAGGGGCGGGGAAGAAATTACATTAGCATGCAATTCAAATGATTCTGCAGTGCTGCCTGTCATTACTACTTGTAAAGGTTAATGCAGGAGCGCCTGGGTTGTCCGTGACTTTCTTTTCATCATGGTTATGCCTCTTCTCCATTAGCAGCGACAATTGAGTTAGCCGTAGGTGACAGTTTCCCCCTGATTGTTAGATTGAGCAGTCAGATTAAGGGAGAATATATTTAACACAAGAGAGAACAAAAGCCCATTTCTCTCAAGTGCTTTTGTCTCTCTTCTTTATACTTGGGCATTCCAACTCCAACGGGCTTAACCATACATTTTTTTTAATGGAAATTAGGTCAAAGAATATTTTTTGAAAGGAAGTAAAATGTTGCATTTTATTGTCCTTTAGATGATAGATGCATAGCAAAGGAAGTCAACCAAGTGTGGGGCAAACCACATCTCTTCTTAATGTCTGCCCACTGGGACTTGCAACCTTCTTTGGCAAAAAGTGACATCCCAACAATTGAATAGCCCCAGGAAAGTGCTATCTTCCTTGCACCTTGGAAAGCTTGCCAAACAGATGTTCTATTCAGGAAGCTAATGGATTTAAAGAGGTCAGGCAGATCAAGAATAAAGGATGCATCTGAAGTACAGTCATTGTCCAAATCTGAAATTCTGCTTTCCACTGCAAGAGAAGGGACCAGGTGGAACCCAGCATTATCTTTCTTTTATACAACCAGGCCACCCAGAGCAGGCAGAGTGCAGCGTATACTTTCCTGGTAGGAAAGGGGGTAGGCTCTGATACAGTAGCTGTTGCTGGTTCCATTTTAAATAGTGTTTTTGCCCATGACTTGTTTTCTTCACAAAATTTTACATTTTGGTCTTTGATCACTTTTTTTTTTTTTTGTAGACCAAAGATCTTTCTCTAGGCTTTAGAGATACACATCCTAGATCCAGACTCATATGTAAAGTGGATCTTGCCCTGTTGGAATCTAGAGAAATGAATTATGGGTAGTCTGGGGATACGGAGGGGCGTGGGTTTGGCTGAGAAACCATCCCCCAATCTTTCCAGAGCATTCTGAGCACGTGAGGGGGCGGAGGATGGAGTAGTGGGGAGCGGACAGGTGGGGAAGTCTCCATGACCATTTCAAAGTGATTCGTATTGTTTTCTGGCAGGACCGCTTCTATCAAGAGTCGCCTGTTGGGAGGACCAGGGCAGCCTACAATTTGCTCCTTCTCCACTGCTGCTTGGCCCCCATGGTACACAAAAGGCACCTGACGAGGCAGAAAGATAATGATAGGGAGGGGGCAATGGTCTGACCGGTTCAATGGCCATTTCTGTGGTGAGACTCTTTATAAACACAGGGTACTGTAAGGAAAAGGCAAATTAATTTTGATTAACTTTTCAGGATCACACAGACACCTTCTCCATTCACACAGCTCACAGTGATGGGAAATGCTGGGGAGGCTTTGACTCCCGGGCTTAACAGCTTTAAAACATTAATACTTACGATCAAGAGGTACATCCAGTGCGCTAATGATCTGGCACAGGAAGAGAATCAGGGGCGTTCTGCCTGCAGATAAGCGCTTCCTTCTCGGCATTATTTTAAGCTGCATTAGCTGAGCTCCTGCTGAGACCCACAAACTGAATTTCCTTTTCTTCTTTCACAAAAGATTTGCGTGCAACGTTTAAATAATTTTCATGCAGGGAACTGAAAAAGGAGAGATCAGAATTACAGTGTATTAAAAAGAAGGAAATGAGAGGAAGTCCGCTGCCCAGAAAATCAGTTCTGTATTATACATGAACTCTAAAACGGAGCTAACTTTTTAAATATTTAACTCTCAGGACTGGAATAATCATTTATTCATAAATCAGCTAAAATCAGGTCAGAAAGATTTGTAGTGATGTCAAGCAAAATCTGTCCACACTGCCATCCTTATGGTTTTCCCATTTTAAATATCTACATTTATATCAGAGGCTACCATATCGTTCCCAATAGAAAAAACCTGGCATATAAATGGGTTAGAAAGTGTGAGTTTAGAGGAAAGGCCTAATGGCTTCTCCGTTCTAGAAATTATCTTTGGGAAAGTCCAGCACACTGTTGCAAATTTGCTTCAAACCCCAAACACTGATTTACCAGCTGAACCACCAGCAGTTAAGGCCTTTCCCGTCTCTCACTTAGACCAGGGCAGCAGATGTGCTGGGGTGCCCAGTTCCAGGCTTTTCTCACCAGTCACCCTCTGAAACTGTGGGATCGACCAGATAATGTTCAGTATATCCTTAAACAGATAATAGAAAAACCTCAGTGATCTGGCCTCAATTTATCCTACCAACCTTATTCCGTCCTGTTTGCATAAAGCTATTTTTTGGTTTGCTGGTCTGTTTCTGTTTCTCTCTCTTGGGTCAGTCCTTCAAAATGCCCTCAATTTTCCCATCTTCTTGCTTTTGTCTACTCAATTCCTTTTACCTGGAATGCCCTCTCCACCACATTTCCTTATCAAAGTCCAATTTATTTCTTTATAGATCAGTTAAAATGGAAACATTAGCTGATCCACCAAACTAGAAGGCCTTTCTCCCTCCCCCTAAGAATTCCTGAAATTCCTAGTTTTAATCATGATGTATATTATACAGATAGATACAGAGATAAATAGATTTTGGGGGGAGGGTATGCATGCTCTCTCTCCTCCTCCTTCAGGCAAAGGTGATGCCTCTCCCACTTAGGCATCCCTCTCTCGTAATACTAACATAGTGTGCTTGGCACATGAAAGTGTCCACCCTACACGGAAGAGCATGAGCACAAACCACAATGTAGACCTCTGGCCAACTCCTCCCTGGAAGGAAGCGTTTAATCATGTCTTCTCATTTTATGAAGACAGGTGGGGGTGACCAATGGCTCTCTTGAGAGGGTAGAGGGATGCTATTATTACAGACTAGGGCAGCTCCCACAGCTTAATTACTGAATGATTTGTGTAATTGTGTATTTTGATACTATCCATCTTTCCCACTAAATTGAAAGCTTCCTAAGGATAAGGACTGTGTCTTTACTGTTCCCTATTGTGTTCCCAGAGGCCATAGCAGTGCCTGGCACATCGTAGGGAGTCTATAAATATTTATAAAAAAAAAAAGAAGAAAGGGGGAAAGGGAAAAGAAATGGATATTTAAGATTGTTGAAGACGAGGCTGTATTCAGATAGGCTATCTGACTGCAGTCTACCTAAAGCTGTATTTACATTTATACTACTGGGTTTGAAAACCAAACCCTTGTCTATACTGTCAGTTAGTTATCCTCTCATGTCTGTGTGTGGAAGAGAGCTTACATGTACAAAAGGAACATGAAACAATGCTGATAACATGTTTTGCTAGCAATTGAGTTCTGATTTGAACCTGATGGCAATTGCAGTTGGGACACTTCTTGGTAAACAAATACAAAAACAGGACTTACTAGGCTAAACATAGACATTATATGTACATAAATATTGTTTTCTGAATGAAACATCCATATTCTGTGGTTTAAGATCTAAGAAATTTGTTTTTCCATATTACAATATATAAACAATCATGTCCATTAAACTTGGAGAGGCTGATACAGAAGCTCATCTATTTCTTTAAAAAAAAAGATTTTATTTATTTATTTGTCAGAGAGAGCACAAGCAGGGGGAGTGGCAGGCAGAGGGAGAAGCAGGCTCCCCGCTGAGCAAGAAGCCCCAATGGGGGCTCGATCCCAGGACCCTGAGATCATGACCTGAGCCGAAGGCAGATGCTTAACCAACTGAGCAACCCAGGCATCCCTCATCTAACTATTTCTAACCAAAATATACACCAGACAGTCTTTCTATGTGTGCAAAGCATATCTCTATCATTTAATCAGCTTTATTTAGGTCTCTCGGTGATTTTTCTGTTGAAATGCGAATTCTGAATTTACACTTGAGCTTCAGGGAAAATACAAATAAATGGCACTAAAACAAGTTGACGTTACATACTAGGCATACGGAGAGAGAACTCCAGAATCAAACACAATAAACAAATGGCTCACCTGCCTGATATCTGTGTCAGGCTAACCAAGTGCATCCCATTTACATGCCTAGCTCTCCGAAGAGGGGCAGGAGAACTAAAACACTTTCTAAAAGATGCCCTGATAAATTGCAAAGCCCATAACATCTTAAGCAGCTACACACAATTTCTAAGTTCTTAACTGATTGTTTACTTTGCCTGCATGCCTTAATCATTCATCCTTCCCAACAGAGAACACTGTTAGTTCCATATAAAAGGAAGTATCATTCCACCTGCTTTACCTTTTCAGACTCCATAGGGAATAAGATATTGCCATTAAATCACAGTGTCGCCTAAAGAAAAAAATTCAAATTTCAAGGAAAATTGAGAAGGTACTTACTTAAGGAGACATGAGTAAATCCTCACAATGAGAGGAGGTCATGAACTAAACGTAGTCTTTCTTCAGAAGCCATAAGCTAACTGCACCAATAGCTATAAAATTGTCTCCGGTGTAGGTTCTGTTTGGGGAGGACAGAGCAACTGCCCTGCCTAGCCTCTGACTGCTGCCCATGGAAAATCACCCAGTCCTCCTACGTATGCCATCAGAGGTGAAAAACTCAGTGCCTAAGGACAGCATTAGGTCCCCAGCACTCAAAGTGAAAATCAAATATAGCTATAGAAAATTGAGCTCGCTCTCTCTAAGAGCGATGTGCTCTGCACGTCTCACAAAGAAAAACCACCACTTCCACACTCCCAATATTGATGTCAACACCCTAGGAGCCAATCTGTCTGGTAGTTTGCCTTGCAAAATGTTGGTCATTCTCTCTTACCCGAGAGTCACGAGTTAAAACTAAGCTGTTTATGCAATTACATTAAATGAATGAAACCCCAATTTGAAATAGCAGCCTCATGTTTAGTCAGGGCTAAGGAGTACGTTAGTGCCACACAGCTTGAGATTGCAAAAAATCTTTTCATGGATATCTTATTTTTTAAAATTTTTTATTTTTAAAGATTTTATCTATTTGAGAGAGAGAGAGCATGAGTGGGAGGGGCAGAGGGAGAGTGAGAGAGAGAATCTCAAGTAGACTCCACCCTGAGCAGGGAGCCTGACCCAGGGCTTGATCCCAGGACCCTGAGATCATGACCTGAGCTGAAACCAAGGGACAGACACCTGACTGCGCCACCCAGGTGCCCCTGCACAGATATTTTAAAGCATGCTCAAATGAGACAAATGGTAGGTCCAAGTTCAGAATATAATTCATCCTGATACTTAAAACCAGATATATTGTTAAAATGACCCCAGAGTATTGATAAACAGAAAGGCCCTTTAATATTTCCCTTCACTGAACTCCACTCAAAGCAGCTCTTCACAAATTACCTACAGAACCTCTGCAACAGAAGGGAAAGGAACATCTCCCTTCTTCGGTAAACTTCTCAACATTAGAAAAGAAATACAAGTCAAGGTTCCCTTATTTCTTTTTGCCTAAAGTTCATATTAATCACAGAGTCAAGGTTCCCCTGCATTATTTACCATATATTTAAAAAAGAAAAACCTGAAGTTTTGACAAAGGATTCATATTAAGCCCAAGAAACATAGCTCTCCTGTTCCTCACTTAAGAAGTCTTGTCATTTGAAAGAAGATAAAATCTTTGCTTTTCTCTCAAGTGAAAGATGAAATTCTTTAATTAAGAAAATGTATCAGCTCTTTTCCAGAACTGGAAGGCCATGTACTTCTCACCATTTCATTCTGGTCTGTTTGTGCTTTTCGGCATTCCAATATGGGTGGTTCAATGCTGATTGTAACATGATCTTTTCTCTAAGTCAATAAACAAATATGTTTATGTGACTGGATGCTCTTGGGCACACTCATTATTGCTTTGGTGACCCATCAGTGTCTGGCCTCACTAACTGGGTGTGACATTATCTTGACTATGAAAGGTGTTCTTTCAGCTGTCAACTTGGGGATGGTCACTTTTTCTATTTTGTTAAATATTTGCCATTAAAATGAGCACATTAATGTCCATTCTAGCCCATGGTTGCACTTTTCAATCAAAGATTTCAGAGTCTGAGACTATGAAAGGAAGGCCATTGAGAAATGGACAATGACTTTGCATAATTAGCACATCAACGAAGTCACACTTAAATCTATACAACTACATTACCATGAAAACACCTCAGGAAAAGTAGTCTGGGGTTATGTGCCAGACAGAGATTGTAATGGTCTCTTCAAAGAACAAGCTAAACTTTGTGAAACACCAAGGAACATGTTTCTAATTTGCCCCTAGCCCAAAGGGATGTCCCATAGTAGAGTTTCAATGAGGAACTTGGTAGCTAGAATCGAGAATAGCACGTAAGGAAAGGTGGATACTTAGCAGATGATTTTATTGAAATAATAGATGATAGAACACATCTTGATAACAGTTCAAATCTTCATTCCTCAGAGCACTCTAACTGGTTATCTTATTTGATATTCATAAAAAACCTCAGAATATAGGACAGCAGGTACTGTGCCCATTTAATAGATGAGACGGGGAGGGGGGGAATCCAATCACAACGGCTATTATTCACTGAGCACCTACCATGTACCAGGAATGACACTGAGCTTGCTCCATGCATTTACTTATCTCATCTCGCCAATAACCCCAAAAGGTAAATTCTATTACACTTCCCAATTTACTGATAAGGAAGCTGAGATGCAGAATGGTAAAGTCACCTGCTTAAGGGCACACACTGGTGTGTTAAGTGACAGAGCCAGAGTCCCGGTTCTGGAAAGTTCTGGAGCTTCCAGTCGTCCCATATCGCCACACCCTGAGGAGCCCCTGGCATTTCCCTCCCTCTCATCTTATCTGGTGCTTAGCTAATAAACCAATAGAAATTACCAAGTTTATCACTGATGTTGGAAAAAAAAAAGTACTAATGGTTTCTGAATATCCACAGAAGACCTTCACAGTGTTGCTCATAGCACGACCTCAGGGGCCTCTTCACATGGCATTCCACATGAATAGTGTCAGCTGGAACTGTGTCACATTCCCACCCTGGCGTTTTAAAGAGCCGCTAGTTACGACAATGCAGACAAGACATGCTTTAGAAAGTTAATTTTAAAAGCAGGCACTATATGCCCACGGTACAACGTTCGTAAGGTACAAAAGATCATAAATTCACCATAAGCGACCGCAGCAATGCCATTTCTCCCTGAGAGGGTTATTACTACCAAGTTTTGCGAATACTTCTAGAGATAGTCCATGCATAAGAAGTATAGACATATATAAAACAATATTTTAAGGATCTCTTGAATTTAGAAAAGCCTTTTATAAGCCTTTATAAGGCACTGAAGTTAGAGCATCAAAAATACCAACGCCTTTCAACGTGATCTAGCTTTTTGCATCACATGGAATTATTTGGATACTGGTTTTTTCACACCTCCTTTGTTTAGCACAGCCAATGGCCAGGAAAGAAGGAGGAGACACTGATCTAACTGAAAGATCTAAGACAAAGGATAAAGCATGCTTAATGTAAAGTCCATACGGGTGAGACTACTGGCGGCCCTGACCAAGGATGCACCTGTTCCACACTTGTGCAGCTGGTTATGTGACAACAACCAGCAGGCTCAGCTCCAGGGGTGACAGAGCTGACTGCAGAAGGAGGGATGGGTGCAGTAAGAGAGAAAGGGAACCACACTTCTCAAAGGAAGCCTCTCTCCACCCACCTCCAAATCTAATTACAGTTAACTATCAAAGAAGAGGACACTATTCCTCTCTAAATGCTTGTTCTGCTCAGCATGGCCTTCTGCACTGACCTCCCCCCGGCCGCCCACCCTGACCAAGGCGAGAAGACTCAGGGGTGGCTGTGGGACCAAGGCAGCTGCCATGTTTGGGCCTGTGGGATGATGAGGCTGTCTTTCTCAGGGAGAGGGTAACTATGAGGCAGAGAGGGAGAGTGAGTCAATAGTTTGGAACGGGAACAAAGGCCAAAGGGCAAGATGGCATGAGAAACCATGAGTCAGCAGAGGAGATGAGGTGTCGAGAGCAGAAGGACGCCAGTGGGCAGCAAGAGGATCCATAGAAACAGGAACAGACGGTCACTGAGTGACTGCAGCATCACAGAACACCCCACAGGTGAGAATAAGAACCTACTCCTCTTGTACTGTGATAACCAGGCCTCTAAAACTCTTGGTATCCCAGGCAATGTTCCAGTTCTCTGAGGCTGACCAGAATAGTGGTTGTGGTTGAAACGTCTTCCATCTTGTGAACTAAAACAAGCCCTCACTGGTGTGCTAGGTAGACTGTTCTGTGGGTGGCCCATAGGGAGCACGCCTCCCAGCATCCATACCGTCGTCCCCTCTCACGATGACTCTGGGTTTGGCCATGTGAGGTACTTTGGCCAATGGGATTCCAGTGAGAATTATGCAAGTGATGGTGAGCACTGCACACTGGGGCTTAGACTCTAATAAGTTGCCTCTGGGAAGCTTGAGCTACATGACTACATGATGGGAAGCCAGTAGAAAGAGACCCTAGGGAGATGAAAAACCAACTTGGACTTTCTGGGCCCATCTGAGCTCCCAGATAAAAGCCACTGAGCAAGTGACTTGTTAAACTACATGTAGCAGAAGAACCATTTGAGAACAGAGAACCAGATGTTGACCATCTGAGGGGTAACAAACCCTCAGAATTATGAAAACCAATAAATTGTTGTTTCAAGCCACAAAATTTGGGGGCGATTTGTTACATAGCCATAGATATGTGGAACAATCTATAGGATAAATTGAGACAGGCTCTTTCTTGTAACCAGAAAGACCTTCACATGCACATTTAAAGGAACTGATGATTCCACTGCACACATCCCCTTATGAGATTATGGCTGGAACCACAGGAATTCTAAATGAATAGTCTGGTGATGTAGGTTTTCCCTCTAAAATGATCTATCATTCTCTTTTTTCCTGGATATGTTTACTTGTATGCATATTGGCATAGCCAAAAGGCCCAGCCTTAAGTTACATTTCTCATGCCACACTTAACCTGAAGATGGTTACCACTGACAGCAAATAAATTTCTTTACACTAAAGTAATTATGGATTATGCCTAATTTAGAGTCTTAGACAATATAACAATTGATTTCTAATGCAGAAAAGCAAAAATGGAGCTAGTGAACAGGGTGAGAAGGAGCTCAACGTTGTTAGTCTACCCCTCCCACCTCACCAACTCCATGAATCAGACTAGAATTCTGAGCTCAGTCGTGGCTTTGACTTGGATCCACTCACTCTCCTAGCAAACAGGGAACGCGAAGAAAGTGGGGAGGAGAAAGAGGGAAGCCAAGCCTTTGAGACAGGTCTACTCCTCCATCACAAGGTTCTCCTCCCAGTTGGTTGCCTTCAGATTAGGAAACAGAAAGTTCCAATTTTAGAAACTGAAAGTAGGGAACTGCTCTAAAGGTGAAGCCTGAAGAAATGGAAATTTAATTCTGAATATGGGTCTTGATAGTAATCTAGTTGGCAACATTTGTCAAGCCACTGAAACATGCACACTCCAGCTCTATTTATCTCCTTATAATCTGAGATTTTTTACAAGTATCATTGAAAAGATGTAAGGATCAGAAACAGTTTATTACAACCTTCAGCATAAAAGGCCTTACGGGATATTAGTATTCTAAATGGGTTATGCCTAATCCATTTGTCAAGTAAACAACACATGGCAAAATGGCAGCCATCTAATAGTAGATGATAGCATTTTGGATGCCTGGCAGACTAGTCACTTAAAAAAAAAAAAGTCACATTTCAAAGACCACGAGCCAGGATTTACAAATCGATATTCTTGCTAAATGGCAAGAAGCTTTCTGAGGAGATGCAAGGCATGGTTCAAAATCTCAGCGCGTGCTTTTCTCCTCATGGGCCTGGAGGCAGGTTTGGGAACAAGAGTGGGAGAAAGAATTAGCCTATGACTGCAGGGAGAAACTAACCCAGAGGTCTCAGTGCTTAGCACAAGACAGTTTATCCTTCACTCATGCTAACATCTAGCATGGGCAGGCTGGGGCTTCTGCTCCAGGCTGACGGAGGCTCTACCATTTTGTGATGTTGCCATCTCAATATGTGACTTCCAGAGTTCCTGTATTCTCCTGCTCTAAATGGCTTCCATTCAGAGGTGACATACACACACATCTGCTCCAAACCAATCAACCAGAAGTAGTCAATGACTCCTGGGAAATCTCATGAGCACTACGAGCTCTGTCACAGGGAGCATGCGTGAGTCACAGTAGCTCTGAAGGGGCTTTTTCTGGGAGGAGTTTCAAAAGCAACATTCTATGGGAGGACCGTCTTGTTGTTTCATCTCGGGGATGAGCCAGGGTGCAGGAGGCTGGTGGTGAGCAGGGCTGTATGAGTGCTGGCGGCCTGCAGTCCCTGCCTCTGCCTTCCTCCTCGCTGCATTTCTGAGTCACTCTTTCCTATAACATGGGCTTTCCCGAATCATGAGCCTGGGTTTGGGGGTGAGGAGGCAGAAGGCCCAGATTTATAAAATCCAAGGGACATCACTCTGCCATGGTACAGATGACAATCATCTTCACAGGAAACATTTCAAAATATATTTTGCTAAGGTATCCAGGCTCTGTATAATCACAACAGGACCATGAAAATGAGAAATGGAGACTGACATGACCTGAAGAATTGTGTTCTCCACTTGTTATCAGTGCTGGGTAAGGTATATTATCATAAACTAAATAGCTGGAAATCCTTCATTTCAGCTGGAGGCAATTTCGTGTAAAGAACAAATCTCAGTTACTTGCTGATATGCATTTTTCACTACAAAGGATTTACCAGCAAAACGGGGGAGTCATTCATGAAATATTTAACTCCTGGTGCATTTTAATTTTCTACAAACATGCCATGTAGAAATCTGCATTTATAAAAAAGAATAAATCAATAAGTGATCACTTGCTTCCAAACGAATTTGTCAGATTTATTCCAAAGAGCATCCTCCTCCTGAGAATTTAGAATATAATTCAGTTTCCAGGAAGTTAATTGTTAGCTCCTCAGGAGTCCATATTCTGTATAAAAGCTAAGCACACAAAAGCATGAATATTAGAGACAACTTTCTCTGTGACCTGAGATTTAATCAACCCACTGGTCAAAGCTTTAGAATACTCTGCTGTGTGTGCTAAAAGACACGGACTTCTCAGGAACCACTTTTTCTATGAGAAAATCACATTCTATTTCTACTACTATTTGTTTGTTTATTTACTATTTAAATGGGCTCCCCAGAAAGAATATATTCTTTTTTTTAAATTTTTTATTGTTATGTTAATCACCATATATTACATAATTTGTTTTGGTGTACTGTTCCATGATTCATTGTTTGTTCATAACACCCAGTGCTCCATGCAGAATGTGCCCTCCTCAATATCTATCACCAGGCTAACCCATCCCCCCACCCTCCTCCCCTCCAGAAACCTCAGTTTGTTTTTCAGAGTCCATCATCTCTCCTGGTTCGTCTCCCCCTCTGACTTACTCCCCGAAAGAATATATTCTGCTGTGACAGAGCGAAAGAAATGGCAAATCAAAGAGCTGATTAGGAACGCCAACAAGAAGGAAGTTTTTCTGGTTCAAGTGTCCTGCTTCCTGGAAGAATCAGGACAGGGAAGCCTCTGTTTTTGTTTTTAGTATTTTTTATTTATTCATTTGAGAAAGAGAGAGGAACCGAGCAGTGGGGAGGGACAGGGGAACAGCGAGAGAGAAGCAGGAAGCCCAGTGTGGGGCTTGATCCAATCCCTGGCCCCAGAGATCAGGACCGGAGCCGAAGGCAGCCACTTAACTGACTGAACCACCCAGGTGCCCCAAGCCTCTGTGTCTCATCCAAGTTGGTTGACAAGACCAATACACCTAGAATTACTGCCTCTTGTATCTCTTTAGTTGGATTTTCATGGGAAAATTTTTTGTGGGTAAACTGAGCATTTATTTCCTAAAGAGAAACACTTGTGCCTTTCTGGAAAGAGAACGGGAAAATGAGAAGGAAAGGTGAGACAGGAGAACAAAGGCACAGCAATGAAAGAAGAAATGCTGTAGATGTCAGAAATTCCTGAGTTACATTATCACTTTTCTTTTTGGTTTTGAAATTATGGCAATTAACCAAGAAACTGGGCAGAAAAGTACCTGTGAAAAATAATTTTTTTAAGCCTATGAAAAGAATCACAAAGATTTCCAGGAAAACATCTGTAGGGCCTCACATTTATATCTCTCTAAGGTCTTCTCCAGCCCTATGCTTTGGAGTACGAGCTTTAATGTAAGTGGAGCTAAATAAAGCAGCCACCAAGAGGACAGCCATTGAGCTGCCACAGTAGAAAAATAAAACCAAGACCAGAAATTGGAAAAAAGAGAGCTAATAAGCATCAGATTCTGCGAGGTCACTGGTTATTACATCTGATGAGGCTCGGCAAGGTAAAGATGGAGACATGAGTATCAGGCACATGTTACTATCTCAACAACAGGCAGAATGATGTGGGCAGGAGAGGCAAGTCTGTGCCCAGTCCCTTCTCAGAGAGGAGGACAAGTGGGGCTCCCAGCTGAGGCTAAGCCGTGGTTTCTGGATCCTGGTACCACTTGCTGCATCTCTGTGTCCAGTGGACACCACTTGTGCAAAATGAGAGGCAACATCTGTGGAGAAGGGGATTCAAAAGCCTGGAACAACAGCCAACAGAATCTAGAAGTGAAAGGCTAGCGGAAGAACAAAGCCAGCAGAAAGGTAAGAGGCAGCAGAAAGGATTCCAAGGGAGACCACTTCTTAGTGGTCTGAGACCAACGGATGTATGTGAGACAGAACACAAACACATTCCTAGAGCTGAAAGGAGCAACTGCATATGGCTTCAACAGGGTATTCGGTGTGAGTACAGGGATTGCGCAGTCATGGGCGGGAAGGAACCACTGAAGGTCCTCTTTTTCCCTGCCTGGTCAGCTGGCTCAGGATTAAGCCAGTAAATATTGGGGATTTGACACCAAAAGCAAAGGTAACAAAAGCCAAAAGAAACAACTGGGACTATGTCAAACTAAAAGTCTTTTGCACAGCAAAAGAAACCATAAACAAAATAAAAAGTCAACCCACTGAAAGGGAGAAAACATTTGTGTATCATATATTTTATAAGGGATTAATATCCAAAATATATGAAGAGCTCACACAACTTAAGAGCAAATAAACAATCTGATAAAAAATGCACAGAGGATCTGAATAAACACTTTTCTAAAGAAGACCTACAGATGGCCAACAAATACATGAAGAGATGCTCAATATCACTAATCATCAGGGAAATGTAAAACAAAACCACAATAAGGCATCACCTCACACCTGTTAGAATGGATACTATCAAAAAGACAAGAAATAAGTGTTGGTGAGGATGTGGAGTAAAGGGAATTTTTTACACTGTTGGTGGTATGTAAATTGGTGCAGCTGTTTACTTAAAAAGGGGGGGGTGTCACCTGGCTGGCTCAATGGTAAAGCATGCTACTCTCGATCTCCAGGTCATGAGTTCCAGTCCCACGTTGGGAGTAGAGATCACTTAAAAAAGTACATACATACATACACACACATACATAAATAGGTACAGCCAAGATGTGATTTTTTACATATGTACACATACATACATATACAACGGAATACTATTCAGCCATTCAAAAATGCAATCTTGCCATTTGTGACAACATGGATGGACCTTGAGGGCAACATGCTAAGTGAAAAAGTCAGACAGAGAAAGACAAATATCATATGATCTCATTATATGTGGCATCTAAACAAAGTAAAACAAAAGAAAACAAAACAAACAAGCTCATAAGCACAGAGAGTAGACTAGTGGTTGTCAGAGGCAGGGGGTGGGTCGGGCAAAATGGGTGAAGGGAGTTAAAAGGTACATACTTGCAGTTATAAAATTGGTAAGTCACGGGAGATAATGTACAGCATGATGACTATAGCTAATAATACCGTATTGCCTATTTGAAAGTTGCTAAGAGAGTCAATTTAAGAAACATATAACTATGTATGTTATCTAGACTTATTGTGGTCATCATTTCACAATATATACAAATATCAAATCATGTTGTACACCTGAAACTAATATAATGTTGTATGTCAATTATACCTCATTAAAAAAACTGCCAACTTCTCACACAAAGAGTAAAAAAAAAAAAACATGCAGGGAATTTTAGAGGATTCAATTAAATTTAACTCAATAATCTGAGAATCGATTATGTACAGATCAGTGGCTGCCTGGGGGTGGTCAGAGAGGAGAGGGGCCAAACAGCAGGAGGGCTGTTTTGAGTAGAGTGCTTAGCAGAATGGATGATATAAGTCACGTGAAGCCAAGTTATAAATATGTAAAGTGACAATAATACATCTGGCCCCCTGACCCCATCATTACCACAACCACTAAACCAGAAAACTAACAGACTGCCAAGCCCTAGATGCAGCATCCGGATGAGTCTTGGTCATTTTTAAAGAAATAAAAGTCAATAGTTTTCTATCCTTGACATAAAATAAGAGAATAGCTTTTTGACCTTAATTAAGTAGATTTCTTAAATATAATATTAAAAGTATGGTCAAGAAGAGAAAAAGATAAATTGGACATCCTCAAAATTAAAAATATTTGTTCTTCAAAAGACAGCAATAAGAAAATGCAAAGACAAGCCACAGACTAGGAAAAAAATATTTACAATCACACATCTAATAAAGGACTTGTATCCACAACATATAGAAAACTATTACAACTCAAAAATAAGAAGACAAACAGTTTCATTTTTAAAAATGGGCAAAAGATATGGATAGGCACTTTCCTAAAGATATACACATAGGTGATAAACTTATGAAAAGATATTTGATACAATTCATCATTAGGGAAATGCAAATTACAACCAAATGAGATACTACTACGCATCCACCTGAAAAACTATATTAAAAAAGACTGATCATATCAAGTATCAGTGAAGATGGGGAGTGACTGGAATTTTTGTACATTGCTATGGGAATGTAAAAAGGTATTGCCACTTTGGAAAAAAGTTTGGCAATTTCTTAAAACTTAAGCTTAATATCCAATCCAACAATTCCACTCCAAGATATTTACCTAAGATTGATGAAACATACAAAAAAGACTTGTATGCAAATGTACACAATAGCCTTTCCTATAATAATCAACAATTGGAAACAACCCAAACTGGTGAAAAGATAAACACAATGAGGTATATTTATGTAATAGAAAACTCAATAATAACAAAGAATGAATGGCTGATAGATGTATCAACATGGGTAAAATCTGAAAATTATGCTATGTGAAAGAAGCCAGACACAAAAAATTCTACATATGATTCCATTTCTGTAAACTTTCCAGAAAGGTGAAACTATAGAATCAGAAAACAGATCAGCGGCTGCCTAAGGCCGTGGGGTGGGAGGTGAGATTGACTGGGTAGGAAGGAATTTTGGGGGAGGTGATGGTACTGTTCTAAACTAGACTGGAATGTAGTTTGCACAACTGTATTAATTTACTACAACTCATCAAAGTACACTTAAAATGAGTAAATTTTATGGTATGTAAACTGTATCTCAACAAAGCTATAAAAAAAAAGAAAAATAACTCGAACATCTGTGTTTTCCAAATAAAGACCCATTCCAGAGGTCTCTTCCCCCCAGCATGTGCTATCACAGACAATACTCCTGCTAGTCCCAGTATGAGTTAAATACATCTACTTCTGAATAAACAAAACTATCAAGACTGAGAAATGGCAAGCAATATATTAGTTTATAAGGCTAACTGAATTATTGAAGGGGTGATTTCAAGAGGAGGAATGTAGAGAGAAATGCAGGGGGTACTATTCTGACTAAACTAGACAAGGCCAAAGAAAAGAATCTACACTGGTCATTTTCATGAAAATGGTATTTCTATCACCATCTGCAAATCAGTTTCCTTAACAAGAGCTCAGGACAACTTTCAGCATTTCTCAGAACTGTGTTTATGACCGAAGACTCACTTGTACATAACTTTGATCCCAAATCAGAATTATTTTGGCTTTGCCAGCACTTCCATCTCATGGGCGGCCGAGAGCGGTCTCATCAGGTGTCTCAGATGAGGGCACAGCCTGCCTTCTTCATGAGCTGCCATGCCTCCTCCTGGTCTCCATTTGGCTTAGCCTACTGAGGATTACCAACACTATTTTTTTCTTTTTTACCAACACTTTTAAATGTCAGTGGCATTTATTTCTATCTCACTGAGCAAAAATAAGACACCAAAAGCAGAGATTAAAAAAATAGAACTGCTCAAATGCAGACTCAGTCTCTAAGAAATCCATTTCCTCACCCCGAGGAGGAGCCGGAGCCTCTGGTTGCCAAAGAAGCAGGAGATTGTCTGTGTGCTGGATGGGAACTCTTCCAAGAGGTTCTCTCCACCAATTAACACACCCTCAGCTCCAGGGCTGAAAATGCTTGCGGTAGTCCTCTGGCTGAGAGCCGGATAAAACAGCATTAATCCCTGCTGGTCACCATGTCCTCCATGCCTGCGGCTCTCTGTCTCAGTTACTCCTACTCTCTCTACTTCTCCCACTCTCCGAGAACTCTCTTATCTTTATTTCCTTCTCTTTCCGGCCTAGGTCCCATGGGCCACCCTTCCCTTTATTTTTCTTGTCTGTCCTCTCAACTCCTTTGTCCCAGGAACAACCCCAATTCAGCACAGTCTTGCATACAATGACATAGAGCCCGGATTCCCCGTGTTGCGCACACAAGTGGGGTCAAGTGATAAAGTAGAGTCAGCCCCTAGTTCAAATCCTGGCTTTGCCACTTAGAAGCTGTGTTGCATTGGTTAAGTTAAATAAACTCTCTGTGCCTTAGTCACCTCACCTATAAAATGGGGCTAATTTACCTAGCCCCAGGGCTGTAGAGAGGATCAGTGAGATAAATGGGTAATGCGCAAAGCAACATGCCAGGACCTTACTGTACCCTTAGTAGATGCTGACAAGTACGTGTGACAAGGCCTGTGACACACAGCCTCTACATATCTTTCTAGCCTCCTTTTGCGTCACTTGCTCTACCACAAGCCTAATGAACAGACACAATGATCTCCATGCCTTCCGCTGTTGTTCGTGCTGGACTCTTTCCCCACTGTCCTCATGGCCCTGATGACTCCTCTTCGTTCCTGGAGTCTCAGCTCATGTGTACTCCTCTAGGACTGTGCCGTCTGAAACATTAGCCACTAACCACATATGGCTATTTAGATTGAAATTAAGTAAAACGAACTATAATTAAAAATCCAGTTCCTCAGTCACGCTAACCACATGGCAAGTGCCTAATAGCCACACGTGGCTGGCCGTGGCTGCTGGGGTGGACACAGCAGCTCTAGCAGAAAACATCTTGGCTAACCCATGTGTAAAAGCACTTGTCGCTTCATGTTTCAGCTGTGGAGTCTTTGTTTCTCTCTATGAATTGTGAATTTTCTGAAGTACCACCCCAATCTGTAATAGTATGCTAAATGGGTTATTGAATGATTAAAAAGCTTTAAAAAAATCTTTTCATTTTCTGCAGGTCCCGGACCCATGAGGAAGGAGCTCCTGATATCGCTGCTTTCAGGAGTCGGTCCTGAATGGTTTTGCCTTGTTTTGCCTCCTCTTCCATGTCTCAGTCCACTCTAATCCTTCTTAATTCAGTTGCCAACCTTCTTGACTTGACCTCTTTCCTCTTCTCAGATGTGCATCTTCCCAAATTGGCTGCTATTTCCTGCTCATGGAGCTCTGTCCCTGGCTTCCCTCCCTGTCTCTCCATTGTGCTCTTTTGTGGGATTGCATTTGTTTCCAGCCCCTCTGGGTCCCTCACCTGTTCAGGCAAGCCCAGCTCTAAACCACGTGGGCAAGGATTTCTTGGCCTCCAAGATTGGGTATGAAACCATATGGCTTCTGGGCAATATCGGATGCCAGCTAAGTCACCGAATATAAAATATCTCTGTATTTGCAGTGCCTTTGGCAGTTTCTGGCATAGTACGCAGCTTATAGATATTTGCTGAAAGAATGAATGAGCCACTGTTTTATCATGAAATACAATCACAGGAAGGAATGAGGTACAAGGAGAATGAGGCTGAGAAGAAGGAGAGCCAATACGGACAAGACTATTTTGCTGCTGGGCATGACTGTTCAATCCACAGACCACTCCTCCAAAAAGCTGGACAAACCATCTCAGAACAGTCCTAGGATGGCGTGGGGAAGGGAGGAAGAATTTATCCCAGGCTCCATTTGGTCAAAGGCATGCCACCCCTGCATCTCCAGGTTGTGCATTCCAAAGCATGGGCACCTCGTGGGTCCCGCAGTGCTGTCAACACAGGAGCCCAGGTGGGAAATAAGAGGTGCTGCTGTGAAGCTGGTCAGAGCCCATGTGGACCCAGAACATGACACTGGGAAGCTGACAGGCTCTGAAGCAGAGCATAAAAGGCATCTGGCACAACGAATGGAAGTTACTCTTTGAAATCATCCAGCCATCATGGGTGGGTCTTGGACACCACAGGATGACAGTAGGGGAGGATTTACAATGTGGGGTGTTCTCACACTGGATTCCTGCTTAGGTTCTAGGAACACAGTAAGTGTCAATAAACACTGAACACTGCCTGGTTGACAGCCTAGGAGCATTTGAGCAGTCTGATGGGGTCCTGGGTCCCCGAAGATGGAATGTGATGCAGGGGAAGTGAGTGTGGGGATGTCAGCAGGGACTGTGGGCAGAGAGAGGCTGAAGAAAACCTGATCCACTTCATCATTTTGTCTGAAGCCAAGTCTCCTTTGAAAGATTCCCCACGTCTTCTTCTTTGTTCTGAATCTCAGGCTAATAAAATGGCGCTGGCACCCCTTCCAAAGTTTCATCTTTAATAAGAACTCCTAAATCATTATAAAAACTACTAAAGGCCCCGATAATGGTCTTGGTACTAAGGATCAATAAACTTGACTTTTCACCAGACTTTCCTCAGAGCCAAGCAACGATTTCTTCGTTTTCAGAGTATATCGCAACCGTCTAAGTTAGGTTTGTTTTTTCTCAAAGTAGACACCGGGAATAGCTCGGATCTGCTCTATACCTTGTCTACAGCTGGCAGGCGTCTTCTGGAGAAAAATGCTAGTATTGTGATTTGCCTGTCCATTCACATTTTATTACTCCAGAAATTTTCAGCAAGTTTTTGTTTCCTCTTCAAGAACCATAGACTTGGAAGACCAAAGACACTCCAGGACGTTAGTTCAACACCTTCTTTCTAGGCGCAAGGACACAAAGGGCATTGTTACAAGAGCTGGTGTATTCACCCCTCTTCTGCCCCACTCCAAAACCCTCTCAGTCGCTCCTCAGATTTCAGCCACAGCAGCTAGGGTCCTGTCCCCCGCAGGCTGTGAACAGCTCTGCACATGTGCACCTAGACGTGGCCTCACCTCGTCCTTCAAAAGGGATCCCTTGCTTCCTGCCCTGGGCATCTCAAATCTCTGGCTCAATTGTCCCAGGAATCCACTCTGCACTGGGATATGCACAACCCAGTAGGGTTGGGGAGTTAGTGCTATGGGATCACTCTTGACCAACGGGAATCTGGAGCCAGTGAATAAATGCCTCCCCATGTCATCCAGGGCAGACAATCCTGAGATGCATTTCGAAAACTCCCTCAAAGGTTCCAGGGGGAATCAAACAGACAATGCAATTGTGCATTCTTGTGTTGACTTTTCCTCTTTCTCCATGTCACTCCCCCATCCTGCCTTTCTGCTTCCTGATATGACATTTCCATACAAATTACCTTTGCACAAGTTTTGGTCTCTGGCTCTGCTTTTGGGGGACCCTATGTTAAGACAACTGGGTGGCAGCCTTAGATCGGATTTGCGAAGTCACACGCTGGATTTGCGCTCCAGGAGCACAACGCCCATGACTGGACCCTTGGCGTACCCATCACCCGTATACCCGGGCTCCTCAAGTGCAGTGATTTGTGTCTTCCTCCCAAAGCCAACAGCAGAAACAGGCACAGCTATTCCCCTGACACCTGTGTCCCCAGCCTTGTTGGTTTTTTTTATTTATCCTCTTTATACAATGAGGGAACAGGTTCAGAGAGGCCAGATAACTCATCCAAGATCTCACAGTGAGAATTCAAATTAGGATTTGAACCTAGTCCGGCAGGTTCAAAGCCCATCATCTGTCTATAGCACACTAAGAGGAGCCAAGTCCTTGTTACTGCAAGCCTTGAGCACCTCTGTCTTCCATGGGTATTCTCTGAAGATCTAGAGGACAAGACATGTACGTCTGGATGTGCAACTTCACTCTCTCTCTCTGCCTCATTTCTTCTCAGGATGCTATATTTGGTTTTCCATTACGTCAGGGAGCACAAGACGTCCGATCAGTCAGTTATTGACCCTCGAAGTAAAGTCTTTCTGCTTCACTGCCTAGAATTTTCTCCCCTTTTCTTCTTCCTTTGGGTCACATTCTTTCACTATGAAGCTTCCTGCCTTAGCTTCTTTTTCTCCTTTGCCTCACTGGAAACGCATATGCAGACTCCCCCGGTGCATGAGTCACAGCTTGGAGAGGCATTTCTCAGTCAGGTTCAACTGCCCCTCAAGCTTGGCTACCAGACGACTGAAAGGAAGGTGAACATAACACAGCCCGTGGGGATCACAGGAAGAGTTGGAGCAAGCACCTCTTCTCTCTGGCCCCCTCAGGAGCCACCTTGATGCCCTGTGGCACCAAACCCCCAATTTCTTCTCAGACTCTAGACTCCAGGAGGAATAACCAAATCCTATTATTTTATCTGTTGGCCTCATTGCACTCTGTTCATACAACTTCTTCACAGAAAAGAATATTGTCATTTTGTTTGACATTTTTTTTGGTGGAAATGAGAACTGATGTCCTTTCTCCCCAAGTGTAGGGACAAGGCAGTAATGCTAACTCTGAAGGTTGGAGAAAGAGAAATCCTCTGCGCGTGGGTGACACAATCGTGTGGCCTCTTCACTAACAGGGGCAAAGTGGCAGAGAAGCCAACTGCAGTTCATCACCCCGACTCTGAGCCTCCTCCTCAGGCAGCACTGAAACGGGGCCTGCTCGGTGCCCACTTCCTGCCAGCACCATCTGGCAGGTGCCAGTGTTTCCCAGCCATGAACCAGGCTGGGCAATTGCCTCAAA
The DNA here is from genome assembly GCF_009762305.2 of Zalophus californianus. NCBI lineage: Eukaryota > Metazoa > Chordata > Mammalia > Carnivora > Otariidae > Zalophus > Zalophus californianus. The sequence continues at coordinate 16,112,439 of NC_045606.1, read as the reverse complement.
TCATGGGGCATGTCTCTGAAGTCCTCACCCCTGCCATGAGCACAACTGTCGCCCAGAAACCTCTTAGGAAGCTAGAAAGTCATTCATCTCCACAGATGACCCACTCCACAGAGCTCAGCTCACAGGCTTATGGGGTGACTTAATCAGAAGAGCTCATTTCCATGTTGGGTGGGTGCCATGAGGGAGGAACACATGTTAGACAGCTGAAAGTGACCTGGGCCAGACCTCCTATCAGCCTGGCAGCTTGAAGAGTTCCTGAACTTTATTTACCTAAGAAGACATGCGGGTTGATGTGATCTTTCCCTGTCGCATTGCCCGCTGTTTCTCAAACCCAGCACAATATTACTACTACATTTAATGATACGTATATGAAAATATAGTATGGCTTAGTGTCTTTTCTGCCTGTGGAAAGCCGTCTTTTCATTTATCTAGGAAGACATATTTAATGCTGCATTATTTCATTTTTTTTTAAAGATTTTATTTTTATTTATTTGACAGAGAGAGACACAGCGAGAGAAGGAACACAAGCAGGGGGAGTGGAGGAGGGAGAAGCAGGCTCTCTGCTGAGCAGGGAGCCCGATGTGGGGCCCGATCCCAGGACCCTGGGATCATGACCTGAGTTGAAGGCAGATGCTTCATGACTGAGCCACCCAGGCACCCCTGCATTATTTCATTTCTAATTATGCTTATATTCTGTACAAACTGACTTACATGCGGTTTTTTGGTTTAATTTAGAAAGATAACACACAACCAGGACTCTTGGAAAATCACAAGGACCTTAAGGTCTTCTTTTTTTCTTTTAAAGATTTATTTATTTATTTTAGAGGGAGAGCACATGAGTGGGGGAAGGGTAGAGGGAGAGGGAGAGGGAAGAGGGAGAATCCTCAAGCAGACACCCCGCTGAGTGCAGAGCCCTACGCAGAGCTCAATCCCAGGAACATGAGATCATGACCTGAGCCGAAATCAAGAGTCGGCTGCCCAACCAACAGAGCCACACAGGAGCCCCAAGGACCTTAAGGTCTTTAGGAGTGACAGAACCAGGATTATTCTTCTACCTTTACTTGAAATGATCACTCTAAAAATGGCCCAATGGCTGTAATAAACTGATATTTCAGAGACATATTCATGCTCCATACTGAAGGATACAACACTTAACTGTAACTGGCATAATTGGTTTACACAGTAGCTACATTTTAGCATCCTAATGGCAACCCATTGCTTCTTATGGTCTTCTCCAGAGTCAGGACTAAAAACAAAGGCCATATGTCTGTTCCTGTAACAAATACATATAACTTTCTCTCTTTCCCTGGGTTGTCTTCTCTTAATCAGAAATCAGAGTCTGTTTCCAGTCTGACTAATTGGACCAAGCCCTCATTCAGTTTCTAGGTTTTTAATTCTATGGGTTTTTAGGGGAAGAAAAATTATTCTCACTCTCCAGGCAAGGTGGGTTGGGGCAGTGGCAGCACAAGCCCCACAGGCTGGCCAAACTCAATCTATAACAAGAGGAAACCTCTTTGGCTGCTTGCAAAGAACAAAATCATGAAGGCTCCTGTACGTTTTAGCATATGTGCTGCCGAAGCGACCACAGCTCCTGTATGTTTTTTATTCGTATCTCTTCTTTTAGCTCTACTATTATTTGTTCTGGCAAAACACATAGAGATGGACAGTTTGGGCCTTTCCCTGAATGGCATGCAAAAATCCTTTAGCTTCTTTCTGGTGAGACAGCATCAGGCTACATGTAAAGGCCACATGTGACTCCTCTAAGCATGTGGCATGGCCTCAACTAAACCATTTTGGGTGAAGAGCAAGACATTTCTGTCTAGTCCAGTGGGATCATTTCTTCACAGCGTGTCCACACTAGGAAGGTGGCTATGAAGAAAGGCTGCCATCCTATCACTTGTAGCAATGTTGACTTTGGCATCCTGGCATGGGGGGGGGCGGCTAGGCTAGAATGAGCTGTCATTACAAGAGAAGGCTTATGGTTTTCTGCTGTCTCCAAGAGTCACTGAACATGGCGTGTGCTCTAGGGAAACTTAGATAATGTTTTTCTTGAGAATCTGAGCCAAAAGAGACAAAGCCCAAATCAGATCCAGCATCCTTTTTGCCCCCAGGTGCACAAAGCCTCCATAAAAAGACAATCTCCTACTCTCTTCTAGAAATACCAATTATTCTGTGTGACTCACACCACTTTATGTTTAGTATTGGCTGTCCAGCCATCCCATGCGTTGCTCTATCCACACATTATACTTTAGACCATGTTATCCGGAAACCCACCACCATCCACAGAGAAAGAAAAAGGCTATCATCTTTATCTGTCCTTTAACAGACATTCCTGTGAAGGAATGTGTGAAGGTTCTGAGATTTTACCTCATTCACAAGCTAGTAAGTTAGCTTGCTGCCGTTTTATAGATGCCAGCAGAGGATGTGAAACTCTTCAGTCAAAGACAAAGACTGTAGTACACATGGTAGTAGCAACAGCCTGAGTACCCAGAGTATTAGCATTTTCTAACCGTGGTTCCCAAGGTCCCAGTTCCTACAGGGTGATGTGAAGAAGGCCAGGTGACCCCTGTACACTACATGAGAGGGATTCTGAGCTTAGGGAACCCAAATCTTTTATAATGGGCAGTAATCATGAGTGCTCTTTGCTCTAGAGGGAAACACGTTCTCTGCCTTCTGGGGCTGTTCACTGTACGAACATCATCAAGAAGAGTCTAGAACAAAGGGTCACTAGAGCCTTTGATTGCAAGATGTACAAGGGACCAATGGAGAACTTTCTCCCAACTGTCCTTTAAATTTGCTGCTGCTTAACATGGCAGAAAGGTACACTGAGTGGCTACGCAATACAGCAATACTCTTTGACAGGCAACCGCATGCTTTCAGGCAAGGCTCTTGGCTCCGGGTCCTGAGAATCCCATGGCTTCCAAAGAGAATGTTAAATGTATATCATGACTATTGGTTACATTTGTCCATATAAAAGTATTCTACTTTAAAAAGTAATATAGGGCTTCCCTACAAATGCTCTAAATGTAACCAAATTTTAGTAAGTGTGACCACAAAACATACATCCTTAAGGGGAAAGATTTTCATTTCATAATGCTTTATTATTTGAATTGGCACACTGCACTGAAAGCTTCGCTTATTTGGGTTCTTTACAGGAGACGGAAAGATACTTATATTTGCATAAACTCTCAGAAAGAATATGAAAAAAGCTCATCAAAGGAGAATACTAACTCCAACCCAGTGGCCCTCTTTCTATAAATTGTTAATTCAAAGCTTGAGGGTAAAATAAGAAAGAACCCATTTACTCACTCTGGGATAAAGCCCGTTTCTTCCATGGTATAACATTATTTTCCCTAAGGCAGTTATTATATTCACACATAGAATCTACTTGAGAAAAAATATTACCTGTTTAACGAGAAATCTGTACAGATAATTAAATTCCTGCTTATTGCACACAATTGCCCCCAGTCTTATGGAATAAATTAGTGCACATCAGAGTTTTTTTTTAATTAAAACTTGTATTTAGCCATTTTCATGTTAATATCTTGAATAAGTAAAATTAATCCACACTGCATTTCTTCACTTTATAAATTAGGAACTTTTTTCCTGCTTACTCCTACAATTAAAGTGTGAACACAAGACCCTTGCCATAAGAAATAAGGGTGCAATATTGTCTTTAATAAAAAAAGTGCTTTTACATGAATAAAAAAAGTGTATCAGATTTTGTAGAATCGCCATGAGTAGAATTTAAAATGACACTTAGAAATAAATGCTAGCAGAAAGCTATGCATTTCCCCACAGACAGGAACAGAAGCAGTGGATTTTACGAGAAGGGATCCTGGCGGATCCCTGACGGACTGGCCTGTTTATTCGTGTGCAGTGCTCCGAGAAGCCTACATAGAAATCCCTCAGTAAGTGAGGGGAAGAATCTGAACGTTGTGCTTGATTCAGCAGCAACCGAGCAAAGATGGCCGCCATGGCTTCGCTGGGAGAAAAACACACACCACGCGTTGTTCCACGTTCCCGAAAGTGTCTGAAAGATGTAGTTGCCTGAGGTTGATAGTGGACGACAGTTCCCTGGTTATTTGGGAATGCTTCACCTTTAAAATCTATCACCACATTAGTGACAACACTGTCCCGTAAGTGTATGTGTAAATGTAGTCAAAATGGCAGAGGGGAAAGCTTGCTGATGACAGCCTGGTGAAGACATATGGGATCCAGCTCATAATGACTCATTCAGTCCCTGAAATAGTCTAGAGGCATCTTCCTTTGTTACACGTCTTCAGTACACACAGCACTTTGTGCCAGGCACTGCTCCCCTGCTTTTCAAATATGAATTTATTTTAACGCTTATAACAACCTTAGGAAGTATTGCTATTATCCCCACTTTTCAGATGAAGAGACTGAGGCACATGGTATAAGCAACTAGTAAGTGGCAAAACCAGGGCTTGAGGTCAGGTAGTAGGGCAGGGACTGGAGTGAGGCAGCGGCTTTGGTGCAAAATTGAAGGGGCGCCAATGCTCAGTCATCTAGATACACAACACTTTCATGCAGTATTTGAGAAAACAAACGAAGGCAAAACAAATATCCGAAGTGTCAGTAAACACAGGATGAGTAGTATTACTGATTTCCACCTTTGCCTCGGCCTCCAACATGGTGCAGCTTTTAGGGTCTGTTTGAAACTATATGGCCTACAACCTCCTTTTGAAACATTGCCTCTGTCTTCATAGCTCTGATTTCAGCTTGCGAATGCACAAATGTAGCATGCTTATTTGTCCCTCTGCCCTTTAGAAGTTGGCAAACCATGAGAGCAGGGGCCTGTCTCGGGTCACTGTTCTATCCCAGACAGACTGTAGGAAGAATCTTACTGGGGCACTAGAAGTGTGTGATAGGGGGGCTGTCTGGATGTCCTATGAAGTAAGGGACCTGCCTCCTACAGGTCACACACTCAAACATGACACAATCACGAATCTGACAGGAAGAACCCACTGAAACCATCATGAATTCAAAGCTAGACAAAATTGTAATGACTAATAATGCATTCCATTAATCAGTCAGGTAAAATCCATTAATCAGTCAGGTAAAATAAACAAAGGCCTATGTGGCTCAAATCATTAAAAAAAAATTCAGCTGAAAATAAAATAAATTAGGCTAAAAGCAAATGATCATTTTTATTAAAAGTGAAAATCTGACGCAGATGCTATTTCATTCTGTAGCTACAGGAGCCAGCCTTTAGGATCCTGTGTATATAGGATCCTACCAGGTCACTATACCCCTTGTAGGAGTAGAAAGGGATACTAAACATTTGTAGGCATATAAAAGGTTTTGAGTGTGCTGGAAATCTTAGCAAGGTTTCCTGACACAGCAACCACATTCTACTATGTTATCTGATTTTACATCTGAATGAGGCATTGGTTCTTTATTCTGTGTTTGCTAGAGCTCAAAATGTTTCAGCAGATAGAGCTTCCCTTATCTTTGCAAGCTTGGAAAAATAACAGTTTTCCCTATTTTGTAAATCTTCATTATTCCTATTTTGCAAGGAGACTATTTGGTTGGTTACTTGAAGGATTGTCAAAGGGAAAAAGACAGCAAGACAAAAAGAGCAATAGTTTGAGACTCAAACATAATGCAATAGGAAAACCAACAACCTTCTTCCCAGTAGGCCCTGGATTCTGAGGCTAGAACTGGCCTCCAAGGCCTGCCATAAGAAAACTATGTGATGATGCTCTTGCACAGCCCTTAGTTGGAAAAGACCAAGCACCCCTCTGCAAGGGTCTTTTTCACATAGAGGCTGCTAACTTAATAATTCACAGGTAGACAACAGGTTAAACATCAGGGTTTCACCATTAAATCTTAAATTCAAACTGCTATTTATGCTGAATTTCTGCGATCGAGATTCTAAACAGACAAGTTAGCATGTTAACAGACTTATTTTTAAGATAATATGAGCATCTCCAAACACATGAGTAATAACTATACTAATTCAAGACCATGCCATTATCTACACTCATGTTCTTAGCAGTGCTATTCACAATAGCTGAAAAATGGAAGAAATGCATGTGTCCATTAGTGAACAGATAAAAAAAATGGGGATATATGCGTACAATGGAAAGTTATTCAGTCTTAAATTGAAGGAAATCCTGAGAGGTGATGCTACAACGTGGATGCATCTTGAAAACCTTAGGCTTAGTGAAATAAACCAGTAACAAAAGGGCACAAAAAGACACCTTCTGCTTATAGGCGGCACCTCAAGAAGTCAAATTCTTAGAGACAGAAAGTAGAATGGTGGTTGCCAGGGGCTGGGGGAGGAAGGACTAGTGGGGTTAGTGTTTAAGGGGTATGCAGTTTCGGGGCAACTGGGTAGCTCAGTCAGTTGAGCGACCAACCCTTGACTTCCACTCAGGTCATGATCTCTGGGTCATGAGATCAAGCCCCACACTGGGCTCACACTCAGTGTGAGTCTGCTTGTCCCTCTCCCTCTGCTTGCTCAATTGCACACACTCTCTCTCTCTCAAATAAATAAATAAAATCTAAAATAAAAGGGGATACACAGTTTCCGTTGGGGAAGATGTAAACGTTCTGGTGATGAATGTTGCTGATGGTTGCACAACACTGTGAATGTACTGAATGCCACAGAACAACTGTACACTCAAAAACAGTTAAAATGACAAATTTTGTTATGTATATTCTACCACAATAAAAACATCAGTTACCAGTAAGAATTTTGAAAAATTACTCTTTCCAAATGTAACATAAAACACATACTTTAAAAAGATGAAAATAGGGGGTTGCCTGAATGGTTCAGTCGGTTAAGCTTCTGACTCTTGGTCTCGGCTCAGGTCGTGATCTCACGGTTGTGGGATCCAGCCCTGCTTGGGGCTCCGTGCTAAGCGAGGAGTCTGCTTAAGATTCTCCCTCTCCCTCTGTCCACCCACCCCGCCACACTCACGTGCATGCACTCTTGGTCTCAAAAAAATAAGAATAAAAATAAAAAAATAAAAAAGATGAAAATCTACATACTTTGATGAACAGGCAGATACACTTGAAAAGAGGTTTTCAAAAGAAAAAAACATTCTCTTGCCAGGACATGATGGATAACATTCATTCAAGATACACTCCAGCATAGCGCCCTCTGCTCATCTTCCATTTAAAGGAAGTGCCACAGGGCAATCTGAAATAATCATTCATCTATTTTTTAATTAAGTAACTTACAAACTGTGGCACCTTATTATCGGTAAAACTTTTTGTGAGCCGCCTCACACGCTGATTCTGGCACACCTGTAAGCTAAAAACTGCTGGGCTCAGGTGGCATCAGGCACAGATAGACTGGCAAGCAAAATTTAGCACAGATAAACATAAATCACTTTAGAGTGTTCAGACATGAGCTGAGCTGGTGAAGTGATTGATTGTATCCCCTAAGTAAGAATTATGGCAAAAAAAAAGAGAGAAAAAGCTAAAAATGTCCTGGTGCTAATTTTAACTGTACATAATGGAAATCTCATTTCCTGTTCCATATCTATAATTCTGATCTTATCAATCAGCCTCTGACAGAGTAACATATCTGGATCTAAAATTACCCAAGAAGGCATTTATGCCGTCCCGTGAATATTTTCTGAAGAATGAAGTTCGCCACCATTTTTAAAATACTATAATAGTCTTTTATAAAATCCAACGGGAATCAGAGGGGTAGGTTGAGTAAAATTCCTTTATTCACATTCTGTTTTGTGTGAGATATGAGATCCACATTATCTGCCATGAATTAAAAAAAAAAAAACAAAACACTTACCATGGGTGGGGCAGCTGCTGTTTGTTGAATAAATACAACTTCAAAGTAGGGCTTAACACAGTTTCATTTATCCAAAAGTTCTGAAAAACGCAAGTTTATACACTTTATCCCACTAAGTGTGACTATGCCTGTTTTACTGCAGAATTATGAATGTGTTTGATTACTGGGTGCCACCACAGCGTCCACTGGGGCTGTTATATCACATTGCCATATGCACTGTGTTATCGTCCTAAAATAAAAATTCTAGGGCACCTGGGTGGCTCAGTCGGTTAAGCATCTGCCTTCGGCTTAGGTCATGATCCCAGGGTCCTGGGATCGAGTCCCTCATCGGGCTCCCGGCTCAGGGAATCTGCTCCCCTCTCCCTCTGCCCCTCCCCCTGCTCATGCTCTCTCTCACTCTCTCTTTTCAAATGAATAAATAAAATCTATAAAGTAAAATAAAAAATAAAATAAAAATTCTAAGAAAGTCCTGAATTCTAAAAACTCATCTGGCCCCAAGATTCCAGGAAATGAATCATGGACTTGAATTCCCATTTTACAGATGAAGAAACGGAGTTTCAGAGAATGGTGGTATCTTGCCACGGCCTTACAGCAAGAGCAGAGGTACTGGAAAAGGGCTCTCTGCTTCCTGTATGCCTGCCATTACCCCAGACGACAGGGAAATGACCATGTGAATCCGGAATGTAAGGTAAGAGATCAGATATTTGGTGTTAATCTGGGTGGGCTTCCTGGCAGAAGTGTTCATGACTGAAGAAACTGGACAGACACGGGTTACTTGAGTGTAGCAGTGTGAGGATTTTCCTTGAGCTCAATCATAGTTTTTATCAATTTTATTTTCTTTAATTTCATGTCCTATCTTCATGAAAAAACATAAAAATTTTCCACACTCACAAATCAAATAAAGCCCTGACATCTGTTTCACAATTGCTGTAGTATGTTCCCTTTTAAATATTCTATTTTTAAAAAGGTAAAAATAGATGCTTTTATATGTAAATGTATAAAAACATTCTGTTTTTTTCTGTCTGGGAATTTGGGGGTGGGGGAGACTTACACACTGCCATCCTATGCCTCCTAAAGGAGACGAGTTTTATTTGTGATGCGCCAGCAGGATAGCCAGGCAGAGAGTGTTTTAAAGAGGGCTTTCTGAGCACCAACATAGAATGGAACCCTGGCGTCTTGCACTCAGTTAGCTTCAGCAGTGATAATGCCAACATTTACTCTCAAAAAGAAAAGTCTTAGTTCTGTCCAGGTAATTCTGATATTCAAACAACTTGATAGCAAATAAATATAATAATAATAATATAATAAAAAGACCAGAATGAAAGGACAGCAATGGAACCTTCTGGGCGAAGGGCCGGCCTTCCCTCAACGTCAGTGGACTCAGTATTATCTCTCTCCTTTGGTGTCTCAAAATACAATTATTCTTCCTACTTGGCTAATAAGCCTTGAAGATCCAGCAATTCTGGCTGCTGTCACCAGGATGAAGGGCAATCTGCAAAAGGCAGGAGGAAGCCACAGCCTCACATACTAGAAATAATCGAGACATTTAGTAGGAGGTGTAAAAGCCTTTTTTTTTTTTTTTTTGCCACTGAGAATTTGCGGGATGCCCAGAGCTACTAGCGTGTCCAGCATGCTGTCAGCCCATCCTATTTAGCTGCGCTCCCACCTCCTTTTAAAAAGAAGTACTGAAATCACAGAAGGTTAGGAGTTGAAATGGAGCCCTCCCACGGAACAATAACAAATGCACACAGTTCTCTATCTTACTATTTTTCATTGAACTGTCTCAAAAATCATGAGGAGGTTGATCTAGAATGCCTACTGGAAACAGTTTGACCCCTGTCCATTCATAACTAGATTGATGGGAAGAACAATGCCATATTCTACATAATGAAATCAAGGGTCTGGTGGTCCAGTTAGCAGCTGTTATAAAGAAGACACAAATGCCACCTTAATATGATTTCTTAAATATTGAATAAGCTGCATTTCAGTCTGGTCTGTATGCTCACTAACACCAGGTCAAAAAAAGATAATGAAATAATAAATGATCTTCTGCATGAAGACAGGGAAGGTAGACAGGAAAGCAAGGGGCCTATTATGCTAAAAGCTCTTAAAATGGAGGCATTAAATGTACTTAAAAAGTAAATGATGAAAAACCTGTCCCTCTAAAATCCCAACAGTCTTTAGTAATGGGTTCCTTGCTAAAGGAAAGAAGTGATTTGCTGCCTCCTCATTGCTGTAACACAATAAATATGATAATTACTTTATGGAACAACTTCAATTATTTTAGATAAATTGCTTTAAATGGTTGCATATGCTTCCACTTTAAAATATGTGAAAAACTATAAAAAACATAAATCCACTTTTCCCCCTTAACCCGATGGAAGGAACAGAACGAAAGAAACTCGTTAACAATTTCCTCACGTCTTCAATGATACACTTGTTTACAGATAGAGTACTAACTTTATATGTGACAATGACCTAACTTCACATTTGATAAATGCCTTTCTTATATTTTAATATTTTATTTTTTGATCCTGTACATGGTGGGCAATATAAAAATGAATGCTGGGCATTCTCGAGCTCTGAGTCTAGCAGGGGACCTAAGACAGGAGGCTGTACCACAAGGTACAACTGTATCACGAGGAATAGAGTGTATGTGGTCCAGGAATGGCAGGACGTGCCATGGGATTTCTGACAAAGGCAGTATTTGGGGATTATGAATCAAAAAGATTTCATGGGGTAGGAAATATTTGAACTGGACATTGGCAAGGATTTGAAAGGATGCTGGAGGTGTCTGCTGGCCTCCTGGGGGGTTGCGGAAGGGGGTAAATAATCCGCGCACCAGAAAATGCAGGTAACAGAGCCCAGGTGGGGGGGTGGCAGCTGGAGGGGGCAGCTGGTGGGGGCATGCTTCTCCAACATAACTGTCACATAACCATGGAAATATCTTCATTAACAAGCAGCCACACATGGTCATTGACATAGGACTTTTAAATACACCTAGCTCTTCATCAAGAGTGGCCATCTAGTCAAACTTACACTATAAGAAGGTATAGCACAAGGAACAGAAGATGTCACTATACTGATTCTAATGAAATGGCCAAAATTGAGATTTTTAACAGTGGAAGTAAGCAAAATCATTTCTGCCATGAAAAACAGGCTGGAGTTCTTTACTAATGCTTGAGATGGACTGATCAATACCTGAGTGCTCCTCTCTACTGCTCTTTCATTTGTCTTTAAGGAAAGAAATCTTTTCATCCATATTTTTTTCCTGGAGACATGATTATATGTTACAGACAGAAATACATAACCCTCGGACAGTAGCGTTCACCTACCTATTTTTATTAGGGTTTTCTGTGTAGCTGGAACTCGTTAAGAATAAAGCTAATAAGAGGTCTTGGTACTGCTAAAGACATTTAATGCACCTCAAAATTCTCATATAAAATCAACGGTATTTTCTATCAAGTTAGACACGGACATGTTTATATATTCAAGGTTTTGTTGTTTGTTGGCAACAGGCCAGGGCAACACATTCATAGACGAGATTGGTATTTTTTTCTCCTAGCAGAGAGAAGAGCTCCATCAGTCATGCTTTGAAGATTCTTCTCTCATGGGTTGGGGCAGAAGGGAGAAGGAGGAGAAAGGGAGGGAGGGAGAGAATATCTTACAGTTAAAAACAAATTTCTGCTTTGTAACTACATGTGATTCTAAGATCGGAACAATTTTAGTCCTCGCCAGCAAAAGATATGCTCTTCAAACGCAAATTGGGTTGAAAAACTGGTTCTCAAACTCTATGTCTCATTAGAGCCACCTGAGATGATCTGAAGACCACCCCCCCCACCCCCGATCCAGGACATCAGAAGCTCTGTGGTTTGGAAACTCCCCAGGTGATTCCAGTGTGCAGACAAGATGGAGAACCTGTGTTTTAAAATGCTTCTCTGTACCCTACTCTCTCAGTATGTTGGCCTTTTGTAATCAAATGTACAATTGTCCGTAAAAATGAACAAACCGTGTAAGAACACTGCAAGGAAGTCACCTTTACTGATTTTATAGCACAAACCACTACATTTTTGGGAAGAGCTACATCTTGGTGGGGGCGAGTTAGGATTTTAGGATTCTTTAACTCATGAGTGAAAGACGATTACATATCTGTAGTATGACCTAATGGGTGAATCCCAAGGTATTCTGCAAATATGCTTTGTGTGCTTTGCAACTGAGCAAAAAGAGGACAACTACAGGAGTAATTACAGCCGTAGGTGAAAGGTGACAAGTGACACAGAGATGTACAGATGGAGTGCCATGATTGCTGGGAGGAGGGGGAAACTGAAGTCAGTTCAGTCCAGTTGAAGGTCCTGGCGTTTGCTGTGGTCTTTGAAGCACTCATTCCAGGAAAGGAAAAGGAGCAGGAGACAGAAACTGAGGGATGCACACAGCAAACAGAACAGTTCAAATTGGCCGACGCAAAAAGAAGTAAAAGGTGATACAGTTGGCAAAGGAGATTGGGGCCTCTTCTGGGAGGACCTTTCATGGCTATTTCTGTGGTTCTGGGATGCGCAGTGACAGTTTCTCTCGTGTCTTACTAGACCTGTCTGCAGTGTGTGGCCCTGCTGCCCACTCGCTGCCCTCTCCTCCCTCAGGACAATGTCCTTCACTGTCCCACCCTCTGATGTCCTTTGCAGCCCCCTTTAGACTTCTCTTCTTCCACTCATCCTGCATGCCTCTCATTCCCAAAATTCTATCACATTTCTTAAAAATCTCCTGTCCCAGAGTTCCACCCTACCCTGTCTTCCTTTCTCATAGGACAACAGTGCAGTTCTGAACAACTATCATGTGCCTGAACTCCAAGCTGCAACCTATAGGCCACCCACTGCTCTTTCTCCTTCTCCTCCACCTTAAGAAGGCATCAAGTTCAGTGGGTCTCTCTCTCCAACCTCCCTCTAATGCTTATCTTCTCCAGGTGGTCCTACTGAGGCTTCCTGCCTCTGATATCAATATCTTCCTCTCTGTTTTCCACACGGCTTCCAGTGCTTTGTTGCAAAATCCTGATCACGTAACTCTCCTGCTCAGGTCCCTGGGTGGGTCCCAGGTTGATGTCCAGACTCTCTACTTAGCACATCCGATCCCTTCTGATATGACACTTGCTCACTTCCAAAGTGATCCCCGCCCACACACATTCTGGGTTCTTGCCACTGCAGCCACCTGCTGTTTTGGGTCTTCGCACCTACCTACACCTTGTTTCTCCTGCCTGGCTCATGCTCTGCCCTTGTCACTCCTTCCTGGGAGCCTTCAGAGACTCTCTGCTGAGTCCAGACATTCTTCCTTGGTGCTCAATTCATGGTTCACACTGAACAACAACTGCTAGTTCACTTGTCTGTCCCCAGGAGGAGATTTTGACTCGCATAGACAGACATCTACTGGGAGCCCTCCATATATCACTACTCTTGTTTACAAGTCCGTCTCGGCTGGGAGCCTGTAAGAGCCTCACTGGGGAGGGCAGGGAACATTTCCTGTTCTGTTTTGTGTCTTTGGCAGTGAGCATGGTGCCTGGCACATAATTAGCACTCAACTGGATGAGTGGCTGACTAATCAGAGTTGGGTGGCGGAAGGGCTCACTCAATCTACACATTGAGTGACTGACACAGCAATGTGAGCAATGGGCTGGTGGAGACTCAGACTCAGACAGAGAGGAACAGATGCTTCTCTGGATTCAGGAGCACTGATAAAATTGACAATAGTTTCGTTAGCTTATTAAATGAACTGGTTTGTCTAGCTGGACCATCTGAACTTAAGTCCACCCAATGGCTTTAGTCCTCTGTCTTCTCTCTGAGTCTCAGTCATTGGATACCTGATCACATCGTGTCTTCCACATAGCTGCAGAAAAACCCTGACCTCCCACCCTTTCCTATTCACCCCATTCCATTCTGTTAGAGCAAAACACTATACCATGAGTCCTCCCAGGAAGAGCTGTTTGCATTTAATTGGAAAAACAATATGCATTTGTTCACAAATGCCAGTACTGGCTCCATCAGGGGTTACTTATCAAGAAATGTGTGATCAGTTTCAATCTGTTTCTAAAAAAAACTTCACAATGGGTTTCAACGTGGATACTTGATCTGGTCAGTCCTTCTCCCAAAGAGATATAATAAAATTCCCAGCTTGCTCAGAGAAAACAATGGATTTCCCAAGGATAATGGACTAATTGGGAGACGAGGAGGAATTTACATTATTATTAGATATCTTCTGAAATTGCAGGTCCAAACTGTTCACAGGGTCCGTTTCACTGAAACCTCACTGTACTGATCTCTGCTTTTCACGTGTCATGAAATACTCTTCTTCTTTTCATTGTTTCCAACCATTTAAAAATGTAAAAACCAGGGGGAGCCAGGGAGAGCTCTCCATCAGTCTTCCCAGTAGCAACAGGGAAAGTGTTTCTCTCACCCAAAGGATGCCGCATAACTAACCTTACGGGCCATCACTACTGAATTTGCTTATTTTTATTTTTGATGCAGGCATAATTTGCCTTCTGTGGGAGAAGATATGAGTTATTTCTTCAGCCAAACGTCATGACTCAGACCTTGGGTCTCTCTTGTTGCTTGCAATGGCTTTTCTCCAATTCTATTTTTTTTGTGGGGCACGATGGGTGTGCAGTGGTGAAGATCAGCCTGCTTGGAATAGCACGTGCAATGAATCGGGCTGGGACTTCCCCCAAACAAAAGTCATCTAGAACTCAGGGTGGTTATAGAACATAATCCCCCGTTCCAAATAAAAGTGCAGAATAACCATAGCAATAATTGGAATACCATGATCAAAGAAACTTGGCATTCCACTAAAAATCCTATATATACTGCCAACAGTATACACAGAAAAAGTACAGACTCTGCCTCTTGGTGTAGTTATTTAGGTATCAGACATATGCTTGGTCTAACTCATTTTTGTTTCTCTTCTCATGATCAGCAGTGACTATCAGGGCCAGGCGCATAGCAACACCCAAGAAATAACTGTTGAATTAAATCAAATCAATAGCTAACCTCCCAGAAGTTAAGGCTTCGGAGCCTTATCTGAAAATTCCTCACTAGCAGGAATTTTGACCTATTATAGATAAAATTCTTCTGAGTGGTTCTCCAAGTGTGGTTTCCAGACCACCAGCATCAGCATCACCTGGGAACTTGTTAGAAAGACTGATTCTTGGGTCCTACCCCAGGCCCAGTGAATGAGAAACTCTGGAGGTGGGATGAGACTGTGTACCACAATAATCCTTCAGGTGATTCTGAAACACAGTGAAATCTGTGAACCACTGTGACCTCATGAAAAACAGTATTGTGGGATTCCTCCCTTCCTGAAAAGAAGCCCATGAAGAGGGAGAAATGCATTTCCCACATTTGGGGCAAATTTATGGCGTTACTAAACATACATGTGGAAGATTTTAGGTAATAGGTAGGTTTATTCATTAATCTCCTCAAATTTTAAGGGCTCTATTTTGTCTCAAAGGTCAACATTCAGTGCTAAACCCAATAAATTTGTCAGATGGAAGAATAATACTATCAGGAGGTATGTATCCTTTTTGCTCTTCCCCATCTTATTGCATAAAACATGGGCTTCACCAGCAGTCAGACTGAAAGAGGGAGGACTAGGGGCACAAGCTAAAGAGGGAAGAGCAGAAGGCAGGAAGGATGTTATATCTTGAACATAATCTATGGAGTGCCACCATATTTCCCCAGGTCACGAACCATCAGACTTCTTTGTCCTGAGTAAAAATCATATTACTGCATTTAATGAACTCTTTTCCAAGTTTCTGTCAGCTGAGCACCATTCCTATCTGAGACAAAAGCAAAAAACCATTTCCCTCAAACATTAGAAAGCAATCATTTCTTAAAAAGTTTGAATCAGCAACAATCAGCTCAGGACAGAGCAGGGTCAACAGTACGGAACAAAGCAGGCATTTCTACTCTTTGTGATTACAACTGTCTAAACATTTCTGACAGATTTCATGTGGTAATGTTTTTCTGAATGTCATCTTACAGAAGTTAAACAATAAAGACTGAAACTCAAAACTTGAAAAAGCTAATCAAAGAAAATGAACTGTAATCGGTTTTTTTGGAAGCTAAATGGCATCAACATCTGAATATCCATTATTCCTTTCGTCATTTCAGCATTGTGTGCTATCATTATCTGTTCTTTCAGTGTTCTGAAAAGGCTTTAAAATCTGCTGATTGTCATCAACCAGCTACGGAAGCCACAAAGCTCTGCAACACCACTGGACCATGGCAAATGTAGAAAAGATAGTTAACTATGGCAAATGGGGCTTCTATTGCCAGATAAATGGCATTACAAAGCTGAAGTTACAGTGTTCACATCTGGGCACTTTCAGGGAGCAGTCTGTATGTGAGCATGAACAAAACTGCCTGGGATTAGTCACATTTCTAATGGTTCCACAGAGAAAACTGGCAAATCCAGAGTCTAGTCATTTAGCTACTGGCAGATGAAATATACAGGATCAAAAGAAAAGAGCCGTGTTTCTGGGCAACCCCTTTCTCCATATACCTTTAATCCAACACCAAGTTAATGTGTCTACATGAGTGTTTGGAATTAAACATGCCATCAAAATATTTTATTATTTCCTGCATTTACTTTGGGTAAATACGACTTAATTTGACTCCCTTCTGACTAATTAAAAATGCATTATCTCAATGGAAAATAGAATTAGTTTCATTATGCAATTTATTTTTGAATTAAAAACAGCCAGATAGCAAGCAAATGCTCACAGGGCAGAAGCCTGATGATACGTAATTTGAAAACCAGAAATTAATACAACCTAATGATTGGCATAACAACATAGAGAAAGACAAGTCAATTCCAAATAGTTTGTCTTTCTCAGATGTGTCTTTCTTGACAGTTAAGCATAGGTCGGTCATAAGGACTAAAAAATGACAGTAACACCAGTGTTTTGATTTTTTTTAAAATTTTGAACACTATGTTTTTTTTTAAAAGATTTTCTTAAATTTTATTTATTTGGGAGAGAGAGTGTACGCTCATGGGCACTAGCAGAGGGGAGGAGCAGAGGGAGAGGGAGAAGCAGACTCCCTACTGAGCAGGGAGTCCAGTGTGGGACTCAATTCCAGGACCCTGAGAACATGACCTGTGCTGAAGGCAGTCTTAACCGACTGAGCCACCCAGGCACCCTTGAATGCTATGTTTTTTTTTTTAAGAGTAGTTTTAGGTTCAAAACAAAATTCAGAGGAAGATACAGTGATTTTCCATGTACTCCCTGTCCCCACACATGCATAGACTCCCCCATTATCAACATCCCCCACCAGAAGGGTACATTTGTTACCACTGATGAGAACCTACAATGACACATCCCAGTCATGCAAAGTTCATAGTTCATCTTAGGGTTCACTCTTGGTGTTGTACATCCTAGAGGTCTGGACACACGTATAGTAAGGTGTATCTATTATTATAATATACAGAGTATTTTCACTGCCCTAGAAATCTTCTGTGCTCTGTTCATCCCTCCTTCTTGCCCCCACTACTAACGTCTGGCAACCACAGATCTTTTTACTGTCTCCATAGTTTTGCCTTTTCCAGAATGCTTGGAATCATACAATACATAGCCTTTTCAGACTGGCTTCTTTCACTTGGTAATATGCATTTAAGGTTTCTTCAGGTCTTTTCATGACTTGGTAGCTCATTTCTTTTTAGTCTTGAATAATATTTCATTGTCTGGATGTACCATGATTTATTTATCCATTCACCTACTGAAGGACATCTTGGTTGCTTCCAAGTTTTGGCAATTATGAATAAGCAGCTATAAACATCTGTGTAAAGGTTTTGGTGTGGACGTAAGTTTTCAACTTATTTGGGCAAATACCAAAGAGCAGGACATGCTGGATCATATGGTAACAGTACATTTAGTTTTATAAAGATCTCCAAACTGTCTTCCAATGCAGCTATACCATTTTGCATTCCCACTGGCAATGTTGAGTGTTCCTCCTGCTCCATGTGCTCATCTGCATTTGATGTCATCAATGTGCTGGAGTTTGGCCATTCTGTCTCGTTGTCAGTGAGTTTTTTCTTTTTGCTTTCTTCTTTTTTTAACTGAGGTGTAATTGATGTACATTATAGGCATTTCAGGTGTACAACATAATGATTTAATATCTGTATATATTGTGAAATGACCACTACAATAAGTCTAGTTAACATCTGTGACCATGCATGGTTACAGAATTTTTTCTTGTAATGAGAACTTTCAAGATCTACTCTCTTAGGAACTTTAAAATAAGCAATACAGTATTATTAACTATAGTTTCCATGCTGTACATTATATCCTCATGACTTATTTATTTTATACCTGGAAGTATGTACCTTTTGACTCCCTTCCCCCACTTTGCCCCACCCACCCCCTGCCTCTGACAACTACTAGTCTGTTCTCTGTATCTATGAGCTTGGGTGTTTTTGTTTTGTTTTGGCTTTTTGTTTGATTTTAGATTCTACATATAAGTGAAACTACAAGGCATTTGTCTTTCTCTCTCTGATTTCTTTCTCTTATCATAATGCCCTCACAGTTGTTACAAATGGTAAGATTTCATTCTTTTTTACGGCTGAGTAATATTCATCCATGAATGGACACTTAGGTTTCCGTGTCTTGGCTACTGTAAATACTGCTGCAGTGAACATAGGGGTACATGTATCTTTTCTGAGTTAGTGTTTTCATTTTCTTCAGATTAAATATCCAGAAGTAGGACTGCTTCATCATATGGTAGTTTTGTTTTTAATTTCTGGAAGAACTGCCATACTGTTTTCCATAGTGGCTGCACCAATTTACAATTCCAGCACGAGGTGTACACAGTGCACAAGGGTTTCCCTGGTGATTGATGATGTTGAACATCTTCCCATGTACCTGCTGCCCGTCTGTATGTCTTCTTTGGAAAAATGATTATTCAGGTCCTCTGCCCATTTCTTAATCAGATTTTTTTTTCTGCTGAGTTGTATTTCTTTATATATTTTGCATATTAACTCCTTATCACATATATGATTTACAAATATTTTCTCCCATGTAGTAGGTTATCTTTTCACTTTGTTGACAGTTTTCTTTGCTGTACAGAAGCTTTTTAGTTTGATGTAGTCCCAACTTGTTTATTTTGCTTTGGTTGGCTTTGCTTTTGGTGTCAAATCCAAAAAATCATCACCAAGATCGATATTAAGGAGGTTACTGCCTGATTTCTTCTAGGAGTTTTATGGTCTCAGGTCTTATATTGAAGACTTCAATCCATTCTCAGCTGATTTTTGTGTATGATAGTGGTCCAGTTTCATTGTTTTGCATGTAGCTGTCCAGTTTTCCCAGGACCATTTATTCTAGACACACAATCTTTTCCCCATTGTATTTTCTTGCCTCCTTTGTCATAAATTAATTGACCATATATGTGTGGATTTATTTCTGAGCTCTCTATTCTGTTCCATTGATCTCCGCATCTGTTTTTATGCTAATACCATACTGTTTTGATTACCATAGCTTTGTAATATGGTTTGAAATCAGGGAGTGTGATGGATCCAGCTTTGCTCTTCTTTCTCAAAATTGCTTTGGCTATTTGGGGTCTTTTGTGGTTCCATAGAATCACTGTTGTTTTAATTTGCATTTCCCTGATGACATACAAGGTGGAGCATCTTTTCATATGCTTATTTGCCACATACATATATTCTTTGGTATATAGCCAGTTATTAATTATAGTTGTTACATATATATTTTTTATTGTATGTAAATGAGGAGAGTGATCAGTATTTCTTTTGACCTTGCTTGAAATTAATACATCATCACAATTCTTGGAGAGGGGAGGGAAAAGAAGGGAAGAGATGTAGAGACGAAACTGTATCACCCCACAAGAGGAGCTGAAACCTGACTACACTCTTAAACTAAAACATGAAAAAAAGTACCTGAATTGTAAATGGCCATAATTTTCTGAAAGAACAATGGGCTGGTGTATAAAGAAGACTTGACTGGAATCACGAAGTCTTTGTTCTGAGCTAGTGGTCTCAAATTAAAATGCTTATGGGGGCGGGGCAAGCAGTTAAAGAATGAATCTGCCTAGTGAAGGAACAGAGACTCAGCCTGCTTATCGGGGGCAGCCAAGGGCCTGCGGCTCCACTCCAGCTGTGGTTGGGGAAATACTGGGTAATACCCAGGGTTACCACACCACCTGATTTGTTTTTAAAGCCATAAATTCAAATTTTTACATGAAGTCAACTGTTTTTAAAGCAGTAGCAACTAATTTAAAAGTGCTGTGTGGCTGCAGGACTCGGGCCAAGTGAACACATTCACAAAGGGCAGATGCTGTCTAGGCCTTGCACTGCTAAGTGGCTATGGGTCTCCATGGGGCCGGTTCCTTATCTGTAAAACACATGTCCAAGCTTTTCTTGGCACCTGATGCCTATTCTGGTCCTCTTGGGTAATAAATCTCTTTACTTGTGAAGAAACTAGAAACGTTAATTCTCAGTAAGTTCAAGCACTGAAATAATACCAAAGACAGACAGCACAGTCTCAAGATGCTGATGCAATCTGAGTCTTAGTGACTTGATTGCTAATTCCGGAGTATAATTTACCTACAGAAGTCTGTGTAGTTAAATATGCCACATCTAGTTAGGGGGCACAACCACCAAACAAGAAGAGACATACAATAATTTTCAATTCTTGAGAGGTATGCTTCCAGGTGGTAAAGAACACCCAGTGCAGCCAGCACATGGCCTGGGTTCAAGGCCAGGTCCCCACTTATTCACTGTGATTTATGCAACTTACTTAAGGTCTGTTTGCCTTGATTTCCTCATGTGTAAAAATGGGCATCACAGTTCCTACCTCATAGGGTAATTACAAAGGTTAAGTTAGTGTAGAGCTTAGAATAGTGTCTGACACAGAGAAAATATCCTGAATTATTATTCTTACTAGCATAAGACACGTTAATAGCTAATCCACCAAATTTCCTATACTGGTTGAGCTAGCATTTTACTCTAAAATATCTAAGAGAAATTAAACCCAATCTTTATTCAATCAAGGCCAAAACCAATGGTTTGCCTCAACAACTCGACTGGCAACTTGTAAATGAGGACCTAACACTCCACGACTCATAGAAATCTTACAGAGGTCAACTTAGGAAACGCGGGTCAATGCGGTGGAACAGGGGCCATTCGGAATCAAAGAGTGTGACTGCCTCATCCTCCGTTTCCACCCCCTTGTGATTAATTAGCGGCCTTACTGCATCCACCCACCAGCTGTATCCTAGCTCATATGCCTGACCCCAACCGAGGACTACAACAGTATAATGAAAACTGTGCTTCTAATTGTCCAGCAGGCGATCATGGCTTGGCTAAGAAAGGCTCTTTTCAGTCTCCTCCTTTCTGATTAACTAGATGGCTTTATAAATCCCCTTAATAAGTTCATTTGTGTAACCCAAGGCGAGCTGCCCTTCCTTCCTGCTGCTAAGAGGGCTCAGCTGCTTATCTTTGGATGTGACCCATCAAAAGAGAATTGTTAAAAAAATTTTTTAATCTGCTAAATTGACAAGTACCACCGATCTCACAACTCCCCCAATTTAGTGAGGTTTTCCTATACCATAAAGGAAGTCTAAGTGCATGCAGTAAATTGAGAGACTAGCAGAAGTCTTTCCTACTTCATAAAAAAGTCATTATGACGTCTCATAAGCAGTGGATTCGGTAATTGCCAACAGGTCCACGTAAAGTAACTAACACGCTCATCTTCATCGTTTCTAAATGGGTTTCACATGCATTGTCTCATTCAGCCCTCCCGACACCTCTGTCACATCGTACTATTATTGTTAGTCTCATCTCACGAGCAAGACAGCTGAGGCGCAGAGAGGTCAAGTAACGTGTACAAGATCACATGATGATTGAGTGTTAGATGTGGGCTTGGTTTCTGGTCTTGTGATTATAGATCGAGTGCTTTTCCCCGGATAACACATGGGCCAGCGATCCACCTGTTGTCTTTCAGCCCCACACCTGCCCCACCCTGCTTTGTACTACTGGGGCCTGGAGTGTGCAAACTAAATTCCCACACGCCTTTCCCAATTGCTTTCCATCTGGTTCTGCTAACTAGAGGTACAGGTGGGCAACACAAAAGCGTGATGAAGACAGAAGAGTCCTGGTTTGGACTCAGGATGCGGTGGTTGATGGCAGTTGCTGTAGTCGCAGTGAGGCAGGTGAGATTCTCGACTCCAGCAGCCCAGAAAGGAATGACATTTTTTTATTCGTTCCAACCCTGGTTGAGAGAGCACCTCTTGAGTAGACCCAGCAGCAAATGCACCTGTCTCGACCTGCGCAAAAGCAGGGGCGAGTTCATGGGCTCCAGCCCAGGGATGTCAGCTGCTTCTGCTCTAGGTATCACCTCTCTGTCCTTTTTGCACTTCCAACATCCCTCCCTCTCTTTTCTGTGGCTCCAGTCTTTCCAATCCATCTCCTTGTTTAAAATACCTAATGTAGCTTCCATTTGCCTCTGTACCTGGTTATATATATACACCCGCTATGTGACAGCCCTTTGGGAGAAGGATATAAAGCAGAAGACGTTGCCCGTGCCCTGACAAAATACGTAATCTCTCTGGATAACAGAACAAACACGTTCAAACCAAGAGTAAACAAGACAAACTAGATTCAAGGGCTGACAAGGTAGAAGGCAGACTCTGTGAGCAGTGGGGCAAAGTACTTCACCACAACCTCTACTTGCTCAGTGCACGGAGTGGGACCCGCACCTGTGTTCTTCCTCCTCTGGCACGTGGGCACGCCTGCTCTCAGCCAGTCCAGAAGCAGCCCCTCGGCCAGCCCGCCCTCTGGTCTTCCGAAACACTTCCCCTTTTCTGGACCCGCTGGGTTTACACTTCCTGCACCGAAGCCAGCTCTGGTGCCAAGTTGTCTGCTCTATTCTTGTTCAGTTTCCTGTTCATTAACTTCTGGCTCACTATGACATTAGCATCCCTTAACCCACATTTGCATCACCATACATAAGAAACTTTTTGTCTAAGGCAAAAGGGGCCATGATTACTACACATCTATAATTTGGGACAGAACTATTAATTACAACAGAGTAGGAGAAAAAGTGGTTAGATGGCTGTTAGGCTGTCCAATTTTTTCAGCCCTCATTAGATCTCCTGGCTTCACTTTTTTCTCCTCTAAAGTTGGAGAATTCTGTATCACGTGGGATCAAGTTTTATTTATTTTTAAACCAACTCCTCCTTACTGAGGGCTTACTCTCTACCAGGTCCTTTGCATACGTTTAAGTCTCTTCCACCTCGCCCAAACTGAATGTCTTCCCATTGTACAGATGAGCAAAGTGAGGCCCACAGTGGCGAAGTTATTCCTCCATATTTCTTACTTGCTACTGGCAAAAGCGGGACTCATGTTGTCTGGTTAGGTTGTCTGCCTCTTGAGCCTGTGCACTTGAAAACAAGCGAAACCATCCCTGTTTCTGTGGGTGGAGAACAGCATTTGTGACAAGCACCACGGCACCCCTGTGGTCAGCATCCTCTGTCGGGGGACAGCATCATAGGGCAGAGCCTCCTCAGGGCACTGAGGACAGGCTTAAGCAAAGGGGCTCTGGAGCAGCTTAGCTCCTCTCTGGGTTATCACGTGGGATTCTGCACATGACTTTATTTGAGAAGGGCTCCCCTGAACCCGGGGAGGAAGCGCACCGAGCTTGCACTGAGTTCCCAGAGGTGATCTGCAATACAAAAAGGCTAACTCTTTGTTTCACATGCCCTTCGGCCTGATGCCCCTTCACACCTTTCAAAATCTTCAGAAGGACCGAAAAAGGCAATTAGAGAACCACAGGTTTTCAAGCAACCAGCATCCTTCCATCCCTACAACTAGTGGACAAGACTGGATTTCCATAAAATTACGGAACGGGAGAAGTTTCTCCATTGTGCTTTCCATTTGTGCGCTTTTTCTTACTCAGGTGCTAGCATTTCTCTCTCCAGTGAGGCACTGCGTACCCTGGTATCTTTCCCTGGGAAGAGCTGAGCTATGGAGTCACAAGGCATTACCTACGGATGAGACCTCAGAGGTTGCATTTTGGCAGAGATGAAAGCTCAAAGTCCCTGGCATATGGGAGATTATATAGGCCACTCTGGTTGCCCCCCCACCCGCCCCCCATGTCTGATGCGAGTGAAGCAGTAGCCACACAGTAAATATAGAACGGAATCAGGAAACAAAGTCTGGCAGGTGAGGTTTAGGTACTAGCCAATAGGCTAGGGTGTGTTTTTTAAGAGACAGGGAGGTTACGTATGGGGCGGGGCGGCAGGGGGGAGGGGGGCTCCTAGCATCCTGAAATCACCACATGAATGCAGCGTCAGGGCAAGCCTTGGGGGTTGACAAAGATTTTTACTGTATTGATAGGAAACACGCAGGCTTCACCGTTCATACCACAAAACACAGACCAAGTGATTGGGAGACTGTTAGGAATACTGTTCTAATTCATATGGTCTCTTGTGGTTTCACAACTAGCAAATTAAATGAATTATAGAAAAAAAAACACCCTCTAAAAAATGATAATCCCTCTCCCCAATACTCTGTTTCCCTCTACAGTGTCTATAGACACTACTATGTCTTTGGCAGAATCCTTAATGTTATTTATATCTTGAGCAATGCGCTATTTTCATCTAAAAGAGGGCAGTAGGCAAAAAATTGAATGTCTTTGAGGACAAGGGTCTTTACTTAAAATATGTGTGTCTGGGCCCGTTGAGAGCCTCCTCTGTGTCACTGCCAGGAATTAGTCACCAGCCAAATGCCCAATCAGTTTTTGTAAACTTATGATTAGCTTTCATCCCAACAAAGCCTGTGTTTGTCACTAAGATACTTGCTTCTCTAGCTACTGGTTCAAGGATCAGTGACATACTTCAAAGATTTTGGGAACAGTTTCTGTTCTTTGCGAAAAGCATTTGTTCTCCCCAAAACAAATGCTAGATTTGTTCGTTTGCTCCAAAAAATGAGAGGAACATTTCTTTTGATTGGTTTCCAACTCCACCTCCGCATTCAACAATGTAAAGCTGCACTACCATTTCCTCCAGCTAGCAGAAGCTGTAAGTCAGTGGAGGTCTACACGATGACATTTCTGAACCTTGGGGAGTCACTGTTACACCAAAGTGAGGCAGGACATTATCTGACAAAGGACTGAAACTTTGAATTTCTATAAGTCTTCATTCATTCATTCATTCATTCATTCATTCATTCAGCAAATTAAGCACCCCCTACAGGCCAGGCACTATTCCTGGTGCTGGGATACATTAATGAACACAAGAGGCAAAAGTTCCTGCCCTCATGGACTTTATACTCCAGTGGAGGGAGACAGATAGTAACAAAAAATAAATCGTAAATTATATGGTTTGCTAGGTGGTCAATACTGTGAAGAAAAAAATAAAACTAGAGAGGGAGATAGGGGTTTCAAAGTTTGTGTGTGCATGTGTGCATGTGCACAGGTACACTTGCTCACCACAGGATCAGAAACCAGCTCACCATAACGTGGTATCTGAGCAAAGGCCTGAAGAAGAGGCAGCAAGCTATGGGGACATAGGCAGGAAGAGTGTTCCAGACAGAGCGAACCACAGTGCAAAGGCCCTGAGGCAGAGTATGTCTAGCTTTTTCAAGGGACACTGAAGAGCCAAAGTACTAAAAGCAGAATCAGGGGAGAGGAAAAGGAGTGAGGCCAGAGTAAGAGCTTTGGCTTTATACAAACTTCATTAGGATACAGAGAAAGGTAAGTAATATCCAGAACGAAACACTTGGAAATAAAGAGATAATGAATACAATGAAATACAAATTTAAATAAAATGCATGGTGCAAAGCCATACTTTATTCCTGATGATCATATTTCAAGGAAAAAAATACGTATTTATCATGATCCTTGTCTAAAAGGTATCACTGAAATTATCATAATCTAAGTAAGTGGGAGATTTATGAGTAGATAGTTCTACTGTGTGGTGATTTAAGGGATTGTGGGCCAGGGCTTCCCCGTCCAAAATAGAGAAAAGCTTGGTGTGGAATTATACTACTTGGATTGAATGAGAGGATTTCATTTTCCTTCCTTTAGATCTTCAGGGCCATTTATTTTCTAGATTGTTCTATTAAAACACAAACACTGGGGGCACTGGGGTGGCTCAGACGGTTAAGCGTCTGCCTTCGGCTCAGGTCATGATCCCAGCGTTCTGGGATCAAGCCCCGCCTCAGGAGCTCTGCTCAGCAAGGAGTTTGCTTCTCCCTCGCCCTCTGCCTCTCTCCCCTGCTCCCTCTCTTTGTCTGTCTCTCTCTCTCTCAAATGAATAAATAAAATCTTAAAAAAAAAACCACACAAACACAAACACAAACACTGGGTCAGGATGGAAAGGGGCCAGGACAAGAGTAGGGATCACATCCAGAACAGGTATCAGGTAACTTCTTTCACAAAGCAGCAGAGAGTGAGCCGCCTTTGAAATCTTAGTGAAGAGCACCTGCAGAGGTTCCTCTGGAAGAGATCTAGGAAGGGAGAGGCGGGACTGGAGGTCGGGGGGATGACAAGGTACAAAAAGCAAGTTCTATTCATGGGGACAAATGTCATACCTGTGAGCAAACCACACTGACACCCAAAATTCCAAAACCTTATTATTTTTTTTTTCAGATATAATCAGTCACACTAGGAGAAGAATGCCCAGCACTACTATTAAACCACCTTGCTTGGGGGAGGCATTTCCAACCACATTGTATCATTTGGCCTAGAGGTTTTTTTCTCTCTCTGTCGCAGTCATTTATTCCATACAAGGTGCATAAACATGGAATGGATATTTAGAACCACAGGTGCGCTGTAACAGCCTTGACAGCCTTTAGATTTATTATTTGATGTGAACGGGCAGCAAGGTAACAGCTTTGACCTCCATATGAAACCTTATTTGTCACGTACATGCAGTGCACTGACCAGGGCTTGCAAGGCCAAGGGCTTCCCTTATGAACTAATGAAGCATTCTGGTGGGCACATCTGCTCAGGCAGAGGTGGAGTGGTGAAGCACAGAGCTCCGGAATTTGACTCACTTGGTTTGAATCCCTGCTCTACCATTCACTAGCCGTGTGTTCATGGGTGACATGAACCTCAGTTGCTTCATCTATAAAATAAGGACAGTTACTGAGGGGATAACATGAGATAAAACACGTAAAGTGCTTAGAACATGTGTGACACTTGATAAGCCTGTTTTTGTAGTAGAACGTAATGGTTTTTCAGAATAAGTCTTCCTGGGAATTCTCAGTTCCACTATTCATGGATGACCGTCTGCATACAAATTTAATACTCCACAAACTTCTGTTGACCTATTGTATAGGCACAGGCTTGAAAAAAAACAAACCTGATATATTAAAAAAAATGCTGCTTTGGACATATTTTGATTATTCTCAACTGTTATTGTAACACCGTGTTAATTTAACCTGATTAAATATTGAAGAAGGGCCATCACCATTGGGAAGACATTAAAATATATGAAATTAAACTAATTTGTCTTTATGGAATAGGGCCTTAGAGGATCCCAGTTGCTATTTTTACAATAAACATCTATTTTCTAAAAAGGCCACTGTGTCATACCTATAGGCCAACAAAACAGAGAAGTATCAGACAAATGCATCCCCAGGTAAGCTGAGACCTTTCAAGAAAATAACTTGCTCCGTGTTACTTGCGCTCCCCTCGGGGCAACGCTGAAACAGGAACAGGTCAAACCAATAGCTCCAGACAAGAATGGCAAAGGTCCACCCTAGTTGAGGCACAAAGGCCAGAGAACATAAAATTTGTATCAGATCTGGCTTTACCACTTAGAGTGTTTTTCATTTTCTTTCTTAATTTACTGTAAAATTGAAAGGATGGTGCTGATTGTGTGGCACTAAAAGGCTTTAGGAATCAGTAGAAGCTCAAGCATGAAAAAGAAATGTCTTTGCATTCAAATAATTTTGGCCAAAATATAATACTGTCAACTCAGTGACAGAAACTCTTCTTTAAAAAACAAATTCTGTTTTACTTTACATTTTATTCAGGAAACAAATTTTACTTTGATTGAATATATATCTCTATGGAACTAGATTTCAGTGACTCATAAAATCTCTTTAGAAATAATTCTTTGCAACAAAAAAAGGAAACTGTAGAAGAGTCTCTATATTCTATAAATAGAGGTAAAACATTAATTACAATGAAGGAGTATACAAGGCACAGCTCTATAATGCCAAGAAAAGAAAGCATAATTTTGATTTAAAAAATGAATTTAAATTGTAATGAACTCTCTAACATCACTTGCAAAGAATTCTATATAATCTGAATAATTTAAAATTAGTGCTATTGTATATCCTAACAAAACATTTCCCATTCCTTTTACCAGGAAGCAAATTACTGACTGAAGATAAATGTAATTTCATTACAGATGCCAAAGTGTATTATAGACCAGCCAGATTGAAAACAATGCAAGTAAAATGTGGAAAACAAATCAGACGGGTTTTTCCACAAAACTTACAGAAATATTTAAAGGTATTAATTTTCCAGACAATAGGTTCCAAGGCCCACACGGGTCACCAGTATGACTTCTAGAACAGGAACTAATGAGGAACTGGTACCAGGCACCTGGAGACCATTAGCAACAAGACTTAACATTAACATCTAGAGCTGCAGAAAGAAGCAGGCTGCCCCTCCACTGTGCCCCCCATGCATGAACCACATAACTGCTTACTCTTTCATGTCATGATTCTGGAATAACTAAAAGGAGTGTCACGTCAGATTTGGGGGTTTTCTCTGCTTATCCTGTGTATATGAGAAATAAAAGGAAACTTAGGTAATTTTTCTATTTTTTAAAACCTGCAGTTCTTCTCCATGCAATTGATCGAAGAGAAGATGAATGGCCAGTGGTATGAGTTTTGATTACCCAGGAGCTCAAAATAAAAAATTTATGAATACAAATTATGATTTGGGCATTTAAAATTATGACTTGAGACATTAATGATGCCCGAATTTGTCCATAAGTACATGTGAATTCCCTCTGCAGCCAACTCATCACTTTAGGATAAAATTTCTGAGCCTTATGATTCATCTTAGCACATGCCCTAGGGTTAAGCCATTTTTCATCTACAAATATGAAAGAATTATTAAAATGGAAATGTTTCGTGGAAATACCACCTCAGTCATGTGTCTAAGTGATCTCCCTTTCCAAACTGACCACGGGACAAACAAAACCACCACCACGAACATAACAAGCACAGAAACAATGCAGCTCTTTCCCCCTCTTACACTGGACTCAAATGTGTCTGCTTAGTAATAATGACATATTGTCCCATGTTATTGCTTCAAAAAAATGTTTCCAGTGACCCTTGGGAATGCTATGTACTGTTTTCCTTCAGTTTTGCCCTTGGCAAAATTTTCTTTGTTCAGATCGCTCTCTGAGAAAGTCATTTCAGTCTTTATTGTGTACATTCTAGGTCTTTCGGTTAATAAGAGTTTTTGACCTTTTGGTTTCTACAGCCAGTTCTTCTTTTGGGCATGATTGATGGCATTAATTCTTCTTGCATGTGGTCCGTGGGAAACCACCCCCACCTCCTTCAAATAAGTGCATGGATTCTGAGGGCTACCTGGGATGACCAGTTATCATTGCCGCCAACTCAGTTCTCTGAGTTCCAGAGATGAAACTCACCTAAGGCAGCGATGTCTCCACTGAGATTGTGTTCAGGGAACGATGGGACAAAAGCCTAGCTGGGTTTAAACAAGACAATGAAAGGCAAGGCTCTGCTGTTCTCCAGCTGCAGCTTGCTTGACTCCTGCCTGGCACATCTGCTTTGCCATTCTCAAGGCCTCTCTCCTAATTTTGGGGTCTCTGTGCTTATGCACCTACCATGGCACTAGCTTCTTACCTGCTTTCTTCATCTTTAATGGGTTTCATGAAATTTTCCTAAAATATTGATGCCAAATGAACTTTCTTGAAACAACGGTTGGGCAGATGTCACTTCTCACTCAAGACCGTAACAGGTTTGTAACTAAACGTAATTCAAACTCCGTATGTTACATTCACAATCTGACATATTTCAGACTTGGCATATTCATGACAAAACCCTATCTTCTCCCCAAAAGCAGCCCTTCTGCCTTTTCTTTTCTATTCTGCTCAGTAGCACCACTAACCATCCAGTGTCTCAAGCCAGCAGTCGGGCCTTGCTTTTCCTCATTTCTTTCCTAATTGGCAGACGGGTTCATTCAGTATGCTGAAAACTTGCAGCTCCTCTGCAAGGACTCTGCGTCAGGCTCCCCAGCCTAGCAGCTTTCGCCTCCTGCAGGTTTCCGGCTTCCCATTTCACCAATGTATGCAAGTTACCAGGGCATTTGTTCCAAACTCAGATCTGATCATGTGACTCCCTTACTCAAAATCCTTACGTGGAATCCCATAACCTATCCCAAACTCTTGGCCCAAACAATACTCTCCAATGTGCCTTCACAGCATCTCCAACTTCTTCACCTTCGGTCATACCAGGGCACTCACAGTGCATCGACTGCAAGGCTTCGAGGGGATCTACTGCGACTCTGCTCACAGCTGGGACGTCCTTCTCCACGTCTGCCTGCAAGATGCCTACTCATCCTCAGTGTTCCTCCTCCAGGATTTTCCTGCTGCCCCCATACAAAGCGGTCACATTTGCCTCTGTATCACCATTACACCTTCATATGCACACGCACACACACACACACACACACACACAAATATATATATACATTGTTATTATTTTTACTTTTGGGGGCTAATGACACCATGCTGCTATTACCATGCTGGATACATTTCATGTATAGCTTGCTCCCTACCCTTTGATGATGTCTGAAACATAGTAGTTCATTCATGAAGGAATGAATGAACAAATGTTTATTCATTCATTAAAGAAAGAAAGAAGGAGCAAACACCTCTCCAAAGTCACTTTCAACCACTTCTTACTTAGGTCTACTTTCTGCTCTAAATTTGTTTATCTGTTTTTTCCTTTTGCCATGCAAATACCACATTTATCTCCCTCTCCTACTCAAGACTTGGTCATTTCACCCTCTAGAAAGGCTTTTCTTTTCTTTTTCTTTTTTCTTTTTTTGATTTATTTATGTATTTATTTGAGAGAGAGAGTGGGGGAGGGTCAGAGGGAGAATCTCAAGCAGACTCCCTGCTGAGCATGGAGCATGACGTGGGGCTCGATCTCATGACCCTGAGATTACAACCTGAGCTGAACCTGAATCACGACCTGAGCCAAAACCAAGAGTGGGATGCTCAATGGACTGAGCCACCCAGGTGTCCCCCCACCTCTGGAATTTCTGCTCTTTTTTTATTTAAAATTTTTCTGAACCAGTTTGAGAACCATTCTTCCTTCAAGGATCAGTTCAAGTTCAAATCAGCCATAAATCTTTGTCAATCTCTATCTAGTGATCACCGCTCCTTTGACCTCCCCGAGCATTTTCAGCCTGTACATTTAACAGTCAGTAATGTTACTCTGTGCTTTCCTTTGATGTGCATGCCTCCTATATACGTGTGCATGTGAACAGTTGATTTCCATGTATATAACTAAAGAGTATGAGTCACTGAAGGGCAAGAGCCATAGTTTATAATGCAGGCTGCATTCTCAGAACCTCTCATGATTCCCTATATATAAAAAGCAATCAGTAATGTTTGTTAATGAAGATGCTCAGCAGATAGGCACTATACGTAGGTCTCATAAGTAGTATTTTATTTGTATTAATGAAACCCAAATAAGTCCAGAATAAACTTTGATTTATTCTGAATAAAGTGGTGAGATTCTAGGATTAGGTATCAGCAATGGCCCCATAGGTCATGCAGTGGTTACTAAACACTCTACTTGTGAAAAACTGTGTTTGACTCTCAGCTCAGAGGAATGTGTTTTACAAAAGAAAGTCTTTCAATTGTTTACTCTTTGTAACAAAGATCTTTCCATGCCCT
Source organism: Zalophus californianus (assembly GCF_009762305.2). Lineage (NCBI taxonomy): Eukaryota > Metazoa > Chordata > Mammalia > Carnivora > Otariidae > Zalophus > Zalophus californianus. The sequence continues at coordinate 16,080,705 of NC_045606.1, read as the reverse complement.
TCCATGTCCACTTGAGCACATATTGGATCAAGGCAGCTACATTTCAGTAATAATAAAAATAATTTGGACAGGGGCGCCTGGGTGGCTCAGTTGGTGAATCACCTGCCTTTTGCTCAGGTCATGATCCCAGGGTTCTGGGTCCCTGCATCAGGGACCTGCTCCTCAGGGAGCCTACTTCTTCCTCTCCCTCTGCCTGATGCTCCCCCTGCTTGTGCTCTCTCTCTGTCAAATAAATAAATAAAATCTTTTAAAACAATAATAATAATTTGGACAGAATCAGCAAGTCCATTATAACGCAGATATTTGAAATCTACTTTCTTACTGAACTTGCGGGCTGCTCCACAGAAGAAAAATCCCGGTGTTCAAAGGTTTGTTTTCAGGAAAAGGAAAATGCCCATCAATTTGACATAAAGCGGTTCTGGGTAACCAACAAACATCAGCAATACATTTGAAGACCCGGAGAGAAAATAAAGGAGAAAGTTTTCCCTGGGGATGACTTCTGGGTTTGGTACATGACAAGTATTCATTTTCATTCAACAAATATTTACAGAGCATGAACTAAGTACCCAGCATGGTACAAGAGGCTGTCTGAGATGTATTTCTTTTTTTCCTACCCCTCTATGGCAAGAAAACTTTTAAGAGCCTTCAAAAATATCTACCAGTCAAATGATTTATTATTTTGCACAACAAATCAATTTGAAGAGCCCCCTTTTTTAATATTAAAGCATATCTGTCATTGGATTCTCTAAAACAGGGAAATGTGACATAACAGAGAAATATTTTACAGGACACTTGGAACTCAGATGCATTTTCCAGGTCATTTGAATAATTTAAATACTATAGTTTTGTCTAGTTATATTTGTCAAATTCTTTCTCAGATTTTTTTGGGGTTTTTTTGTTTATGTGGTTGTTTTTTGGGTTTTTTTGCCCCCAGGAACAAAGTCATTTGGGAAACTACATTAACTACATGCTCTCTGTGCTTACTGACAACAAAATAAATACAAACTTGCAGAAACCATTTCCCCTGCTCTCCTTGTGGATTGTTCTCTGCTTTCCATTCTCTCCTTTCATAACCTGTTCCTATGGCCTCTCCTTCACCAGGCTAACAGCTTCTGTCAGCAAAGCTTTTATTCAGTACAGTATCAAAAGCTTTGCAGAAAAACGGATTAATCATGTTCGCTGCATCTCTTTGTTTACCCTTTCAATTCTTGTAGAATTCAAGCTCACTAAGAAAATGCATGTCTAATCACAAATGTGAAGTCCCTCTCAGTTATTTCAGTGCATTTCTCTTTTAAACCTATTATTTTATGTTTAATTAATTTACTTATTTAATTATAATTATATAATTAAAGGTTCTCTGAAAAATCAAGTAGAGTGGTTTTCCCAAATACGTCTTCCACATCGTCATAAGGATCTAAACACATATTCTGTGTTCTTTGAGTTCCAAAAGAGAAGTTTATGTCTGCTAATGCCAAGGACGTGATTCCACATTTTACTTATTTATTTTTGAAAAATATTCCTTGTGAGACAGATGTCTAATTATTTCTAAAACATAGTAATTTGGGGTTAGATGTCATTAAGCAAATAATAGAAGTAATGTATTGTATGAACCGCCAAAGTAGACCTTTCTTGTAGTCTCGTCACTGCTAAGTGTAAATGGAATAAAGAATCTTCACTCAAGTCTTATTCCTGAAAATATCAGAATGCCATGCTTCGCCATTAATTTCATGCCAATAATTAAACGGCATAAAGACTGGTGACTTCGTCACTTCTGTGTATAATAGTTTCTTTTTTTTTTTTAAAGATTTTATTTATTTATTTGAGAGAGAGAATGAGATAGAGAGAAAGCATGAGAGGGGAGAGGGTCAGAGGGAGAAGCAGACTCCCTGCTGAGCAGGGAGCCCGATGTGGGACTCGATCCCGGGACTCCAGGATCATGACCTGAGCCGAAGGCAGTCGCTTAACCAACTGAGCCACCCAGGTGCCCTGTGTATAATAGTTTCATACAGTAATTCTTTAATACATAAAATTCCCCACTTGCTCAGGATGAACTTGTTCACTTTGCTTTTCCCAAAGTCGAAAGTAGTTTTTCTCAATAACACTGATGGTTTCCTCTGTTAAAATGTCTTATGGCTGGAGGCCTCAAGGTACAGTGGGCAACACCACTGAACCATTTCATTTACACTCAGACATTCTCTCATCATTTGGGAACATGGCTTTCTCATCATTTTTGTCATCCTGCTGAGAATTCTAGGGTCAGAAATTTTTTAAGTAGCAGAATTCTTATGTCTCAAATAACAAGTGAAAGATACAAAACAAAAAATATCACAAGCTCATCTTTTTCAAACAATTAGCCAGGCAGAACCTCATCAAGATGAGCCTTTCCAGAAACAATTTCTATGAAAAGAGTAAGTGGTTGGATGGGAATCCATCATGAAGCAAGCAAAGTCACATCCCTGAATGAAGACACCTGGACAGGGACTTAGACTCGCTTGGCTGATGGGAATCCGTGTCTCTGGGGAGAGTGGGTTTCCAACCGAGATGCCAAGTTCACCATCCATTTGCATCTCTCTTCTGGATTATTCAAGTGAAAATTGCACTCTGTAAGTATTTTCAGCTTTTTCTCTTGACAAAAACTTTGAGAACAACACAAATGAAAATCAGGGTGGAATCATCCATGGGACAGGCAGAGGGCACCAAACATTTGTTCAGCTAGAAGAGCACTCCTATGAACTTCAGAGTTGATAGCGTCTCGGGCTAGGTTATAGTGTAGGATACTTTTGTGAGAGGACAGTACTCCTGTGAAAAGTCGGCTAGGTCTGTGGTTTTATTCAGAACGGCACTGGTGCAAAATATACACTCGGAAGACCCAGGCACAAATGGGCCCATGTGCGCGCCGCAGCGGCCTGCAGGGAGGCCCGCCCTGCACCCCTCAGGTGCAGTCTGGGCTTAGGAGGCATTGCAGGAACACATTAATCAACACGTTCAAGGAATGCATTAATCAACACTGCCACGTCGGCTGGCATGCCCCACTGTTTAACCGTGCATGCTAACGAACGCGAAAGCAGCAATATGAATGTGGAGTTCCACCGTGCTGCAAGAAACAAAACCCTTTTCACCACCGGCCCCATGCACCATATCCAACTCAACTCTTTCAATAGAAATCGTTCTCTCCTGTATGTGTGCTAGTTTATGGACTTGCTTTCTGCAACAGTCAACCAGAAACAAAGACGCTTTACAGACCAGCTAAGTTTGACAAAAGCTGTAGAAATGCCTTCTGCAGATATGAAAACTTGCAGCCTTCCAAGAGATTTTTTTTTCTTTGCCTCACAAAACAGATGCTGCTGTGAAAGGCAAAACAAAACAAAGCAAAAAAAAAAAAAAAAAAAAGTCCAAGCATCTATTTGTGTATGTAGTCAGATGTGACAGCAACATACTGCATCACCAGCAGGGGACTGGGCCTGGCCTCCTGCTCCACACTGGGCTTCATTTTCCTCCTGGGTAGTTCCCTAGATAACCCTCCTGTCAGGATTTGACTCCTTCCAAAAGCAGCGAGGGATGAAATGTCCAGATGCTGGAAGGAAGGGGTCTGCTACAGCACCCATAGAACCCAGGCACACATCTCTACCTTTGTGGACCTGAACACTTAAGGCTTTTCGGTGTAATCTGACCCAGTAGGTTGTGGCCTACAAAGTTCATTAAACATTAATTTTGGTCATGAGATTGCTGAACGTCAAGATCCTAAGTCTGAATGAGTAAGGGATACCATTTCTAATTATCCTTTTGCATATGTTTCCTCTCAGAGGCAGAGTTATCTCGGTAGAGGTTTCACTTGCTGGGAACAAGGGTTAGAAGGCAATGACCCCTCCCCTGGAGTGGTCCAGTTCTAGTGATTTCAGTGAGCCCCCAAGTTAAAGTCCATCTAGCCTTACCTCCCCACCAGCTCTAGCTCTAAACATTTAAAACTAAGTGTTGTAAACATTTTAAACTAAGCCAAAAGTGCAGCGGGGAGAACAAATCTAATCCAGTAAGTATTTGCAAAGGTCACTGCACCAACCCTCTGGCCTAGAAATGCTAAGTCTCGACACGGTTCCTGTATGAGAATGACTCAGGCAATTTTCTCCTTCCAGTTTGGAAGCAGATCTTTCTCCCCAGCAGAGCACAGTTCGAGGAGAGCAGAGGAACACAGGATGCTTGCAGGGTTCCTTCTACTGACTACCAGCACTGAGCGTCACTGCCACCAAAACACGCTGTGACCTTTCTCACACTCTGCCACCCCTGCCCAATCTCACCCCTCCCGTGAGAGGATGCCAACGTCCTTCTTCAGGTACCTTTCTGAGCCTTCAGAGACAGCTCTCGGGCTGAACAGCTGGAGGAGGGGGAGGGGGGATTGGGTGTGTTTCCAGAGAAAAATGGTGGTGTTTCCCAAGAATTATGAGGCCAGGATGCAAGGGGCAGAAAGAACTTAATCAATAAAGGCCTCTCAGTCACAGGGGCCAGAGTAACTCAGAGATCAACATCACGCCATGTATTGTAATTCAGCCCCCCTACATGTGAGATTTAATATGCTCCCATCTGACCACAAGTCACAGGGCATTACTCAGGCTCCAAAGGGTAATGGGAAGCTGCGGAGAACACGGGGATGGAAGAACAGAACATTCTCTCTCCCAGGGGTTCAGGGCCGAGCCCTCATTTCCTGCCAGAGTGGGCCGCGATCACGATGGAGGGACCATCCAAGTGGGCCAACATCTCAAGAGCTGTGGGTACTGCATTGAAATCTGGAGCGTGCCCTCATCCTATACCAGGGTGAAGAGAGAGGAAGGTAGTAAGTACAGGAAAAGATCGTTCTGGTTTTCTAGCTGACCAAATACCTAATCAATTCTAACCGGTATAAAACCATGAAGAGGCGAATATCCTTTGCCTAGATTTAGATCCCTATCTTGGTTTCTGTCAGTCACAGGCTTCCTGAGGAAGCTTTTTATTCATGTGCTCTTCATCTCTCATTTCATGAGGTGAGTATTCCTTTTGTGGATGATGTGTCTACTAGATTTATCTGGTGTCCATGAGCATGAGATAAAACTTTTCGGCTCTACAATGATCCTGTAGGACAAATTTTGCTAGATCTCCTTAGTGTTAAGCAGTCTTAAAAACTGTAGTCCCCATAAAGAAAAAAAAAAAACAAAAAACTGTAGTCTCCTTGTATTTTGCCATAAAATACGGATTCACATCAGCTTAATTATAAGATAAAATCTTTTTACTGTTATCAGTTCTATTATTATTTATTCAAAATATCAATAACATTCTCCTACTATGCAAACATAACTTTTTAAAAGTTAGTGCTGTGAGTCCAAAGGGAAGAACAACTTTTGGATCATCAACCAAAAACAATCATCAAATAATTCCAATAACCTGTCAGGTTTTCCTTTTCATATAGTTTGACGAATGGGAACGAGCCTTAAGGTATAGCAGGGCAGGATCTTCTTCAGCCTTATTATGGTTATGACCAGGACCAAACTCATACAAATGCAGCCTGAGCGCTAGAAAACCAGTTCTACAGAGTGATTGAGGGGCACCCATCCCCCACCCCCCAGCTCTGGTTGCTTCTAGAAATTCCACCATTAGCTATCCTGCATTTTTGCCCAAGGTTTTCAAGCCAGGTAGAAGAGATGGGGAGAATTCTTTTCCTTGGAGAGAATTTACACATCAGTGTTGATGATGAAGGGGAACATGGTTTGTATCCGTGGCTGGATATCAATCAGCAGGGGTAGCACTTTCCGGAGAGAAGAAAAACCACAGTTCTGATCGTTCACATCTTGTGGATACCACAGCACACAGGTGAACGTGGGAAAGACTACTGAAAACTCCAAGTAGCTACAAAAAAACTTTCTTATTCTAATGTCAGAAGCTGAACTCTTGAATAGCCTGCGGACATTCTGAATACAAGAGGGCTTCAGAATTTTGGGAAGTTTCAGGGCACCTTTGTTTCAGGGAGGCAAGGGAAAAAGAACATGGGAAGACACTCAGGATTTAGTTTCGACCAGATTAAATCATTCACAAAAATAAAATGAGATATTTCAGTGGCTCTAAGAGAGCCTGACAACTAAAAGCTCACTTTAGTCATTTAACAAAAGACTAGCTAAAAATATCCACCAGAAGAATGTACTGAGAAAGGTGGAATTGAACCTTTTCAATTGTGCCTCTAGAAGACAGAATTTTAGGTCAAATAACTCTCACACAATGAATGAAAGAGAAAACAGTGCGACTCGCCAGGAAAACGTCCCTAGCAACCATGGGAGAGTGCCCTCGAAAGTGCGATGGAGCGCTACCCCTGCCACCTTCCAAGGACACCACACATTCCTTCCCGGTGGTCCCTCCCCTTGCCTGGTCTTCATGGATCTTCCCCTTTTACTAGAAACCACCAGTTACAAATAAGCTCCTGCTCTGGCTGTCCTTCCATCTCTCCTAGGTATCACACAACATATAATCTCCAGAAGGACTTGTCATAACATACTGCTGATAGGAGTGATTTATCATAGGCCACTTTTACTTAACACCATTAATTCCCAATCCCCAACAACTGTGACTTGGGATATCCAGACTTCCGTGTCCCTGCAAGATTGGATGGGTCCTACTCTTCCAAAGCTTTATCTCGCAGGCATTATTTTATGAATTAAGGATACTTGTTGGAGGAGGTGTGTATAGATACATCAAAGCGTTATAAAGTAAATCATTTTACATTAACTAAGGGAGCTTTCTAGTAAAAGAGCCATTTATATGAAATGAAGGCTCTTTTGGTATTGCTCACGACTATTTAACTCAGCCATTTTGCTAGTCTTTACTCACGTTCACTTTTCAAGAACTCTTCAAAGCAGAACAAAATGTGTGCTACTTGATTTACAAAGCAACTTTCTTAGTTTCCAGGCTACTGGCTTAGGGATTTCTGGGGGGTATTTTGAAGCACCATAAGAATTAGTTATATGAAATCAGTTTTAATACAGCACAAAAGAAGCAAATTCAACTGAGGCATGAATCATTTTCTCTTAAGCAGGAAACAACATCTAAATGGATTAATTTTAGCATTTCTCAAGGACAAGAGACAACATGCTTGCAAGATTTTCCTACCTCCAAATCTTGCAGACAATCTTCTTTTCATAATTGAAGCCTGTGAGAGTTTCTTTATTTGTTAAATAGAACCTAGGAGGGTAGAGGACTAAATGTCTGAACAATCATGTTCTCATAAATTCATTACGAGATAGAGGTCTCTGAACTATGTTCCAGATCTCCAAGTAAGATAGTCTTCATCAAGTTCAATACTATAATAGCTGGCTTTTCAGAGGCATCATAGGCCTGACAGAGTTCATTCTAGAGCTGATAATTCTAAGTGACATAAATGGGAAAGGGGTGGGTAGTGGGGGTGGGGGCATTTGATTTACAAAGCAGAAAGCACATATCAAAGTAATATTTAAACTTTCCAAATAGACTTTTGTATTATTTGGACTTCATTGTGAGATAACAAAAATTGTGTACGGCTAAGTACATTCCCAGGAGATTTTCTGATACCTGATTGAATCAAAAAGAAAACTCTTTTCTTGTAAATGATTCCTTATCATTTTAAATCTTTAATTCCTTCAGAAATATACTGTTTATTAGTAATGCCTTCACTCTGCTGTCTATTTTCTGAACTTTATGATTCATGATTTATTAAGACAAAAATCTCATTACAATGGAAGGACATGAAGGTCTGGTTTTCTTTCCCGTGTATTCGATCTGTCCCCTTTGACAGGCAGTATGATTAATGTTTTTGCGTCTATATTCCTACTCCCCATCTTTCATCATACTTTTTGGATTGAAAAGTATTAATTATGGCAATAATATTACATAATCATATCATTTTATGGTATAATTCACTTCTTTACTAATTTAAACCTTTTCAGAAGACAAACCCCTACCTTTGAAGAAGTTCTTCCTGTCTGAAGAAGTTGTCCTTTTAATTCTTTAAACCAGATGTCTTCTCAGCATTGCCCTGTGGGTCGAAGAGTGGGGGAAATGTTAACAAGACATTCATCATCAATCATAGCAGACTGTCAATACATTAACTTCCATCCGACTCCCTGATGGGAAACACAATTACCAAGGGGTCGTGTAAGGAAAGACAAATTATGAATAGATTTGCCAAAAAACATCTCTGCTGGTTTCAATCAAAAGTGACAGCAGAGAGTTGGCCTAAACTCTGGTGGCCATCCCGTTCATGCAACCCAGCCGAAAGCGACATGTCTGTTTCCTCTTTTCAGTTTGGGGGATAGAGGGTTTTTTGTAATTCACCTATATGGTGTGGCTAAAATACTTCCTTGCTATGGGCTCATTATTACTGTTGTTATTCTTAAAATGTTTCATTTAGTACAGTAGGAATTCTTTTGACTTTGTTTGAAAGGCCCCAAGTTCTCAGTGAGAGTCACAAAGAGATGGTGGGAGCAGCCAAGAGGAGAGGAGCCCCACCTGGCCCGTGAAAAAGGCTCAGCTATGGATAGTTCCAGAGTTTGACCAGCTCCAACTCCTCGCTCCTCAGCCTGAATGTTTCCTTTGCAAATATTCCAGCTGAGAATTAGCCAGAAAAGGACCGGGAGTGGGACAATTGCAGCTGAGCACATTAGGTTTCATTTTTTTAGACAACCAATTCAGTGACACCAAGGGTTTTCTAAGGGAGGATCTGTGGCTTTTTGGACTTTGGATTTTTGGAAACAGAAGTCATACTATCAGACCTCTGAAAAACCTTTCAGATTAGAGAAACAAGTGTCAATTCAGGAACTCCCGACTGCATTGAAGTCTTAAGACAACTATGAATTGCAAAGTGATTCCATTAATAAAATAAAAAGGTGTAATCTCAGATGTTCTTGTGTATGTGTCCGTTATAAAATATTTTCTGTATTAAATTGCAAAAAGCTTTATCTTAATGACATGCAAAACCACTCTTAATAGATTTTCATTGGATCCAATGCAATGATATTTTATCAGGACAAAAAAACTATTGTTGAGGTTAATGACTCCTCCTTGGAATTAAAACCAATTTTAGAGTAATCAAGGTTTTCTTTTCTTGTTATTTAGTTCCTTCTTTAAAAAAACTCTTTTGATGTATGTAGGAAAGAATTTGCAAGAATCTGAAGTCATGTCTACAATAATAACTCAATCCAACAAACTTACTGAATATTTCATATATATCTATCAATACACTGGATAAATATAAACGAGGAAAAAAGTGTAATACATGAATGCACCTTTACAGGTAAACACTGATTAGGGCAGCATGTGAATGCTGTCTCCTCTCTCCCCCTCCACCTACCCATCTCTCCATTTCTCCACCATCTCCCTCCCCTCCCAGAAGCTTGGCTCTGCTTCTGGCTCTGCCCAGAACCTGAGGCAGGTGGCTTAGCCCAAAGCCATAGGTGACATGAGAGAAACCCCTCTCTTTTTATGTTACTGAATGTGGACCTGGGATCAGTCTTTCTCTTCACCATTGCAGTGTTAATGTCTGACATCGGTTTGGGCCTCAGGGACTCAGACCCTGCCTAAAGGAGTACTTGGCTTCTGGGTCATTCAAGCCCGCTTCACTCTGGGGAAAGGAGTCTGTCACCTCTTCTAGCCCAGTGTACTAGAGCTCTGCCCTGGGACTCAAGACCAAAGCCTCCGCTAATAATACCTTGTTACTTTGTCTTGCTTTGTCAACGTCTGCACTACAAGTATTTACTTTGGGAACCTCAAAGGCAGAGCAGAATGTAGCATTCCTGTACCACCATCCCTCACCTCCAAATAATTAAGGTAAGGCAAATTTGTAACTCAAAAGGGTAGCCTGCTCCTTCCTTCTTAAAGTCTCCTCTAAGACAAGTTTTTGTGTGTGGAAAAATCCACAGAAACAGAGTGGTTCAGTCCACTGAGCCACGCCTGAAGGGAGTCTTCACCCCAACTGTTTTGGTACCCCTCATTGTGGCATCTACACCACATTGCTGTGGAGCTATTGCTAAAAATCTACATCACAGGTGGTCGGAGGCTACAGCTAAATATTGAGAAGAGAATCAACTAAAGACACGCATCAACAGAATTAATTTCGCCATAATTTTTACCTGGAGGAGAAAGAGAACTCACATTTTGCAGGCTACTACCATGTCCCAGACCCGGTGTATGGATTGCAGGCGATGCACCAGCTCTGTAAGTATCATTATTGCTTTGACACAGAGGCAGAAACTGAAGCATGGAGAGGTTATGTAAATGACCCAACTCTCACAACACCCAAGTAATACATCTGGAGTATAATTCTGCTTCTGTCTGAACCCAAAAATGTGTGCCTCTCCTACCTCCTCCCGTGGCTTTTGAGAGAAGCCAGGATGAACCTGGAGTGGGGGTGCTGCCGAGATTTACAGGGAGGGCAGTAGAAGAGAAGTTGTGGGAAGTAGTGGCCCCAGTGATGGGAAGCATGGAGGAAGCCAAGAGGAGTAGGGTCGGGGAGGCAGGAGGGTGGGCCACAAGGGAGGCAGGGAGGATGCACACAAATGGGGGAACTCAGCGGCCATCAGCAGGAAGCCGCCAAAGTCCCAGCTGGTGCCACCACCTCCCAGGGGCCCCAGTTTCCAAGTGTCAGCGACACCACCTGCACTACCATTCCTCTGCCCTTCTGCCAAGCATACCCTTTATTAATAATGTTTCATGGAAGAGGCAGATCTGAAAATACTACTGGGTATGGTGTGGAAGAAGATGTTCTTGAACATAAATTTTATTTTTTATTTCAGTTCAATTAATTAACATATAATGTATTATTTGTTTCAGGGGTACAGGTCTGTGATTCATCAGTCTTATAGAACACCCAGTGATCATTACATCACATACCCTCCCCAATGTCCATCACCCAGTTACCCCATCCCTCCACCCTGCTCCCCTCCAGCCTTGAACATAAATTTTAAAGAGAAGTCAAAGGAATGTGGTTCTTTTGATAAGCTTGAATCATTTTTAGTATAACTGAATTCAGGGCAAAATGCCCTGAAAAGAACACACATGTAATTTTGTATAGGTGGGGTTTCCCATAAACATTATGTGGGAAAACTATTTTATCTTTGCTTATATATATTATTGATAGAGCACAGCCTCATTTTTAACTTCCGTGTGATGACTGAAACCCCTAAGCCTTTGCAAAGACCACCAAAAGACTACGTATTAATTGTATTACCATGTCAGCAATTATGCCAAACATTTCTAGGGAATGAATTTTTGTTACATTCATTACTCTTGCTTTGACAACTGTGTCAATGGGCTTTCATCACTCTGAAACACATTTAGGTTGACAGAATGGGGTAATACATCATTGCTAAGGATTATTTTTCCAATAACAAAGTAACAATTCAATGTTTTTTAACCAAAATACAATCAACTTGTCCTATTAAACAAAACCAGTCCTAAGTCAAAAGGTCAAGATGAGATCTGATATAATTTAAAAGTAGCCTTCAGAAAAGATAAATAACATCTAGGTAAAAAAAAAAAAATAGAAACCCAAAGGCCATGGTACACACGATAAACCAATTACAATAAAAGTAATTCAATGGTGTGTAAGTATCGCATTAAAAAAATTCAATAATTCAAGAAAGTGAATGCTTGCCTTAGCCACTCATGGAAAAATAAAATAATGAATTTCCTAATCGCTCCAAAGGAAGTCGAATTATTAACTGGCATGAATTTTTTTGCAGGATTTTGTTTGTTTTGTTTGGTCTGGTTTGGTTGAAAATGAGAACCTATAACATTCAATGCAACTGAAAATCTGTTATTGCAAACATTACCAGGTAAAAAGTAACAGCAAGCAAAAACACTCAAAACCTCATTTGGTTTACACTCTGGCACAATCGTGAGGACATTAAAAATGCTAATATTACTCTTTGGTTTCTACAAGGTAGATTTCTAAAAGCTGGCTTTATTGGAGATATGCATTATATCAAGCATTTGACCCTTCAATCCAATTCTGTTTTCAACTGTGACAATTTTATTTCCCATTTACACTCTTAAAAAATCAATACAGCTCAGAAATACTTTTTAGGACATCAATTTTGAAAACCTTAACATGTAACAATATATTCATATACCTGCACTATTATGTGTTTATGTAGCATGCAAAATTTAGCATTATGAAATGATGGTAATTTACAAACTTATTTTTTATCTTGGTCTTTAACAAAACTTCAGTAGTATGAAAATCATGGACTAACCCCCCCAAACTCTTCTTTTTTTTCTTAACTTCCTGCCTTTGACATGATCCTTTGACTGAATTTGGGGTCCATTCATACTTATTAACTGGAGAGAAAAGGATAAACAAACAACCCTATTAGAACTGGCATTTCTCTTTGGTTTCTCTGGGCATGCCTGTCATCCAGCAGCCCAGTTCAGCTTGGCAGGGCAAAAAGCCAAAAATCATCTTGAAACCCAGTTCTCGGCATTTCAGCAACCTATGAAACAAAATACATTCCAAAAAGCAGAGAGCATGGTCTGGAATAAAGCAGGTTCAACTAGTACCTCAATGGGGTGGCCCCCAGACAGCCATCTCTCCCACAGCCTGGCTCGCTAGGGTTCCAGCGACACGGGGTCTTAACGTCCAGCCCCAAGTTTAGCATGAAGTGCGGCCAACTCTTGAAGACTAGTAAACTTGCTGGGACTTGGGACCAACTCCGTGGCCTCTTAAATGTCAGTGGGAGCAGGGCAGGTAAACCAATGTGTCATGCTTGACCTTTCAGAGAAGGGAAACCACTGATCCCTTGACAAGTCAAATTAAAAAGATTGAACACTGCCTACCCCCAGAAGCTGAAGACTGTTTCGAGTGCCATCTTCATTTGCTACCTTATAGACTGGTGCAAACACCCAATAGTGAGCAAATTCCATTCATCTACGGCATGCTGGACATATGCCATCTTACTGTCTGTCGGGGCCCTGGCAGACACACACCACTGTAACAATTTATAGCACATACATGGTGCATTTCATGTTTTACTAGGAGCAACTGCCATAACTCTAAATAGAAACCCAGAATTCCAGTGTGCAGTCATGGCTAGCTTCTAACAAGTGCCATGCCCCCTCTCTGTTGTGCGGAGTCGTCATAGGGAGGAAGCCCCACCCCTGTCCAGACTACATTTCCAGCTCCTCTTGAATTTCGGTGCGACTGTGAGATGTTAAAGGAGCCTCCTTGCCCAGATGTTCAAGAAGCCTGTGTCTTTCCCACCCCTCATCTCTCTACTGCTGTTTGGATGCCAATATCCATTGGGACTTTGGAAGTCCCTCGGCCTGGCCTTTGTCAAACAGTTCCCTGAGGCTGACAGGGAGAGATCCTTCCGTCCACACAAATGATCTACATGACCAGCACTGGACTGCTACCTGAATGGGAAAGGAATTCTAACTCAGGAAAGTTTTTACCATTTGGGGGTTTATTATAACAGCTAGGTCTGCCCTGTCTCATAGAGTCAGTATGCCATGAATATAACAGAAATCTTAAATTAAATCTATTCCTCATTGGTCCTTCTTCTGTGTCTATAATCGAAAAGGAACAGATTTAGTTTTATAATTTTAGTGTATCCAGGGGCGCCTGGGTGGCTCAGTCGGTTAAGCATCTGCCTTCAGCTCAGGTCATGTTCCCAGGGTCCTGGGATCGAGTTCCACACTGGGGGGGGGGGGGTCCCTGCTCAGCGGGGAGTCTGCTTCTTCATCTCCCTCTGCTGCTCCCCCTGCTTGTGCTCTCTCTCTTTCTCTATCAAATAAATAAATAAAATCTTTTTTAAAAATTTAAAAAAACAAAATAAATATTAGTGTATCCAGGGGCGTCTGGGTAGCTCAGTTGGTTGAGGTCTGACTCTTGATCTCAGCTCAGGTCTCGATCTCAGGATTGTGAGTTCAAGTCCCATATTAGGCTCCACACTGGGCATGGAGTCTACTTGAAAAAAAAAACCACTAAACTAAACTATTAAGAGTATTCAGAGACTATTAAATAAATCCTATTTGACACAATTAAAATAGTGTTTATTTTGCTCAGGGAAGAAAAAACTTAAAGGACATTAGTAAAACTGTCAATGAATAAATGAAAGTGGTTGAGAAAACTTTACTAAATACAAACCAAACAAATATAGAAGATTTCCTGGATGGTATGTAAAATAACACTGTACCTAGAACATGGGGAAGGTTGAACATAGTTTTTGAGAGACTCTGATTCAGTAGGTGTAGGCAGGGCCTAGAAATCCACTTTTCTAATAGGCAGCCCCAGGGGGGGTCTGATGCAGGTGGGCTTGGGCCACACTATAAGCAACGTGGTAAAGAAGGTCTCTGGGGGGGACGCCTGGGTGGCTCAGTTGGTTGAGCGGCTGCCTCTGGCTCAGGTTGTTGCTGGGATCGAGCCCTGCATGGGGCTCCCTGCTCAGCGGAGAGTCTGCCTCTCCCTCTCCCTGCTTGTGCTCTCTCTATCTGTCTCTCTCTCTCAAATAAATAAATAAAATCTTAAAAAACAAAAAAAAGAAGGTCTCTAGGATAATGATGGTTAAACTGTGAAATACACTACTTTGTGAGGTCATCAGATTTCCTTCCTAGAAGAAAGTAAACCTGGGGAAGTTTCCCATCCACAAGGTGGAAAACACACTCTGTCAATAAACATTACAGAGCTCTGGGAATCTAGGCAAGTATGACATGATCCCAATCCTTAAGCAGCTCCTGGTCTCAGGAGAGTGACTGTCTACCTGTGTGTGTGTGTCTATGTAGAGGAGGTGGTGATGAGGAGAAGGAGGAAACAAAGATGCCGTCTGGGTTTGAACTGGGGACATGGGGTCCCATCCATGGGTGTGCGGAGGTTCCCCAAGTGTGGTCCCAGGGAGTACACTGAGCTCCCCGGGGCATCCTTGTCCCAGAATAGTCTCCAGATAATGTTACCACCAGCAAGGTACAGAATGAAACAGAGGAAGGAGAGGCACCAACCCTATTCAAGAAGAAAAAGCACTTCATGTTTACCTATTTTACATATCAAACTTCCATGTAACGTGCCGGGAAGAAAAGATTCTAAGGCAAACAAAAGAAGTTTTATAAAACCGTATGGCCATATGGGGAGTTACTGTTTAGTGAGTTGTTTCAGTCTGGGATGATGAAAAAGTTCTGGAGATGGGGGATCGTGATGCCAATGCACTTAGTACCACTGTACATTTCACAATGGGTAACATAGTAAATTTTATGTTATATATGTTTTGCCACAATAAAAAAAAAACATGGCTATAGGCTTCCTTCTAACTCTGTAAGTTAATAAACAGAACAGGGTATTTGCAGGAAAAAAAATTAATCTAACCCTACACTCTCTCATCAATACTTTCTATGTCCCTGAAAAGTCAGGAAAACATGAATTCTGAATCAACAAATATTTCATGAGAATTCCTGTGGCCCAGGTCCTGTTCTAGGCACTGAAGACATAGAAGAGAAACAAATCCTGCCCTCAGAAAGCATTTATTTATTCATTCCCTCATACACTCAGCAAATATTTATTAAATGTCTATCACTTGCCACATTCTATGCTGGGCACCAGAAATACAACGGCGAAAAAATGGCAATGAAAACATCAGCAAACAGGACCCCCCTTTACCCTCATGAAGCTCACAGTCGACTATAGGAGACAGATATGAATCTAAAATACCCACTTTGAAAAGTCATCAAAGCAGAGATGTGTGGAGCTCCTAGCAGGTGTGGTGATGGGAACTGGCTCAGTCAAGGTCTTTCTGAAGGGAATGATGCCTGAGCTGAGATCTGATGGATGGGGCTGGGCAGGGACAGTGTGGCCAGAGCAGAGCAGAGGCAAGGGGGGCATGGCCCCAATGAAGCTAGAGAAGCAGGTGGAGACCTAGTGCCACACAGAGCCCTGTGGATCTCTCAGTCTCTGTCTTAAGGGCTATGGGAAGCCATCGATATACCGTAACGAGGCCCGGGGTGGGAGAGGAATGATCTGATAAAAAATTAGGGCAAAGGGCTACTAGTGAATTCCTGTCCAGTTACAACAATAGGTGAAAGTCGGAGCACCTGGGTGACAGTTCGTTAAGTGTCTGCCTTCAGCTCAGGTCATGATCTTGGGGTCCTGGGATCAAACCCTGAGTCTGGAGCCTGCTTTTCCCTCTTCCTCTGCCCCTCCCCCTGCTTGTGCTCTCTCTCTCTCTCTCTCTCTATCTCAAATAAATAAAATCTTAAAAAAACTTTTAAAAATTGGTAAAAGTCTTTGAATCTCTCAGATGAAAGACAGTATTTAATATATCAAAGAATTATTATGATCAGATAAAAATTATAAACAGCATGCCAATTTTTAATTTTTTAGTGTTAATCAAAACATAGTCTCTTAAGGTTCTACTACAAAAATCTACTAATGAAGCTGAATATGATTAAAAGAGAATCACCAGAATCTGCAGGACTAGTAAATTAAGTTGTCCACACTTGATCAACACAGTTTAAAGTAGATACTTTGGGGAATAAAAAAAACAGTTGAACTATTAGATCAAAGGCATGAAGTATATTAAACTTCACAAAATATGATTACTTAGGCATCTTTCATTAACACATAAGGTGACAATAGGACATGTAACTAAATGGTGCACTAATTTGATTAGTATTTAAGAACTTGAACAAAGAATCAAACATATATCATTTCTTCCTTTAAAATATGGTTATTGATGCTAATATATACTGTAGGGTGGGGAAAAAATTCAGATCTGCACAGTACTGTGTGCTAAGAGCAGATAGATAAAGTAATAACAAGAACACCTTTTACAGATCATCAAGTTAGCCACAGGCTCACTATTTTAATTTATGCAGATTTATCATTTAATAAATAGGTGACAGACATTTCTGCATTTCAAATTCTGGATAAAAGCAGGAGAAGGACACATCAAGCTTTTGTGTAGCCAGTTAATCTGACCTCTGAACAACACAGTACATTCCAGACCCTCTCTCAAAGTTCAGAAAAGTTGTACAGACTTGACCCATATAATCTGCACAATTCACCTTTTCACCAAATTGTCATTTGTACAATTCACCTCTGTCAATTTGTTGTTCAGCTTAAATTATCTTAAGAATGCAATGTAGAGAGCCAGAAGAAGGCTCCCAATGTTGCATTTTATTATAAGCTACCAAAGCCCCCTGGGTTTTCTAGGTCCTGGGAACCCAGGCTGATTTGCAGAGGTCTGTACCATGGCTTTTCAAGATTTAGCCTTACAAAGATCTTCATTTTAAAGTTTAATCTGACTTGGCTGAAAACCTAATAATTATTGTTCTACCAGTGTACACTTCGGCCTGAACAAATTTAATACACTTGGGTACAAAAACGTTTGTAAATTTCATGTGCAAAATTCTTCTGATGTTTAAAGCGGTGTTTTAAATGCCCAATGAAACTGCCCATTAGTATCAAAACTGTAGTTCATATTCCTAGCAGATGCCACAAATAATATGTCAGATTGTAGAGAAAGGGATAAAAATGCAGTAAATCAGATTTAGCAAAAAGAATGAATACATTTGCCATAAAAAGGAGGGGAAAATCTCCTTTAAAAAATTAGAAGTATAATTTGCATTTTTATTGTTGGCACTAAACAAATCTCACTAGAGAGATAAAATGAGAAGTCAGAAAAACTTTCAAACATTTGGACAAAAACTAGACATTTCTTCTTTTTTGTACTATCAGCTTTCAAAGTTGGTAAGTCATTCTTTCAAAATTCTTGTTTTTCAGTCTCTTCTTGATATAGATATGAACTCATAAGTAGCCCCCACACTTTTATTTCTCCTTGCAGCTTCCTGAGTAGCTGCCATGTTCGTTGAACTCAATTTGACGTCTTTTCATAATACTGCTCTGGAAGGAAGAAGGAATGAACCACAACTGAATCAAAATAAAATGGGTTCCAAATACAACTCTGATATAGCTTCATTGAAGTTCATCCTGTGGTTCCCATAATAATTATTGACTGGCACCAGGGGCATCCTAAGAAGGTTTGGCTTCACTTAGTTATCTATGCAAGCACTGATTTTCAATTGCACTTGTACTGGTTTTTTGAACCAAAAGGAACTTTATGAGCATAAAAAGGAAAAAAAAAAAAGAAAAAAAGAAAAAAGAAAAGAAAGTCAAACAGGATATAAACGATAAGCCTACCATTATAGATTTCTCCATAGTGGTATCTAAGCAGAGTGGCCCATTCCTGGTCAATCCCAAAATGGCTTTGGGGGTCTCAGATCTTTCAGCTGTCTAGATTAGTGTCCCAACTTGAGATTTGGAAATGCTGGTCTTATGGAAATCTGGAATACTATTAGTTCCAGGTCACTAATTAAAGTTAACTCCAAATATGAAGCTGTCCATTTAAAAAAGAGGTCATCTTTAATGCAACATGAACTGTATTAAATGAACTAATATTTCTAAATAAAGCAATCAAGTTATGAATTCAATAGCTTACCAGGTGACATTTAGGCAAATTACTTCCTATCTGGGGGGTGGAGCAAGATGGCGGAGGAGTAGGAGACCTGGGTTTCGTCTGGTCTCAGGAATTCAGCTGAATAGGGATCGAACCATTCCGAACACTTACGAACTCAACAGGAGATCTAAGAGAAGAATAGCAACAACTCTCTGAACAGAAAAGCGACCACTTACTGGAAGGTAGGGCGTGCGGAGAAGTGAATCCGAGGCGATATTCGGGAGGATAGACGGCGGGGGAGGGGGCCTCCGCCGGCCGCTTCTGGCAAGTGCTAGAGCCGCGGAGCACAAAATCGGACCTTTTAGAAGTTGGCTCCGCTGAGGGACATTGGTGCAGTGGCTAAGTGTGGGGTGGAATCCTCCCGGGACAGTGTGGTCTCAGGACCCTTGGGGTCACAGAAAGACCGGGGGTACCTGAGTGCCACAGAGCTCCCAGGTATCAGAGCAGGGAAGCCGGCTGCAGAGATGGAGCTGAGGCGCGGACTCTCAGCTCGGGTTTTCCATAAACTG
The DNA here is from genome assembly GCF_009762305.2 of Zalophus californianus. Lineage (NCBI taxonomy): Eukaryota > Metazoa > Chordata > Mammalia > Carnivora > Otariidae > Zalophus > Zalophus californianus. The sequence goes on along the minus strand of NC_045606.1, from coordinate 16,061,714 downwards.
TGATCCGCGGCCCAGTCGGGCCACTGCTCCTCCAGCAGGGACCCAACAAGCGGCAGAGCCGGGGAGACTCCCCTTTCTCCCCCGGGAGGAGTGGTGCAGGAACGCACCGCAGGGATCTGCTGGGTTTGGAGACTCCACACGGGGTCGGGTGCCAGAGATAGAAACGCTTGGTCACAGGCCGGGTGAGCAGAGTGCGGCCGGAGACCGGGGAGACAGGAGTGACTGCTTTTCTCTGGGGGCGCACTGAGGAGCGGGGCTCCGAGTTCTCAGCTCTTCCGGGCGGAGATTGGGAGGCCACCATTTTCACTCTGGTCCTCCAAAGCTGTACCGAGAGCTTGGAGGGAACAAAAGCACCGGAGGGCAAACCCGAGCAGCTTGCTTAGCCCAGACGGAAAAGGGCTGGGCAATTCTGCCTCCGGCAAAGACATTTGGGAACCAGGGCAACAGGCCCCTCCCCCAGAAGATCAGTACAAACAGCCAGCAAGCCAAGACCAAGTTTACCGATCAAGGAGAACGGGAGAACTCCAGCGCTAGGGGAATACTGCACATAGAATTCATGTCTTTTTTACCATGATTCATTAGTTTTTCAAAGTTGATTTTTTTAACTGTTTTTTTCTTTTTTTGAATTTTTCTTTTTCCCTTTTTCAACCATCATCCTATCAATCCCTTTTTTAAAATTTTTTATTTTTCATTTTTTAGAGTCATGTTTTATCCCTTCATAGTAGTTACCCTTATTTTTGGCATGTATATATAAGTTGTTCTCTCTTTAAAATTTTGAGATACAGTTTCTTCTAAAAGATCAAAATATACCCTAAATCACTACTGTATGGCTTTGTTCTAGTCTCCTGCCTGATCACATTCTCTCCTTTTTTTTTCTTTTCTTGTTTTTTAATCTTCTTTTTTTCAAACAACTTCTTATCAATTCCTTTTATAAAATCTTTTATAACGTTCATCTTTACACTCATCATCCATCCCTTCATTGTATCAACCCTTATTTTGTACATATATAAGTCTTTCTTCCTTTAAAATATTAGGAGGCACTTTCTTCTAACAGACCAAAATACGCCCAAAATCTAGTGTGTGGCACTGATCTATACACTAGTCTGATCATATTTGATCATATTGTTTTTTTTATTTGTTCTGTTTTTGTTTGTTTTTATCTTTATCTTTTTCTTTTTTTTTTCTCTTTCTTTTTTCTTTCTTTCCCTTTCTTTTCCCCTGGTTTCAGGTCTTTTCTGATTTGTATAGAGTATATTTGCTGGGGACGTTGTTAACCTGTTAGCATTTTGTTCTCTCACTCATCTATTCTCCTCTGGACAAAATGACAAGATGAAAAAAAAATCACCTCAGCAAAAAGAACAAGAGGTAGCACCGTCTGCCAGGGACCTACTCAATACGGACATTACTACGATGTTGGACATAGAATTCAGAATCATGACTTTAAAGATAGTAGCTGGGCTTGAAAAAAGCATGGAAGTTATTAGAGAAACCCTTTCTGGAGAAATAAAACAACTAAAATCTAACCAAGTCGAAATCAAAAAGGCTATCAATGAGGTACAGTCAAAAATGGGGGAGGGAGCAAGATGGCGGAGGAGTAGGAGACCTAGATTTTGTCTGGTCTCAGGAATTCAGCTGAATAGGGATCAAACCATTCTGAACACCTACGAACTCAACAGGAGATCGAACAGGAGAGTAGCAACAACTCTCTGAACAGAGAAGCGACCACTTACTGGAAGGTAGGACGTGCGGAAAAGTGAATCCGAGGCGATATTCGGGAGGATAGACGGCGGGGGAGGGGCCTCCGCCGGCCGCTTCTGGCAAGTGCTAGAGCCGCGGAGCACAAAATCGGACCTTTTAAAAGTTGGCTTGGCGGAGGGACGTCGCTGCAGTGGCTAAGCGGGGGGTGGAATCCTCCCGGGACAGTGTGGTCTCAGGACCCTTGGGGTCACAGAGAGACCGGGGGTGCCTGAGTGCGGCAGAGCTCCCAGGTGTCGGGGCGGGGAAGCCGGCTGCAGATACGGAGCAGAGTCGCGGGCTCTCAGCTCGGGGTTGCCATAAACTGTGATCTGCAGCCCAGTCGGGGAACGGCTCCCCCAGCAAGGACCCAACAAGCAGCAGATCCGGGGAGACTCCCCTTCCTTCCCGGGGAGGAGCGGTGCGGGAACGCACTGCAGGGATCTGCTGGGTTTGGAGACTCCGAGCGGGGTCGGGTGCCAGAGATAGCAACGCTCGATCACAGGCCGGGTGAGCACGGAGTGCGGCCAGAGACCGGGGACACGGGAGTGACTGCTTTTCTCTGGGGGCGCACTGAGGAGTGGGGCCCCGAGTTCTCGGCTCCTCCGGGCGGAGACTGGGAGGCCGCCATTTTCGCCCTGGTCCTCCAAAGCTGTACCGAGAGCTTGCAGGGAACAAAAGCTCCTGAGAGCAAACTGGAGCAGCTTCCTTAGCCCGGACCGACAAGGGCGGGGCAATTCCGCCTCCGGCAAAGACGTTTGGAAACCACAGCAACAGGCCCCTCCCCCAGAAGATCAACACAAACAGCCAGCAAGCCAAGACCAAGTTGATCGATCAAGGAGAATAGGAGAACTCCAGCGCTAGGGGAATACTGCACATAGATTCATGGCTTCTTTTTTTTTTTTTTTTTTTAACCATGATTCATTATTTCATCAAAGTTAATTTTTGTTGACTTTTCTTTATTTTTCTTTTTCCCTTTTTCAACCAACATCTTACAAATCCCTTTTTTTAAAAAAAAAACTTTTATTTTTTTTTCATTTTTAGAGTCATATTTTATCCCTTCATAGTAGTTATCCTTGTTTTTGGCATATATATATAAGTTGTTCTCTCTTTAAAATTTTGAGGTACAGTTTCTTCTAACAGATCAAAATATACCCTAAACCACTAGGGTATGGCTTTGTTCTAGTCTCCTGCCTGATCACATTCTCTCCCTTTTCCCCCCCTTTTTTTTTTTTCCTTAAATCTTCTTTCTTTTTTCAAACAACTTATCTTACCAAGTCCTTTTATAAAATCTTTTATAATTTTCATCTTTACAGTCATCTTCCATCCCTTCATTGTATCAACCCTTATTTTGTACATATATGTCTTTCTTCCTTTAAAATTTTAGGAGGCACTTTTTTCTAACAGACCAAAATACGCCCAAAATCTAGTGTGTGGCACTGATCTATGCACTAGCCTGATCATATTTGATCATATTCTGCCTTTTTTGAATTGTTTTGTTTTTGTTTTTATCTTTTTTTTCTTTTTTTTTTCTTTTTCTCTTTCTTTTTTCTTTCTTTCCCTTTCTTTTCCCCTGTTTCAGGTCTTTTCTGATTTGTATACAGTATATTTGCTGGGGACGTTGTAAACCTGTTAGCCTTTTGTTCTCTCATTCATCTATTCTCCTCTGGACAAAATGACAAGACGAAAGAAATCACCTCAGCAAAAAGAACAAGAGGTAGTACCGTCAGCCAGGGACCTACTCAATACGGACATTAGTACGATGTCGGACCTAGAGTTCAGAATCATGACTTTAAAGATACTAGCTGGGCTTGAAAAAAGCGTGGAAGTTATTAGAGAAACCCTTTCTGGAGAAATAAAAGAACTAAAATCTAACCAAGTCGAAATCAAAAAGGCTATTGATGAGGTGCAATCAAAAATGGGGGCACTAAATGCTAGGATAAATGAGGCAGAAGAGAGAATCAGCGATATAGAAGACCAAATGATGGAAAATAACGAGGCTGAGAAAAAGAGAGAGAAACAACTACAGGATCACGAGGGCAGAATTCGAGAGAAAAGTGATACGATAAGACGAAACAACATTAGAATAATTGGGATCCCAGAAGAAGAAGAGAGAGAGAGAGGGGCAGAAGGTATATTGGAGCAAATTATAGCAGAGAACTTCCCTAATGTGAGGAAGGAAACAGGCATTAAAATCCAGGAGGCACAGAGAACCCCTCTCAAAATCAATAAAAATAGGTCAACACCCCGACATCTAATAGTAAAACTTACGAGTCTCAGAGACAAAGAGAAAATCCTGAAAGCAGCTCGGGAGAAGAGATATGTAACCTACAATGGTAGAAACATTAGATTGGCAACAGACCTATCCACAGAGACCTGGCAGGCCAGAAAGGACTGGCAAGATATCTTCAGAGCACTAAACGAGAAAAATATGCAGCCAAGAATACTATATCCAGCTAGGCTATCATTGAAAATAGAAGGAGAGATAAAAAGCTTCCAGAACAAACAAAAACTAAAGGAATTTGCAAACACGAAACCAGACCTCCAAGAAATATTGAGAGGGGTCCTCTAAGCAAAGAGAGAACCTAAAAGCAGCAAAGAGCAGAACCGAACACAGACAACAGACAGTTAACAGTCACCTTACAGGTAATACAATGGCACTAAATTCATACCTTTCAATAGTTACCCTGAATGTAAATGGGCTAAATGCCCCAATCAAAAGACACAGGCTATCAGATTGGATTAAAAAACAAGACCCGATATGCTGTCTGCAAGAGACTCATTTTACACCCAAAGACACCCCCAGATTGAAAGTGAGGGGGTGGAAAACCATTTACCATGCTAATGGACACCAAAAGAAAGCTGGGGTGGCAATCCTTATATCAGACAAACTAGATTTTAAAACAAAGATTGTAATAAGAGATGAGGAAGGACACTATATCCTACTTAAAGGGTCTATCCAACAAGAAGATCTAACAATTGTAAATATCTATGCCCCGAACATGGGAGCAGCCAATTATATAAGGCAATTAATAACAAAAGCAAAGAAACACATTGACAACAATACAATAATAGTGGGGGACTTTAACACCCCCCTAACTGAAATGGACAGATCATCTAAGCAAAAGATCAACAAGGAAATAAAGACTTTAAATGACACACTGGACCAAATGGACTTCACAGACATATTCAGAACATTCCATCCCAAAGCAACGGAATACACATTCTTCTCTAGTGCCCATGGAACATTCTCCAGAATTGATCACATCCTAGGTCACAAATCAGGTCTCAATAGGTACCAAAAGATTGGGATCATTCCCTGCATATTTTCAGACCACAATGCTTTGAAACTAGAACTCAACCACAAGGGGAAAGTCGGAAAGAACTCAAATACATGGAGGCTAAAGAGCATCCTACTAAAGAATGAATGGGTCAACCAAGAAATTAAAGAAGAATTAAAAAAATTCATGGAAACCAATGAAAATGAAAACACAACTGTTCAAAATCTTTGGGATACAGCAAAGGCAGTCCTGAGAGGAAAGTATATAGCAATACAAGCCTTTCTCAAGAAACAAGAAAGGTCTCAAATACACAACCTAACCCTACACCTAAAGGAGCTGGAGAAAGAACAGCAAAGAAAGCCTAAACCTAGCAGGAGAAGAGAAATCATAAAGATCAGAGCAGAAATCAATGAACTAGAAACCAAAAGAACAGTAGAACAGATCAACGAAACTAGGAGCTGGTTCTTTGAAAGAATTAACAAGATTGATAAACCCCTGGCCAGACTGATCAAAAAGAAAAGAGAAATGACCCAAATCAACAAAATCATGAATGAAAGAGGAGAGATCACAAGCAACACCAAAGAAATACAAACAATTATAAGAACATATTATGAGCAACTCTATGCCAGCAAATTAGATAACCTGGAAGAAATGGGTGCATTCCTAGAGATGTATCAACTACCAAAATTGAACCAGGAAGAAATAGAAAACCTGAACAGACCTATAACCACTAAGGAAATTGAAACAGTCATCAAAAATCTCCCAAGAAACAAAAGCCCAGGGCCAGATGGCTTCCCAGGGGAATTCTATCAGACATTTCAAGAAGAATTAATACCTATTCTCCTGAAACTGTTCCAAAAAATAGAAATGGAAGGGAAACTTCCAAACTCATTTTATGAGGCCAGCATTACCTTGATCCCAAAACCAGACAAAGACCCCATCAGAAAAGAGAATTACAGACCAATATCCTTGATGAACATGGATGCAAAAATTCTCACCAAAATACTAGCCAATAGGATCCAACAGTACATTAAAAGGATTATTCACCACGACCAAGTGGGATTTATTCCTGGGCTGCAAGGCTGGTTCAACATCCGCAAATCAATCAACGTGATACAATACATTAACAAAAGAAAGAACAAGAATCATATGATCCTCTCAATAGATGCAGAAAAAGCATTTGACAAAGTACAACATCCTTCCTTGATCAAAACTCTTCAGAGTATAGGGATAGAGGGTACATACCTCAATATCATAAAAGCCATCTATGAAAAACCTACAGCGAATATCATTCTCAATGGGGAAAGGCTGAGAGCTTTTCCCCTAAGGTCAGGAACGCGGCAGGGATGTCCACTCTCACCACTGCTATTCAACATAGTATTAGAAGTCCTAGCCACAGCAATCAGACAACAAAAAGAAATCAAAGGCATCCAAATCGGCAAAGAGGAAGTGAAACTCTCACTCTTTGCAGATGATATGATACTGTATGTGGAAAACCCAAAAGACTCCACCCCAAAACTGCTAGAACTCATACAGGAATTCAGTAAAGTAGCAGGATATAAAATCAATGCACAGAAATCAGTGGCATTCCTATACACCAACAACAAGACAGAAGAGAGACAAATCAAGGAGTCTATCCCATTTACAATTGCACCCAAAACCATTAGATACCTAGGAATAAATCTAACCAAAGAGGCAAAGGATCTGTACTCAGAAAACTATAAAATACTCAGGAAAGAAATTGAAGAAGACACAAAGAAATGGAAAAACGTTCCATGCTCATGGATTGGGAGAATCAACATTGTGAAGATGTCAATGCTACCTAGAGCAATCTACACATTCAATGCAATCCCCATCAAAATACCATCCACTTTTTTCAAAGAAATGGAACAAATAATCCTAAAATTTGTATGGAACCAGAAGAGACCCAGAATAGCCAGAGGAATACTGAAAAAGAAAAGCAAAGCTGGCGGCATCACAATTCCGGACTTCCAGCTCTATTACAAAGCTGTCATCATCAAGACAGTATGGTACTGGCACAAAAACAGACACATAGATCAATGGAACAGAATTGAGAGCCCAGAAATGGACCCTCAACTCTATGGTCAACTTATTTTTGACAAAGCAGGAAAGAATGTCCAATGGCAAAAAGACAGTCTCTTCAACAAATGGTGTTGGGAAAATTGGACAGCCACATGCAGAAGAATGAAACTGGACCATTTCCTTACACCACACACAAAAATAGACTCCAAATGGTTGAAAGACCTAAACGTGAGACAGGAGTCCATCAAAATCCTAAAGGAGAACACAGGTAGCAACCTCTTCGACCTCAGCCGCAGCAACTTCTTCCTAGAAACATCGTCAAAGGCACGGGAAGCCAGGGCAAAAATGAACTATTGGGATTTCATCAAGATAAAAAGCTTCTGCACAGCAAAAGAAACAGTCCACAAAACCAAAAGAAAACCGACAGAATGGGAGAAAATATTTGCAAATGACATATCAGATAAAGGGCTAGTATCCAAAATCTATAAAGAACTTATCAAACTCAACACCCAAAGAACAAATAATCCAATCAAGAAATGGGCAGAAGACATGAACAGACATTTCTCCAAAGAAGACATCCAAATGGCCAACAGGCACATGAAAAAGTGCTCAACATCGCTTGGCATCAGGGAAATCCAAATCAAAACCTCAATGAGATACCACCTCACACCCGTCAGAATGGCTAAAATTAACAAGTCAGGGAACGACAGATGTTGGCGGGGATGTGGAGAAAGGGGAACCCTCCTACACTGTTGGTGGGAATGCAAGCTGGTGCAACCCCTCTGGGAAACAGTATGGAGGTTCCTCAAACAGTTGAAATTAGAGCTACCGTTCGATCCAGCAATTGCACTACTGGGTATTTACCACAAAGATACAAATGTAGGGACCCGAAGGGGTACGTGTACCCCAATGTTTGTAGCAGCAATGTCCACCATAGCCAAACTGTGGAAAGAGCCAAGATGCCCATCGACAGATGAATGGATAAAGAAGATGTGGTATATATCCACAATGGAATATTATGCAGCCATCAAAGGAATGAGATCTTGCCATTTGCAACGACGTGGATGGAACTGGAGGGTGTTATCCTGAGTGAAATAAGTCAATCAGAGAAAGACATGTATCACATGACCTCACTGATATGAGGAATTCTTAATCTCAGGAAAGAAACTGAGTGTTACTGGAGTGGTTGGGGGTGGGAGGGATGGGGTGGCTGGGTGATAGATATTGGGGAGGGTATGTGCTACGGTGAGCGCTGTGAATTGGGCAAGACTGTTGAATCACAGATCTGTACTTCTGAAACAAATAATGCAACATATTTTAAGAAAAAAGAAAAAGAAGAAGATAACAGGAGAGGAAGAAAAGGGGAGTATGTCAGAGGGGGAGACGAACCATGAGAGATGATGGACTCTGAAAAACAAACTGAGGGTTCTAGAGGGGAGGGGGGTAGGGGGATGGGTTAGCCTGGTGATGGGTATTGAGGAGGGCACGTTCTGCATGGAGCACTGGGTGTTATGAACAAACAATGAATCATGGAACACTGCACCAAAAACTAATGATGTAATATATGGTGATTAACATAACAATAAAAAAATTAAAAAAAAATGGGGGAACTAACTGCTAGGATAAATGAGGCAGAAGAGAGAATCAGTGATATAGAAGACCAAATGATGGAAAATAAAGAGGGCGAGAAAAGAGAGATAAACAACTACAGGATCACAAGGGCAGAATTCGAGAGATAAGCGATACGATAAGACGAAACAACATTAGAATAATTGGGATCCCAGAAGAAGAAGAAAGAGAGAGAGGGGCAGAAGGTATATTGGAGCAAATTATAGCAGAGAACTTCCCTAATGTGGGGAAGGAAACAGGCCTCAAAATCCAAGAGGCACAGAGAACCCCTCTCAAAATCAATAAAAATAGGTCAACACCCCGACATCTAATAGTAAAACTTACGAGTCTCAGAGACAAAGAGAAAATCCTGAAAGCAGCTCGGGAGAAGAGATATGTAACCTACAATGGTAGAAATATTAGATTGGCAACAGACCTATCCACAGAGACCTGGCAGGCCAGAAAGGACTGGCATGATATCTTCCGAGCACTAAACGAGAAAAATATGCAGCCAAGAATAATATATCCAGCTAGGCTGTCATTGAAAATAAAAGGAGAGAAAAAAAGCTTCCAGGACAAACAAAAACTAAAGGAATTTGCAAACACAAAACCAGCCCTCCAAGAAATATTGAAAGGGGTCCTCTAAGCAAAGAGAGAGCCTAAAAGCAGCATAGATCAGAACGGAACAGAGACAATACACAGTCACAGTCACCTTGCAGGCAATACAATGGCACTAAATTCATACCTTTCAATAGTTACCCTGAATGTAAATGGATTAAATGCCCGAATCAAAAGACACAGGCTATCAGATTGGATTAAAAAACAAGACCCATCGATATGCTGTCTGCAAGAGACTCATTTTAGACCCAAAGACACCCCCAGATTGAAAGTGAGGGGGTGGAAAACCATTTACCATGCTAACAGACACCAAAAGAAAGCTGGGGTGGCAATCCTTATATCACAAAAATTAGATTTTAAAACAAACACTGTAATAAGAGAGGAAGAAGGACACTATATCCTACTTAAAGGGTCTATCCAACAAGAAGATCTAACAATCGCAAATATCTATGCCCCTAACATGGGAGCAGCCAATTTTATAAGGAAATTAATAACAAAAGCAAAGAAACACACTGACAACAATACAATAATAGTGGGAGACTTTAACATCCCCCTGACTGAAATGGACAGATCATCTAAACAAAAGATCAACAAGGAAATAAAGACTTTAAATGAAACACTGGACCAAATGGACTTCAAAGACATATTCAGAACATTCCATCCCAAAGCAACGGAATACACATTCTTCTCTAGTGCCCATGGAACATTCTCCAGAATTGGTCACATCCTAGGTCACAAATCAGGTCTCAACCGGTACCAGAAGAATGGGATTATTCCCTGCATATTTTCAGACCACAATGCTTTGAAACTAGAACTCCATCACAAGAGGAAAGTCGGAAAGAACTCAAATACATGGAGGCTAAAGAGCATCCTACTAAAGAATGAATGGGTCAACCAGGAAATTAAAGAAGAATTATAAAAATTCATGGAAACCAATGAAAATGAAAACACAACTGTCCAAAATCTTTGGGATACAGCAAAGGCAGTCCTGAGAGGAAAGTATATAGCAATACAAGCCTTTCTCAAGAAACAAGAAAGGTCTCAAATACACAACCTAACCCTACACCTAAAGGAGCTAGAGAACAAACAGGAAATAAAGCCTAAACCCAGCAGGAGAAGAGAAATAATAAAGATCAGAGCAGAAATCAATGAAACAGAAACCAAAAGAACAGTAGAACAGATCAACGGAAAGTAGGAGCTGGTTCTTTGAAAGAATTAACAAGATTGATAAACCCCTGGCCAAACTTATCAAAAAGAAAAGAGAAATGACCCAAATCAACAAAATCATGAATGAAAGAGGAGAGATCACAACCAACACCAAAGAAATACAAACAATTATAAGAACATATGACGAGCAACTCTATGCCAGCGAATTAGATAACCTGGAAGAAATGGGTGCACTCCTAGCTAGAGATGTATCAACTACCAAAATTGAACCAGGAAGAAATAGAAAACCTGAACAGACCTATAACCACTAAGGAAATTGAAGGAGTCATCAAAAATCTCCCAAGAAACAAAAGCCCAGGGCCAGATGGCTTTCCAGGGGAATTCTATCAGACATTTAAAGAAGAATTAATACCTATTCTCCTGAAACTGTTCCAAAAAATAGAAATGGAAGGAAAACTTCCAAATTCATTTTATGAGGCCAACACATTACCTTGATCCCCAAACCAGACAAAGACCCCATCACAAAGGAGAATTACAGACTAATATCCTTGATGAACATGGATGCAAAAATTCTCACCAAAATACTAGCCAATAGGATCCAACAGTTCATTAAAAGGATTATTCACCATGACCAAGTGGGGTTTATCCCGGGGCTGCAAGATTGGTTCAAAATCCACAAATCAATCATCGTGATACAATACATTAACAAAAGAAAGAACAAGAATCATATGATCCTCTCAATAGATGCAGAAAAAGCATTTGACAAAGTACAGCATCCTTTCTTGATCAAAACTCTTCAGAGTATAGGGATAGAGGGTACATACCTCAATATCATAAAAGCCATCTATGAAAAACCTACAGCGAATATCATTCTCAATGGGGAAAAGCTGAGAGCTTTTCCCCTAAGGTCAGGAACGCGGCAGGGATGTCCACTATCGCCACTGCTATTCAACATAGTATTAGAAGTCCTAGCCACAGCAATCAGACAACAAAAAGAAATCAAAGGCATCCAAATCGGCAAAGAGGAAGTCAAACTCTCACTCTTTGCAGATGATATGATACTGTATGTGGAAAACCCAAAAGACTCCACCCCAAAACTGCAAGAACTCATACAGCAGTTCAGTCAAGTAGCAGGATATAAAATCAATGCACAAAATCAGTGGCATTCCTATACACCAACAACAAGACAGAAGAGAGACAAATCAAGGAGTCGGTCCCATTTACAATTGCACCCAAAACCATAAGATACCTAGGAATAAATTTAACCTGTGCTCAGAAAACTATAAAATACTCATGAAAGAAACTGAGGAAGACACAAAGAAATGGAAAAACGTTCCATGCTCATGGATCGGAAGAACAAACATTGTGAAGATGTCAATGCTACCTAGAGCAATCTACATATTCAATGCAATCCCCATCAGAATACCATCCACTTTTTTCAAAGAAATGGAACAAATAATCCTAAACTTTGTATGGAACCAGAAGAGACCCCGAATAGCCAGAGGAATCTTGAAAAAGAAAAGCAAAGCTGGCGGCATCACAATTCCGGACTTCTAGCTCTATTACAAAGCTGTCATCATCAAGACAGTATGGTACTGGCACAAAAACAGACACATCGATCAATGGAACAGAATCGAGAGCCCAGAAATGGACCCTCAACTCTATGGTCAACTTATCTTTGACAAAGCAGGAAAGAATGTCCAATGGAAAAAAGATAGTCTCTTCAACAAATGGTGTTGGGAAAATTGGACAGCCACATGCAGAAGAATGAAACTGGACCATTTCCTTACACCACACACAAAAATAGACTCCAAATGGTTGAAAGACCTAAATGTGATACAGGAGTCCATCAAAATCCTAAAGGAGAACACAGGCAGCAACCTCTTCGACCTCAGCCGCAGCAACTTCTTCCTAGGAACATCGCCAAAGGCAAGGGAAGCAAGGGCAAAAATGAACTATTGGGATTTCATCAAGATCAAAAGCTTTTGCACAGCAAAAGAAACAGTCCACAAAACCAAAAGACAACCGACAGAATGGGAGAAAATATATGCAAATGACATATCAGATAAAGGGCTAGTATCCAAAATCTATAAAGAACTTATCAAACTCAACACCCAAAGAACAAATAATCCAATGAAGAAATGAGCAGAAGACATGAACAGACATTTTTGCAAAGAAGACATCCAAATGGCCAACAGGCACATGAAAAAGTGCTCAACATTGCTCGGCATCAGGGAAATCCAAATCAAAACCTCAGTGAGATACCACCTCACACCCGTCAGAATGGCTAAAATTAACAAATCAGGAAATGACAGATGTTGGTGGGGATGCGGAGAAAGGGGAACCTTCCTACACTGTTGGTGGGAATGCAAGCTGGTGCAACCACTCTGGAAACAGTATGGAGGTTCCTCAAACAGTTGAAATTAGAGCTACCATATGATCCAGCAATTGCACTACTGGGTATTTACCCCAATGATACAAATGTAGGGATCCGAAGGGGTACGTGAACCCCAATGTTTATAGCAGCAATGTCCACAATAGCCAAACTGTGGAAAGAGCCAAGATGTCCATCGACAGATGAATGGATAAAGAAGATGTGGTATATATCCACAATGGAATATTATGCAGCCATCAAAGGAATGAGATCTTGCCATTTGCAACGACGTAGATGGAACTGGAGGGTGTTATGCTGAGTGAAATAAGTCAATCAGAGAAAGACATGTATCATAGGACTCTGTGATATGAGGAATTCTTAATCTCAGGAAACAAACTGAGGGTTGCTGGTGTGGTGGGGGGTGGGAGGGATTGGGTGGCTGGGTGATAGACATTGGGGAGGGTATGTCCTATGGTGAGTGCTATGAATTGTGCAAGACTGTTGAATCACAGATTTGTACTTCTGAAACAAATGCGATAAACGTTAAGAAAAAAAAAAGAAGAAGATAGCAGGAGGGGAAGAATGAAGGGGAGTAAGTCAGAGGGGGAGATGAACCATGAGAGATGATGGACTCTGAAAAACAAACTGAGAGTTCTAGAGGGTAGGGGGTGGGGGGATGGGTTAGCCTGGTGATGGGTATTAAAGAGGGCACATTCTGCGTGGAGCACTGGGTGTTATGCACAATGAATCATGGAACACTACATCCAAAACTAATGATGTAATGTATGGTGATTAACATAACAATAAAAAATTACTTCCTATCTGTGTACAAAATAGGGGTAATAATCCTGACCTATCTCTTAAGGTCTCGGGGGACAATTCATTTAGGAATTGTCTAAGTGCTGTTTAAACGTTTCTGGTGTTATGAGAGCTTGATTTTATTGTTATTGAAATGCCACCATCATAAAAAGGAATTGAGAGGTTTAGTCAGAGGTGAATTAACAAAGCAAGTTCTATGCTAATACAAGTGCCCTCTGACCTTGGATCATTGAGCTTGAAAAATCACACAGATCAAAATGGAAATGAAGTTTGCATTTTCAGAGACAGAGAGTTTTTTGTTAATTTATTTCCTATTCAACTCCTTTGCTTTGAAAATCATTACTTTGGAAGCAAAACAACCATTTTCAATTTCCACCTCCTTTTTGTTTACATTATTCTCATTGCTATTCCCAGCACCATTTGCATTAAAGCATGACTTTGGAGGCATCCAAGGCCTTTCTTTCTCAATCAGCTATCTGGCACACCCAGGAAACATGCCTGTCAGGAGGCATGGGCTATGTAGACAACAAGCTTTTTTACTTTTTTTTTTAATTGTGTGATTCCCCAGACATTCATTACTTTTAGAGGAAGTAAATTCTCTCTCCCCAATTAAATTTCCACAATTCATTCATTTACTTATTTGACAAAGAGTTATTGAGTACTTAGTATGTAAGTACCAGGCACTGTCCTAGATGCCAGAGGTAGTGGTGAATTTAAAAAGGCAGAAATCTCTGCTCTCATGTAGCTTACATCCTGGGGATGAAGACAAATAGTAAGCAAAATAAATAAGTAAAGAAACATAATATGTTAGAATGAAAAGATGAAGTGTGGTAAGAGCATGGAAGTGTGGATATGGAGAGGGCTGCAATTTTAAATATGGTCACAGAAAAACCTCCTTGAGCAGGTGTAATTTCAGGAAAGACTTGAAGGATGTGAGTGTGAGAGTCACTGGGGAAGGGCTCTGCAGGTAAGGTGAGGGTTCCAGGCAAATGCAAAGGCCCCGAGGTAGGAGATTTTGTGTTTGAGAACAGCCAGGAGGTCAAGGTGGCTGAAGGGAGCCAGCAGGAGAAGAGCTGGAGAAGGAATGGCAGAGCTGGAATGGGGGACCAGATGACCTAGGGCTGGTACATGGGTTCAAGGCCTCTGACTTTTGCTCTGAGTGAATTGGGAAGCCCTTGAGAGGTTCTGAGTGGAGGAGTAACATGATCTGACTCCCATTTTAAAGGCTGGATCTGGCTGTATGAGAATATGTTGAAAGGGAGCAAAGTTGAGACAGGAAGGCCACATGAAAGGAGACAACTGCAGTGATTCTGAGCAGACGTTAGTGGCTTGATCCACAGTAGCACCAGGGTATAGAGTTTCACCGCTTTCAATTATTAATGACTTCCTTCTTCTTCATCTAGCTGTAGTTCCCTATCTGAATTACTTCCCTCTCGAAGAAAGTATTTTTTCTTTAAAGCCTTCCCTTCTGCCCCCTTCTGTCAATACTAATACTCTCCCCTCCATCACCGTCCTTAGAAAAGGTCAAACATGCCACATTCGGATGAGGTCAGATCAGCAAGGACACTACTGTTGTGAGATAAACTGAGGCATATTTAAAATTTTTTTTTAATTTGAAGAAAAATCAATTTCAATCAGGCAGCATCCAATCTAGCAGATAGAATGGAGCTCTGAGGAGCCATATAAAATGAAAGGCTGAAACGAGGAAGTTATGCTAGACAGACAGAGGGCTGGTTATTGCAAGGTCCCTTTCCTTTAGGAGATGGCAGGGGCTTATCAGGCAGATTTCCTTGCTAGGGCTGATCAGGCGATTCCTGATTGACTGGCTTAAGATTCCATTTCTGAGAGTCAAAACTGTCATTAAGTCCTGGCTCTCTGACAAGGGACATAGCATAAGTGACTCCATTTTGGATCTGTTGTCTTTTCTCTTTTTTTTAACCCAACTCTCCCAAAGCACAAATGACTTGATGGGTTCTACTGAAGTTCTCAGTAAAGACACCTGCCACTCTTCAAGGCACTGCATCACAGTCCAGATGACTGTAGAGTGTAAGCCTCCCTCTGAAGTGGGGGTGGGGGTGAGGACGGGGTGGTTGGGTACAGAAGTCGGGGATGAGGCCAACAGCTTTGCTTTTCGGCAACCTCTACAAACCTGCTTGCATTTTGAGTTAATTAAGTCCCACTAGGACTGCACACAACATTTTTGAAGTAAATTATTATCCTGTTCTTATATGCTCTTTTGTCCATTTATGCCAAAGAAATGCTCACTGTCTTTTAATGCATGTGTGTGTGTAAAATTTAGTACTTAATTTTTTATCTTTAACTGGGGCCACTAAAATCAGACACCATGTACCAGGCAAGCTTAAGCCCTGAGCACTGATTGCCAAGAAATAGCAAGAACAGACTTGACTTCACCAAACAGAAAGGAGGTGGCTACACTCAAGCCTAAGTCCATGTCTCTAGAAAGGTGGTGGCAATGACCACTACTCAGAGAGAACGTTCTGGAAATGGTCCTTGTGGGAAAAGGAGGAAGCTACATTACTCTTTTCAACCAGCCTAGAAATGTTCCTGGCACCTCAGGACCAGCTTAGGTCAAAGAGGCATATGTAACCAGAACAATCTTGGATTATGGCGTTCTGGGCCCATGGCACAGTACCCTTGCTTTTTTAGCTGGGTCTCACTGTTTGCAGAACAAATAATATTTTTTTTATTCTATAAATGAGGTGATATATGACTTTTATTAATGGGTTATTACTTTAAATAAATTATCACTCTCTTCTTCATTTTGCATGACTTAGGAAAAAAAAATGCCTGTTAACATTTAGAAAAAAAATTTTTTTCCCCTGAGCCTGAGGTCCTACCATGGGGCTCTGGTTCCTCCAAATATTTGCACTGCCCCCTCTCTCATCTCCTTCAGGGCTTTACACAAATGTCATCTTCCTCGATGGCTGGAGCCACCTTCTGTGGCTAGCGGCTGCCCTCTCTAAATGGCAACATACACCCAACTCCCATCTCCCTTCCCTGCTTTATTTTCCCCGGCAGCCCTAGTTCCCATCCAACACATTACATATTTTATTACTTTATTTTATGTGTTGTCTCATGCACGAGAACCTAGGCTCCACGAGGACAGAGATTTTGTCTGCTTTGTTCATGTTATCTACACTGTGCCCAGAGCAATGCCTAACCCACGGAGGACATCATAAATATCTATTAGATGAATGAATTCCACAGTGATCAGATAATAATGTCAACTTGAGATGTTATATTCCAAGATCAATTTTGGCTAGCACATGCATAGGAAGTATTTCTGGAAGGATACACGAGACTGCTAACAGCATTCACCTGGAGGGGGAGAAATTTACATCTGATTTCATAGCTGTATGTACTACTCATATCTTTAGATCATTATAACTTTTTTCATCATGCAGAGATGTCTGGGCGATGTGAATCATGAGCCATAGTAAATGCTTTTTATAGCCTTCGATAGTGAAAAAAAACAACTAATAAGTGTCCATTTAAAAATAGTTAAGCACATACATGTGCAAAAATCTACACACAACAATGCAATGAGGTGGATGAGACATGCAAAGTTAACACAAAAAGGTAACACATCTAATAACTTCTACTTTTGGAGTGCTCAAAGATCTCATATCCAACAGGATGAACAGATTTGGCTTGAGTGGTATGTTGGTACCAGAGACACCTGTAGCTAACGAAGACTTCCCAGCAAGCAGGACACTCTGACCGCTAAAGGAGGCAGAGAAGAGTGTTTCTTACAATTTTTTTTTAAATACTTTTTATTTACTTGAGACAGAGAGAGAGAGAGGAGTGAGGGGCAGAAGGAGAAGCAGGCTCCCTGCTCAGGACTTCAGGACCACGACCCGAGCTGAAGGCAGATGCCCAACCGACTGAGCCACCCAGGCATCCCCTTACAACTTTATTTACACAAAGATATGGTAGCAAGGATTCCAGTAGTTTCCAAGCCTTGAAAAGCATTTGTTTTCCTTTGAATTTCAGGGCCAAGCTATTATTATACAATACAGTCTCCATAATGAGAGTTTCTGAGGAAAATGAAAGAAACCATGAAAACCAGAGTGCAGTCAGAAACGTCAGAAAGAAGGGGGTTGACAAAGTGGCAGAATTAAACTACAAGAGAATAGTTATTTACAGAGTAAGAAAATCCGGAATGGAAAGAAGGCAGTCATGGCGAGTGAATGGGACTTGTTAGCAGGAGAAATCAGTTATTCTCCCTCTAACTCAGGTAAGCATGAGAACAAGGCTGTTTGTAATATAAAGGGAAGATTTACAGACTTGGTAGATCATCTTCTGGAAATGAGATGGAAATATCAAGTTTGGGAAAGGTGCCCCCACAGTCCTCTCGTAACGAATAGTGGCCTGTCATGACAAAGCATGGAGAATTTCTCAAAAGGAACCAGGGACAAGGGAAAGAAGCAAAAAAGGGATGGAGACTTGTATTGATGGAGAGAAAGGAATGAAGCATGAGCCCCCTGAATCATGTTCCCTACCCCACAATTCTTTTAGGATCATTCTGTGATTTGGGATCTTTTCTCTCTTTTCTCTCACTCTCTTGATAACTCCTTTCCAACCAAGGGCTTTGATTTTAATCTACCTAACACCAGCTGTTGCCAGAGCCTTCCTATTAAAGGGCTTAGTTCAGCCTGATCATTAAAGCAAACATCAAGCACATGGAGCCAACACAGCGTTTGGGAAAGAGCACTGGTCTGAATGCCTGCATCAGACCCAAGCTCTGCAAGGTCCTAGCTCCGTAGCCTGGGGCACGCTGCCGAATCTCTTCTCATTCTTAAAACAGATAATAAGACTTGTCCTTTCTACAGAAGATGGTTAAGAGGATCAAACTAGATCGTGCAAACTGAAAAGCACCGTATATAAACATACAAGTTATTTTTATGGTGATTTCTAATGCTCTTTTACTATTGTCAATGGAAAATATGAACAGAAAAGAGAAAACTGTCCTAGGAAAAGAGAAGCATGTCTTCCAGTACATTTGCTCTGGGTCCAGCTGCAATAAAAGCCAGATAATGGGGATTTTGAGGGGTGTTTTCAAGGATGCAAAATTTTGTTGCATTAGGATAATCACCCTGTGTTTAATTTCATGAGGTTCAAAAAAACTGAGTGGCGCTGAATATAATCTCACAGGTGGTCTTTGAAGATATTTCATGAGCTAAAGCTAACAAATCCAATTATGGCATTTTGGCCTTTAAAAAAAAAGTGCCCCTAATCCAGCTTTTCTCATCCTCTTGACCACTGAACTCTCTGGAGTACAGAATTAATACAGAAAACTTGGGGAAAATTCTCAAGCTCGTACAGAAAGAATGATAATTGAATCTTCTTTTTATTCCAAAAGGCAAATTGGTAAAGCTTACACCACACTTTGTACACAGGGAGACTGCATTACAATATTTAAAAAAAACAAAAACAAAAACAACCAGCAGGAATGCAGCAGATTAGGGTAAATAAGCCTTGGCTGGGTGGTTGTTTTCAGGTAATATAAAAATGGCCCATGAGACCTCTAAGAACAATTATCTACATAAAGGATGACAAATTACATTGAAATTACATGTCACCACACCCTGCCACCGTACCCTGACAGCAAACATAAACCTACAAGCATTTATTTTTCTTTAAAATGTGTTCACATTTGCCCAGAAATACTTGCACTCAATCTGACTGGCACTGCCCCACCCAATCCCTCTTATAAGTGTTTAACAAGCCCTGGGAAAGATACTGACTTCTGATACAAACTCCACTAACCAGGTCAACACACTAAATAAACCCAAATCAATGAGCAGAGAATGTAAAACTTCGGACACACCTTTACAATTGGGATACAATTCTAGTTTTGGCTTCAGTTTTAAACAGATCATTAAAAGGATACCTGAGAGACGGAACAGAAAATCAGTCAGTCCCAGTAAGCAAACATCACTTCCCTTTGCACAGAAACAAGCACAGACATTACCTTACAAATGAAGTTATCTTACTGCTTCCCATTTCCTTCCTGTGGCAAGAGAAAAATCTTACACAATGTGCCTGCCCACCCCGGCACATTTCTGCGGATAAGACATTGGTCAGTGAACACTGCTGTGGCTGGACCATGGGCAGTAAAATGTTAGAGTCCTCTGCACAGCCAATCCAAAGCTGCTCAGACCTCTGGGGCCTCCCAGGGCGATCAGCCCGGCTTTGTGGCAATACAATGGGGGTTAAACATTTCCTCGGATCCAATTAGAAGCAAGAAAAATCTGTTTAGTTGCTCGCAACTATTTGGCAAAATACACAATGGGTTATGGCTTGGTAATACTGTTTTAAGACAGTAACTGCCATATTTTCCCCTATGGGGAGAAGATGTAAGGTGTTACATGATTTTTTCTTCATTTTTAACCTAGTACTAACTTGAGATAACATGTTAGAACTCCTATCTGGTCATTGTTTAAATATTCTTTCTTTACAGGGTGCAGTAATTGCTTAGAACTGGTTCACTTAGCATCAGAACCTACTTTGCACACACGTATAACCTGCCATCCACAGGACTCACAACCATCATTTCTGCCTTTTTCCTTTTATGGTAGCCTAGAAACTCTATTTCCTTCAATTAATTTACTGTGAGATCTTACAAAAATAAATATTACATCGATATTTCTTTATTTCTTTTCCCCTACCTATTTCTCCATTTTATTCCTCTTTTAGGTTCCTCTGCTACCCACTGTCATTAGTATCTTACCTATTCAAGCTGTAAAAACATTTAAATGTTGATTATGATTATTCTTAGAAGCCAGATATTGTTGATACATAAGTACACACATAAGAAAAACAGTGAGGAGTATTTTCACGACAGTACTAAATACGTCAGACTTATAGTTCATGTTAAGAAGACCCAAAGAAAGTCGTGGAAGGTGTTCTAAAATGAGGTATAATATATAGTAGGACCTCATGGTGGCGGTTGCCAACCTGTTTTTGCTTAAATTTCTAATGATTGTTTTTCAAGCTGTAAGGCTCTCTGGAAAAAATTCCAGAGAAGTAGTTTTATAAGTCCTTCACTGGCCATGATACAAGTTTAGAAAGTGTCCATTTAGTACATTTCCAATTAAAGTTACTCACTTCCTAAAATCAAACCTAAAAATCCATTCCCCACTTATGACAACGACCCGCATGAACAATGGGTGGACATATTTCTTTGAAGCTCTTTTCAGCACTTCTCGAGACCTGGCTGGAATAATGCTTTTTCTCACAAAAGCGCAACCAACATGTAACACAATCTCCTTCAAAGCATATTGTCAGGAGATCAACAATAACCACAGCCCATGACCTTTAAAACCCAACCAAGTAGAGACATCAGACAATCCTCACTGGGTCCTACCTCAACACATCTGTTTCTGCTTAATACGTCCTAATTAGCCTTGAATCGTATTCATAAAAACTTTAAAAGCATAAAATAATTTTCTGATTTGTATTTTTACTCTTAACAAATAAGTCACGCAGAAGGGAAGCCTTTAGAGCTATTTCCTCCCAACTGGCTATCTGCGGCTCTGTATGCGTTATGAGTGGTTCCAGCTGATGGAAACAGAAGCTGATCAGCTGCTCAAGCCACGAATATGTCACACGTTGCCGGCAGCAGAGACCAGGCTGGAGAGTGTGATTTATCCTTGTTACACCTGTTGGGATTTTCCAGTCATTTCTCTGGGGCGAATTTTAAAAATTTAAGCCTTCACATTGGAAAGTAAAGTGCACCTATGTTTTTCTATGAACATGTTAGCATAACTTTTTCTTTTCCCAGTTAGCTATTCCCATAGGTGTAGAAAAAAAAAGGCTCAGGGGCAATCTGAAAGAAGATTGCATTTTAAAGAACAGTGTGAGGACTACTTAAAATGGGGCTTTGAACCACGATTGTGCTCCTCGCAGTAAGGGCTGAATGGAGGAGAGCCGAGACTGATTATGCAGCCTGACTGACCGAGCCTAATCAGAATTATTTCAGCACACTGCTTCACTACAGCCTCAGACCCATTAAACCCTAAACGCTTCTGCCTGCCCACTTCCCGCTCCGTCTCCCACTGTGACCTGTTACTTCTCAACAGAGGTTCCTCAGTGGGCTACTCAAAACATTTTTTCGGTAAACGGAGGTGCTGGGTTTAACAGGCTCCTCCAAACCCATCAGCAAAGCTGTCGTTTTATGGCAAGAAGGGGAAGCGTCCCACTTTAAAACAGCACCCCCAAGACTACCCTGCAGAAGGGGGCCCTTTGAGGTAGTTCTTTCACCTTGCGATGTATTTTTATCGAGAAACATTGAAGTGGACACAGCTATTACTCTCTCCGCAAAACCAGCTCTGGATTCAAAAATCAAAGTTTGGCTATCTCATCTTGAACTCATCAGGTTATTAACGCCTATCACACTGCTTAACGCCATCATTCCCAAACACGGAGTTCCATTTTGGGGACCGGATGAGACAACTTATGGCGTCAGAATGGCACATTCTGCTTTCTGTTCCCCTAATTCAATCTCCCACACCGTCCAGACTTTATCCCTTTACTGGCATGGCCCTGATTTTCCACATGCTACCACTTGGTACCCATTTTAATTTAAGTACATAAGACTGTTCAGATGTGCTTTTTTACAGACACACTTCTTCATTTAAACCTAAATTATGTATCTAAATTTTGATTAGAACAGGCACAATCAGAAATTTTCAGTCTTTAAAAATTACTGTCTATCCAAATTTGATACTTCTATGATACTGTACATGTGCATGCATTATGAATATACATGATGCACAACCTCTGTGCTTCAGATTCCTCATCTGCAAAATGAAGATAATATAGCACCTTCTTTGTAAAGTTGCCATGAGGATTAAATGAGCTAATATTTTTAAGTCACTTAGAACGTCCGGCACATAGTAGGTGCTATGCAAATGTTTGTATTAAATAAATAACAATAAATCAGATATCATCTATGAATGAGAAAATGAGCCAATGATTCTTTCAGGCATTCGTCCAGAATGCAAGAGTTCTGCCCTGAAGTATTAGTTTACCTTCATGATCTTTATTTTTGTCATTATTTAGCAGGCTTTTCTAATTGACCAAGTTCACATTCACTGCCTGTTTTCTGCAATATTTTGTAAGTTCTCCCAGGGCAGAAATGACGGATGTTTTCCTTTGAATTCCTTTCCTGGAACTAAAAAAAGATGTCAATTAGCTGACTGAATGTGAGACAAATAATTTTGCTGAAGTAGTCTTTACATTGAGTGGGGAAAAAAATGTATTAACTGAGTGATTCTCTCCTCCACCCTGAAATACCATGCTGTACCCACATGGTCACAGGCATCCCTGGGCATGTTTCTCAAAGATGTAGCTCTGCATAGGGGAGACAAGTTAAGTCCCATGTCTTTTGGTGAAAGTGTCACAGGGGCCATCTGTTTCTGTAAATACAGTACAGAGACCCAGGAACCCAACAGATAATTTGATGGCACAGCAGACTGGCATCCTATTGCTTTTTTATAATTTACTGATAGGCAAAATGCCAAGATTCTAGAAAGGCTTCGTGATGCTGAATGAAGGAGGGAGACTGAGAGAAAATATTTTTGAGGTGAATTGATATACTTTTCAATATTTCAAGAGGACAGCAGTGGTTCTCTTTTTGAATCTGTGCACCATCAAAACCAACAAAACATGCATTAATTCCCAGCTCACTCTTTCTCTTTCTCTTAGTCTCCATTTCCACCCCCCCGACCTCCTGCCCCACCTTGTTTTGAGTACAGACATGTTTTATAAGCCACTGTTTTTTTATTTTACATTTTTTAAATTTTATTATGTTCTGTTAGTCACCATACATCATTAGTTTTTGATGTAGTGTTCCATGACTCATTGTTTGTGCATAACACCCAGTGCCCCATGCAGAATGTGCCCTCTTTAATACCCATCACCAGGCTAACCCATCCCCCCACCCCCCTCCCCTCTAGAACCCTCAGTTTGTTTCTCAGAGTCCATCGTCTCTCATGGTTCGTCTCCCCCTCCTGTATCCTCCCCCCTTCATTTTTCCCTTCTTCTTCTTCCCTTTCCATCTTCTTTTTTTTTGACATATAAGGTATTATTTGTTTCAGAGGTACAGCTCTGTGATTCAACAGTCTTGTACAATTCACAGCACTCACCATAGCACATACGCTCCCGAATGTCTATCACCCAGCCACCCCATCCCTCCCACCCCCCACCACTCCAGCAACCCTCAGTTTGTTTTCTGAGATTAAGAATACCTCATATCAGTGAGGTCATATGATAATGTCTTTCTCTGACTGACTTATATCGCTCAGCATAACACCCTCCAGTTCCATCCACGTCATTGCAAATGGCAAGATCTCATTCCTTTTGATAAGCCACTGTTTTTAAAAAGGAGCTCTGGTATGGTTATAATTAAGAATGATTCTGCAAGAGAAGGGTTTTTGCAAATGAAAGTGGTCAAAAACTCTGATACCTTTAACAAGAGCACTAAAATAACCATAATTTCTCATACACTATGTCCTGGCAACACTTTATATAGGGTTCTTCTACGGTTACTTATACACGTGTCAAGATATGCATTTCATTTTAAATGTATGTCTAACCGCATTGCATTTAAAGTCTTCTTAGTTAGAACTGTGTTTATATATGTGAAAATTTATTGGACAATTCAAAGAATAGCAAAGATGAAATTATTGAAATTTGGAAGGATATAACAACAGGGATAGAAATGAGAAGAGAAAAAAAGGTTGTAAAGAACAGGAAACATTAGGGTTCAAAGTATATAAAATTGCTCTGTAGGTCAAAAAAGTCAAATATCAGTAATTTCATGTGATGGACCCTAACTACTTCCCTGGGGCTTCCCAGCTCCAGTAACATCCAAATTCTTTTTCCTTCCTCCCTTCCTTCCTTCCTTCCTTCCTTCCTTCCTTCCTTCCTTCCTTCCTTCCTTCCTTCCTTCCTTCCTCCCTTTCTTCCTTCTTTCTCCTCTCTTTCTAGATTTTATTTATTTATTTGACACAGAGAGCAAGCACAAGCAGGGGGAGCAGCAGAGGGAGAGGGAGAAGCAGGCTCCCCACCAAGCAGGGAGCCCCACATGGGGCTCGATCTCAGGACCCCAGGATCATGGCCTGAGCTGAAGGCAGACGCTTAACCGACTGAGCCACCCAGGCACCCCACATCTAAATTATTTAACAGAAATATAGTCAGGGTTCCCAGAGCAAATAATTTCCATTTATATGACTGGTTGTATAACAAGACTCATCGCCATTTTCTGGAAGTTTCAGTTGCTATAAGAAATGTTACTCCCACCCCCCACCACCAAACAGCTTCATACTGCTCAAGGGCATTAGAGTGCCAAAGTAATTTTCCCTAACCTCTTCTTAATTATATATTTAAACACACACACACACACACACACACACACACACACACACACACACACAAGCTGAATATTTCTTTGTATAAGAATGTACTTTATATAAGTTCATTTTTCAAAATGCCATTCCTTCTGACATCTAAAACCTCATTTGAATAATGCAGAAGTAATTCATTCATAAAAATAAGATAGAGGTTTGATAATTCTACTCTAACAAAATTCACCAAAATCACCCTAACTCAAAGAGATATTCTTAATTACGTATTTTCAAATCTTTTCTGAACTGTAAAACCCACCATCTCTTAGAAAAATTCTTAACACATTCTCTCATTACTGCTGTTACAATGATGTTAGTGGGTACATTCACAGTCAGGCTCCCTTAGATTTATTTTAGTAGCCCAAGCACTGAATGAGTCATGAAGGGGTTTAGGCATCTGTTGAAAGTTATGGAATCCTAACCCAAGAAAATTCAGAAACCCCTAAATACCTGTTGTTCATGCAATAGGATGTTCAAGAACCTCAGAGTCCCTAAAGATCAATGCAACTCTTTTAACTGCCACAATTCATCCTATTCATCACTCACCTGTCTTTTTTCTTAGCACTATAGGAAATAAAATTCTTCACAATCCCCCCACTCCAACTATCAAGGTTCCCTTAGAGTTCTTGTCTGAACCCTGTAATTTCAACAAAGTTGCAATCTTGAAATGTTTAATTTTTGTAGTTAACATTATGTCATGAATATTTTGCATATCGCTGACAGTATTCAGAATTGTAATTTCAAGTGAACACAAAATATTCCACCGTAATGCTATACCATTATTTTTATCATCAGACACCAAAGATTTCTGAAAAATTTTTCTGAAATGAAACAGAAGTGGAAACATCTTTAAGGAGGTGCCATCCCACATTCTTTTCTAAATGGCAACTTTGTTATTTTCAGGGCAACCAGAAGTGTATATGGCCACCTTTACATGTTGCTACTAGAAATTCTCTCAGAATATTTTGGCCAGTTTCAATAGAGGTAAGACAGGTTCATCTTCGCAAACACCAATGTATTACCCAAACACTAAGAGCTTTCCATTACCTGCAGTGTAAAATCCTCAGTCTGTTACTCAACATTCTGGACAATCCAGCCCCTACCTGTGACTCCATTAGTCCTAAACATCCCTTGGCCCTTCCAGCTAGACAGGGCTCTGATCCCAGCTCCCACTACGCCAGGCCCGCCCAGCTTTGCACCTCTGTTGACTCTGTTTCCAGACACCACTCTTGGAATGTGCCCCTCACTCCTCGCCCTTTGTTTAAATCTCTCCCTTCCATCAGAGCCAAGATCAAGTCCATTTGCCCCCATGACAATTTCACTGAGGGGCACAGTCATCAGAGAAACTGCCTCTCTACCTGCAGACCTTACCAACTAGCATTTCTCTCACATTTACTACCTTAACTTTACCTTTTGAGAGAGGTCATTTTCTCTTCCCATCTCGAATTATAAGCCATTTCTGTGACCTCTAACACCAAATGAGCTTTGCACAGAGCAGGTACCTATTAACCATGAGACCAGCCAGTCCAATGCCAGACATCCAATGTCTGGATGTGGCTGTTTTCCTGCATATGCTTCTGGATGTGAACTCGTATACAACTGGAGAAAAATATTCATTAAATTCCAATGGAAGCATCTTCGCCTCCTCACATACTGATTAGCGAGAATAATTAGTTCTTGGCTCTGTGCCCTGTTTCCCTGCCGGTGCCCACCCCCCACCCCCGTCCCTCCTCACCTCCTGTCTTCCCTGTAGTATTCTTGCAATCATCCCAGCATCTCCCCCAAGTCATCTGCCACTGTGTTTCTTTCTCCCTAGAACTTCCCTCTTCCTCCGTTATTCTGCCATGTTTCCCCTGCCTCTTCAGCTCATTTATTCTATCTATTCACAAAGGGGCATGGTGGTGAAGAACTCTGGGGCCAGACTGTCCTGGGTTCAAATGCTAGCCCTGTCCCCTCACTGGTTTGTGAACTTCCGTCTTTTTGCCTTCTTCAAGATCATTTTCTCCATCCACAATCTACCTCAGAGAGTCTCTAGGAAAAAACAGTACAACACACATAAAGCATTACCTTATTTATTAGCAAATACTTAAAAATGTTAACTTTTAACGATCACTTTCTATCTCAACTCCCGTTTTATAAATTCTTTATCTTAAAATTTTGTCACTTCTCCCACTCATATTTTCCTACTATTTATCATACAAATCCTCTCCACCATATCTTTCCTTTCTTCATTATTTAATGATTGAACAAGAAAACAGAAAAAGGCATTTAATCAGTAAAAAACAGTACAATGAAATAATTAACAAAATAGAAAAACAAAACTGGAAGCAATTTTGTCTACCTGCATCTCCTTTATCCAGGACTCTCCATCAGCTTTACTCTTTCCAAGTTCATTGTATATCTTATATTTTATATGTATGTGTGCACATAAGTATATCTATATCTATATATCTATATGTGGTTGTGAGTAGGGGCGCCTGGGTGGCTCAGTCAGTTAAGTGACTGACTCTTGATCTCAGCTCAAGTCATGATCTCAGGGTCCTGGCATCAAGCCTTGCATCAGGCTCCACCCAGCGGGGAGTCTGCTTCTCTCTCTCTCTCCCTCTCCTGCCCCTCTCCCTGCTCACACTCTCCCTGTCTTCTAAAATAAATAAATAAATCTTAAAAATAAAGAAAAAATTTAAAAAAGGCATTTGTGCCTTGACTCCTTTTATTCACAACCATATCTCCAAATGTAATGTAAGTTCTGGCTGGCATTTTGAAAGCCCACTACAGTACAAAGACATCCTTTTTAAGAAACAAAATATCCATACAGGAAATAGGAAACGGCTGAGACGTTTGCCCGTGTCTGGGAAAGAATGGGGGGGGGGGGGTCCTCCTAGATGAAAAGGATGAGCAGAGGGAGGGAGGGACAGAACCTGGTCTGAGCAGAAAAGAGAGCTTATCAGTACTGGGCTCTGTCGTCCGTGATCAGTGTGGAAGGTGACAGGCGTGACCAGATCACAGTCCTGTTGAGATGAGAAAGCTGACCCGGGGGCATGACCCAATGGACAGCTGTGTCTGTGACTGGCTCACACACACCTGAAAGAAGGCTTGCTACCAAACGGCATCCTCCCCCACGGGATTTCTTTCCATTATTTTAAAACAGTATCTAGTAAGCAAGGGATGGTAAAACGGGATACATCCCCTGACATAGTTAATATTTTCTCTAAGAGGAGGTATGAGAAATGAGACCAGCTAGAAAACGGGGAAATCTGACCACTTTGCTATTTATACATTAGGACCTGATTGTGTAATAAAAGGTGGCATTTATTGAATCCTTCTATCACTGTTTTAGGCATATGTGTGCCTACTAACTAACTTAATCCTGATTACACAAGGATGCATTTCCTATCACTACTGCCATTCTGCAGAAGAGGACGCGGTCAGAGAGGTTAGTAACTTGCCCAACGTCACACAGCAAGGAAATCAGGGGGTTGGACTCTGTTAGTGTGCAAACCATCCTGTTAGTGGGTGGCATCCACCCCTTCAGACCACAGGTATTGTCCCATCAGAATCTGAATTAAACCTCACACTAATCATGCCATTCAAAGCACCTCTCCCCACTGGCTTTATAAAGCAATACATGCTTCGGCCACTGCTGTATTTCCCTTCGCAGGACAGAGAGGAGAGTCTATTTTTCCCCCTCATAACATCAAGAAAACAAGACAAAAGAGCGGCAACTTCCGCTTACAATTCCTCACCTGGGTGGTTCATGTCCCTTGACTCTGTTCCACCAGCCTCTTTTGTTTCGTTTTGTTTTGGGGTTTTCACTGTCAAGACAGGGGGCTGGCTGGCTGGCCACCAAATAAGGGAAAGTAATTTTGAGAATACTCAGGAGATCTCAGGTTTAACTATTTTGATTTCTCCTCCAGCCTTCAGAGGCAGAAAGTACTTAGCTGCGTATCTCACACCAAAGTCTCCATGGATATGGGCAAGGTTTCGTGCTCTTAGAGCTAAGTCCAGAGTGGTGATAGGAAAAATATGTTAGTGACTTTCAGATTTATTTTCCCCTTCAGCTATAGCACAGAAATCTTAGTATTGCTATAAAATGACTGCCCAGTGTCCTCCCATCCCTCAAATTCCATTCCTGGGAAAGACCACAGCTCACACATAGGACGTGACTCAACATCTCTCTTCATGGTCCACCCTCTCCCTCCCTTGCTTAGCTCCCCTTCCTCTTCCCATTTTCCATAGGCAGCAGAAGGGGTTGCCGTGGATGGGGACATGCCTTTCTTCCATCTATTTGATTTGAAATGACCTCGCACACAAATGCAAAAGCCTTAGACCCATTTTGTTGTGGTCCATACGATGCTTGCAGCCCATGACCCCACCTTCATTGAAATGATCCCTCTCTAGTTCAAGGTTTTGCTGACTCCATTTTCCATAGTTAATTACTCATATTTAAAAGGTTGTCTAATACCACCCAGCTCATTTACATAACTGAAGCAGGAGTCCATGCCCGGACCTTAAGCTTCTTCTCCCTCCAAGTGCCCCTTCCCAGCTGTCTAATCCAATTTGAAGCTTTTTGTGGGGGGAGCGTCTGTCATTTGCTATGTCTGTTTCCATTTGTATGTATTCAGAAGAAAGGATGCAATGTTTACAAAAATACAAGAACAAAAAGCACAGAAGGCTTCAGAAGGTGGAAACTAGAGAGATTAGCTGA